>NC_064631.1:593526495-593833370 GCF_023864275.1 Schistocerca cancellata | reverse complement strand
GAATGCGCATACCACCTCCCTCAGTTTCTTCTCTTTTGTTACTAAAGACAAATGGTCCAAATGGCTCTGAGCACTATGGGACTTAACTTCTGAGGTCATCAGTCCCCTAGAACTTAGAGAACTTAGAACTACTTAAACCCAACTAACCTAAGGACATCATACACATCCATTCCCGAGGCAGGATTCGAACCTGCGATCGTGGCGGTCGCGTGCTTCCGGACTGAAGCGCCTAGAACCGCTCGGCCACTCCGGCCGGCTACTAAAGACATTCGCCTTTATAAACTAATTGTGATTTCATCAGGTTACCCTCCATTCAGAGGCTGTTGCACGCAGCGACCGTTATTTTGATTTGTAAACAATAGATTTCAGCTATCAGTCGTCCTTTGGAATTTTTATTGGCAGATCTAGATTTCAGCTAGCAGCTAGCCATTCTCAATGCACTGTCCTTTTTTGGTCAATGCATGTAATGCCTGTTGGTCTGGCTTTGTACACAGCTCATGGAATGATTTTCTTTAAGAGTATGGGGACAAAATCTGTGGGTTTCAATGATACGCATTTTTCACTTTTATAACTTTCTTGTGATGCAATTTCCGTACTACTGTGAACTGATAAACCACAACTATCTAATTTACTTCGTGATCTCTGTTACCGATTTGTGGTGGACCAAATTGCGATAGCTTGCGTTCTTATATCTGTAAACATGAAATGGTTCAAATGGTTCTAAGGACTATCGGACTTAACATCTGAGGTCATTAGTCCCCTAGACTTAGAACTACTTAAACCTAACTAACCTAAGGACATTACACACGTCCGTGCCCGAGGCAGGATTCGAACCTGCGACCGTAGCAGCAGCGCGGTCACCGACTGAAGCGCTTAGAACCGCTCGGTCACAGTGGCCGGCTTGTAAACATGAATTTATAGATTATTTTCATATATTAGAAAGCACATTGTAACCATGTGTTTCAGATGACTAAATAGGCGCCAAATAAATAAATAATTAAAATAAAAAATACGAATGTGGCTAGTTGTCGCTCGTGGACAGCTATATCCCGCTCTGGAAATCACAGGATCACGCTGCATGAAATGACGTGACGAGGGGGGCGTGTCTCCGACCCGCTGCTGTGTACCTGCTGCCTGTTGCGCGTATGTGGCGCCGCCTGCTGTGAATAGTCCCGTCTTCTCAGTCGCTGAAGAGTTGCCGTCGTCGGCAGAAGTTACTGCAGGTGAACCTCCAATCTTCGTACCGACCTCAATGCGTTTTCGACATTAGCACAGAAATAACAGCGGCCAGACAGGAATATGAACAGTGGAACACCAAGATAAAGCCTTACCCATTGCGCCATTTCGCTCCCTGTGAAATGAAGGAAATAAAAGACGAGACCTCTGATAACATGTTCCCTGTGGTTAGAGAAGACACCGCGATGTACTTAATTCTACTTTCCACACACTTCCCATGAACAGTGCATAAAAAAGGAAGGTGGCTCCATGATCAGGCCCGGAGGTCCACGAGATGTCGACCGACCGCCATGTCGTCTGCCCTGTGGCGTCAGTTGGATACGTCATGGAGGGGTCATGGGTCAGCAGATCGCACTGCAGGCTGTTGTCAGCTTTCCAGACTTCCATGGAGCCGCTACATTTACATCTTCATCTACGAACACATTCTGCAAACTCCACATAAGTGCATGGCAGAGGGTAATTACCATTGTAATTTATTTTAGTTTCTTCTACTTCAATTCGCGTTCTCTGCCTCGTGATGACTGGGTGTTGTGTGATGTCCTTAGGTTAGTTAGGTTTAAGTAGTTCTAAGTTCTAGCGGACTGATGACCATAGATGTTAAGTCCCATTGTGCTCAGAGCCATTTGAACCATTTTTTCAATTCGCGTTTGAAGAGTTGAAAGACTGAATGCTTAAATGCCTGTGTGCGAGCTGTAATTAGTCGAATCCTGTCTTCGCGGACCCTACAGGAGCAATATGTAGGGGTGTGTTGGTATAGTCCTACATTCTTCACTTAATACCGCTTTTTCAAACTTTGAAGTAGGCTTTTGCGGGCTGATTTATGTCTGTCTCTTGACTCAAACAAACATGTGACTATTTGTGCTGCCTCCTTTATTTACATTCAGTATCCACTTTAGTCCCATTTGATATGGATCCCACACACGTCATCAATATTCTAAGTGTTTTGTAAGCAACCTTGACCGATTTGTTTTGTAGACCGATTGCGTTTTCCCAGATCCTACCTATGAACCTGATTCTATCATCTATTTTATCTGCTGCTGAGCCCATATCATCAAAAATGGTTCAAATGCCTCTGAGCACTATGGGACTTAACATCTGAGGTCATCAGACCCCTAGAACCTAAACCTAACTAACCTAAGGACATCACACACATCCATGCCCGAGGCAGGATTCGAACGTGCGACCGTAGCAGTCGCGCGGTTCTGGACTGAAGCGCCTAGAACCGCTCGGTCACCGCGGCCGGCCCCCATATCATCATTCCGTTTCAAACTTCCGTAAACTACTTCCAGTTATGACTCATTGATACTGTAGTCATAAAGCTACTTATGATTCAAGCACTCCGTCCATCGGTCTCACGAGTCTCAATGCGCCTCGCAGCGGTTCCTGCATCGAGGAAAATTCCTGCTAGAACCGGGAACTGAACTCGGGTCCTCTTCGTGACTGCGAGACAGACTGGCCCCGCTACTGCGGCGGTGGACTTAAGCTTAGTTTACACGACGACATTGGGTTGCGCCACTCGTTGCGTGGACTGAGTTGCACTCAAATGGTTTCATATATGACTGTAGACACGGCGACACCAGTATACAGTTCAGTTTCGTCGTTTTGTGGCTTCCTGAGTCGTGTCTGAAATGAAAGTGTTGGCAGCTGCACGTCGCACGAGTTGTGATGGAGTTAAAGCTTGTTGCGTGGAATCGCTACATAAGAAAAAAATAAGAAATGTGTTTCGATTCGTGACTCTATGAAGAAAAGACGTCAGCTCTGTCGCTCAGCAACCTTGCTGAAATAATTTACAACGGAAGATCCGAGAAGTTCTTTTAATTATCTTAGAATGTCACCAGAATTGTTCAAGTTTCTTCTAAATAGAGTTCATTATGCGATAAGGAATAAAGGTACTGTAATATATGAAGCACTGTCGTTAGAACTGAAATTAAATATCACATTGCTTGCACTACAGTCGAGAACACTCGGCATGCTAGAAGATGCAGTTTCAGTTGATGATGACGTTTTTTCATTAACCCCAATAATTATTAACATCAACTAATAATTATTAACATTAAAAGCAATAATTATTCGAAGCAGCCCGCATTAAGAAGAGAATGGTTTGCAAACTACGGTCTTGAAGATAGATCTGTACAGCGGCAATATTTCATAATTCAAACATACGTGAATGGGGAGAACTGCTGCGACGTTTTAAATAGATGAATACTGAATGAAGAATGCAGCTTCTTGATTTGTGTAGCCTTTCCTCCTGCCAACAATTTTCATCAACAAAAAATCGGCCCACTCGAGTGATGGTTCAAATGGCTCTGAGCACTGTGGGACTTAACATCTTAGGTCATCAGTCCTCTAGAACTTAGAACTACTTAAACCTAACTAACCTAAGGACATCACACACATCCATGCCCGAGGCAGGATTCGAACCTGCGACCGTAGCAGTCCCGCGGTTCCGGACTGAGCGCCTAGAACCGCTAGACCTCGAATGATGGGATTTTAGTCTTGTAGACGAGAGAATCCCCACAGCCAGAATTTTACTTGCTTGTATTTTTCTTAATTCAATTGTATATGTTATCCTAATTCAGTAAATTTTGCCCTGCAGCTCAGATACTGTCAAACCATCCTCTGTTCTGATCGCTCACCACGGTCTCAGGAGCACCAGTGTGTTGCTTACTTTTGTAATCAGCATGACTGAAGTCCCACAAACACCTATGCAAAGCATAGATATCCAAAAAGCAAACATTATTCTCCGTTCTCCACTTCATATTTCAGTTTCTGCACACGCTATGAACTCATGTAACCTCAAAACTCACGCAACTAGTGTCGCCTAAGTTGGAACACGCCGAATGCGTTTCGTTTCACAAATGAGTTGAGCAAACGCGCGGCGCGCATGTGCAGTGGCCGGTAGCGCAGTTGCCTGCAACCTAGTGTCGTCGTATAAACTAGGCTTTACGCACAGCAAGATAGGTTAATACGAGAGTGAGTCAAAAGAAAACCTTAAATTTGTAGTAACAAATCGAAATTTGGTGCCGTTATCCTGTGAGTTGGTAAGCGTGCTACAAACAGCGTGCAGAATGGCCTATAGGTGCCAGCATAGAGCAGATGCACACATACTGTCGCAGTATCAGTATAAAGATGGCCGCCCCACTTGCGACTTGCACCAGGGAAGAACAGCGTTATGTTATTCGGTTTTTGCGTGTTGAAGGTGTGAAACCTATTGAAATTCATCGACGAATGAAGGTTCAGTACGGTGATAATGAAGGTTCAGTACGGTGATGCATGTTTGTCACAGCAGCAAGTCTACGAATGGAGTAGGAAGTTCGCAAATGGTGTGACTTCAGTGGAAGATGCTCCTCGTCCAGGTCAGGGGAAACGAGTTGTGACTCCACAGAACATTGCAGCAGTTGAAGTCATAGTGAAGGAAAACCGCCGAGTGACACTGAATGACATTGCAGCATGTTTACAGATCAGTCATGGATCAGCACACCACATTGTGCATGATGTGCTCCAGTTTCACAAAGTGTCTGCAAGATGGGTGCTACGGCATCTGACTCCTGAAATGAGAGAACGACGTGTTGATGCTTGTGAAGAACTTCTTCGGCGCTTTAAACGAGAAGGTGATGGTTTTCTTGCAAGAATCGTTACTGGGGACGAAACTTGGGTTCACTTCCACCAGCTGGAAACGAAGAGGGCGAGCAACGAATGGCGCCATTCCTCATCACCAAAACCAAAGAAGTATCGAACAGAACCATCAGCAGGGAAGGTTATGCTGACACTCTTTTGGGACGAAAAAGGCGTCATTTTGGAGCATTACACGCCTAGAGCGACCACTGTCACCAATGCATCATACACGGATCTCCTAAAAAATCATCTGCGGCCTGCAATCAAATCAAAGCGACGTAGATTGCTGTCAGCAGGTGTCCTTTTGCAACATGACAATGCAAGGCCCCACACTGCCCGTACAATAGTTGCAACAATCACAGACCTGCATTTTGAGTGTCTTCCTCATCCACCATACTCACCAGACCTTGCCTCAAGTGATTTCCATATGTCTGGACCACTCAAAGACGCAATGGGAGGAAAGAAGTTCCGTTCTGACGAAGAGGTACGCCACGCGGTGCATGAGTGGTTGCACGGACTACCAAAAGAATTTTTTTCTAAAGGAATTTATGCACTTTGTAAGCGCTGGAGGACTTGCATTGATCGTGGGGGAGATTATGTTGAAAAGTGATACAACTTTGTACCACCACTGCACAATAAATAGTATTTAAAAATATTTAAGGTTTTCATTTGACTCACCCTAGTATTAACAACAATGATGGCAACTTGTTATTGGGTATGGTGCCCTCTTAATATTAACGGTAACGATCATCTGCACATGTTGTTATCAGTCCCAAGTAGTCGGAAGCATTTGTTTGTACAAAGGAATGCGCACGAAGTCTTACGTGACAAACGAAGCGACTGTGCGTAGCTATAATAGATATACAATGCAAAGAGGAGAAATTATGATCCAGTTAACTGTCTGAAAGGACCCATCATCACATAAACGCCCAAAAGGGGCTAGAAATGTTGTGTGATTTGGTAGCGTCTGTGAGGGTCCCTGTTTTAGTATAGCCATGGTGCCTCTCGACCGTTTTTGTCTGCTCGGCCGTACACAGACATCTCGGCCTGTTCCCGACACGAATACCGGACCATCCTGCTGCTTACATTACGCTGCGTGCCACACAGACTGCACGTGGTCAGAGGAACTTCTGTTCGCCAGCGCCATCTACCGTTTCAACGATGCACTTCCGGACGCCAGTTCGTAGGACCTTCTTCCCTCCATTGGAAAATCAGAAATCCGTCCCTGCAGTTTGTCGGTTTTAATCATGTTCAGCCTATGCAAAGAAATCGGCGTGGTTCTCGCAGCAGTTTCGTGCTAGCTGGGTGTTTGAGGAAGCCGCAACTGAAGCGAACAGTAGCGATGAGCACCGAAACAACGGCTGTTGGAGGATCAGAGGCGCGGTTTCTCGCCGGAGGCCGCTTTCTCCCCGCGCCGCCCTCCGCCGCGGCACCCCCCCCGCTCGGACCCCCGGCCGTTGTCTGGCGCAGACCTCTGACCAGAGGCCGGGCTTCCACATTCCAGGTTGCAGGTGGCGAGCTCCGCCCTTTCACTGCAGCCGCCGACCTTACGAAATATCACGTTCCACAACGCCTCCCAGATTCCACCGCTCCGAAGCACTCAGGCCCCACATTCCTTAGTGGTGCACACCTCTTACCCAACCACGAGCTTTGACTGGAGCATTAATCAATTGCGCTGCTGCATCTTTCGAAAGACTCAGCATGAAAATTCCTGGAGACATCGGAAGAAAGTCGCGAAGGAGGAAAAAGACAAATTTAGGCGTAGCCCTTCGACGTTACCCCCCCCCCCCCCCTTGTTAACACACTTTTGTGCAGGGGCATCAAGATGATGATCTCAAATGAAAACTCGAGCCGCTCTCCGTCTTAAAACTCGAGCACACACACGAGTCCCTGAATTTAATAAGACTGGAGCGACTAAAATTATGTAGCGTAGTTTCATGGGAGTACTTGTAATATGGTGTAAATAACTTGGAGAGCAAAATAACTGATGATGGTCGAAGTAGAGAGGATATAAAATATAGACTGGCAATGGCAAGGAAAGCGTTTCTGAAGAAGAGAAATTTTTTAACATCGAGTATATATTCAAGTGTCAGAAAGTCGTTTCTGAGACTTCAAAATGGCTCTGAGCACTATGGGACTTAACTTCTGTGGTCATCAGTCCCCTAGAACTTAGAACTACTTAAACCTAACTAACCTAAGGACATCACACACATCCATGCCCGAGGCAGGATTCGAACCTGCGACGTAGCAGTCGCGCGGTTCCGGACTGAGCGCCTGAACCGCTAGACCACCGCGGCCGGCATTTCTGAGAGTATTTTTTGGAGTGTAGCCGTGTATGGAAGTAAAACATGAACGATAAATGGTTCGGTCAAGAAGAGAATAGAAGCTTTCGAAATGTGGTGCTACAGAAGAATGCTGAAGATTAGATGGGTAGATCACATAACTAATGAGGAGGTATTGAATAGAATTGGGGAGAAGAGGAGTTTGTGGCTCAACTTGACTAGAAGAAGGGATCCGTTGGTAGGACGTGTTCTGAGGCAACAAGGGATCATGAATTTAGTATTGGAGGGCAGCGTGGAGGGTAAAAATCGTAGAGGGAGACCAATAGATGAATACACTAAGCAGATTCAGAAGAATGTAGATTGCAGTACGTACTGGGAGATGAAGCAGCTTGCACAGGATAGAGTAGCATGGAGAGCTGCATCAAACCAGTCTCAGGACTGAAGACCACAACAACTTCACCGACAAAACATCGTGGTTTTAGCACATTTATTTGAACCTCCAAAAAGTTTTAAACTCAATGAACCAATTTGTGCTTAACGAATTGAGAACGCTTTTCTAAAATCCCACATAATCCATCAAATTGTATGCTTATTTCTTTGGAATCAGATAATAACCGTTCATTAAGAAAACCACAACCAAATATACAGTAGCTGAACAAGCTCAAAACCAATGGTTACTGTATCACATCAAGTGATAAACTAGCGACCCTATTTCCACCCGTACCATCATGCGTGTGACCACGACCAACAGCCATTTGCTGTCCCTATATTACCCTCTCATAGGCCCTTTTGAAGCGTTCCTCCATTACTTCACGTGGCAATAGACCCATCTTAAGACATATTGGTATAATCAATAATTATTTAATTAAATAACCTAGAAGTGTGATAATAGATTGCTTGATGCACGCTGACGTGCCGAACAAACTGGTGTATCTATCATAGTTTTGCAATGAAAGCTGCTATTTAAACTCGGTCATAAATTTACGGAAATGCAGCAAATAGTTATAATAAAGGAAAAGCTACAATAATAATATAATGAATAACAGTGACATGTTAATCCACGCTGTTTTTATTTGCTGGTTTCACTGACGCAGTCAGTTTTTGTTAATAGTATACGCATTTAAATTCTGGAACAGCTCAGCAAAGAAACTATAATAGTGCGAAATATACTCAAAAACATCGAAAGATAAGAAAATTGCTAGACTTCATTCGAAAACCATTCTCAGCCATCCACGTGCTGTTGCTTGTTTCTGTAGTAATTTACAAATTGTGTGCCACTGGAGGCAGTGTATGAATCTACATGCTATAGGTGCTGAGGTCAAGTGGAAGCAGTCCTTGATGGGCTTCATTTGGGTCCCCGTACGGTATTGTATGTAGCATGATAGTAGAAATTGTTAGTAATCAGAGAAGATTTGCGAATTCATCATATTTTGTTGATGTATAGCATCCAAACAACAGATATTACACGTAGGGCGTATAAATTTCAAGAATAATCCGTACAAGAGCTTCTAAACGGACTTTTGCCTTTTGAATCCAGTGCTTCCTTTTTGCGACGACCACCTCCGTAACAGGCGTGGCCCCCCTTTGAAAGGCAACAGAGCACCCATTCTGGGTGGCCTGGACTTGACAGTTCAGGAGGTACGTGGCACCGGATGTCTGAGCACAGGTCATGTCCGTAAATTACGATCCAGTGGTTTGGTAGAAGCTGACGCCCTATAGCGTCCCGGATGTGAGTCATCGGGTTCAGATCTGGCGAGTTTGGTAGCCAAGACATCTACATCTACACCCATACTCCGCAAGCCGCCTGATGGCGTGTGCCGGAGGGAACCTCTATCGGTTCTCCCTTCTATTCCAGTCTTGTATTGTTCGTGGAAAGAAAGATTGTCGGTATGCCTCTGTGTGGGCTCTAATCTCTCTGATTTTATCCTCGTGGTCTCTTCGCGAGATATACGTAGGAGGGAGCAATATACTGCTTGCCTCTCCGGTGAAGGTATGTTCTCGAAACTTTAACAAAAGCCCGTACCGAACTACTGAGCGTCTCTCCTGCAGAGTCTTCCACTGGAGTTTATCTATCATCTCCGTAACGCTTTCGCGATTACTAAATGATGCTCTAACGAAGCGCGCTGCTCTCCGTTGGATCTTCTCTATCTCTTCTATCAACCCTATCTGCTACGGATCCCACACTGGTGAGCAATATTCAAGCAGTGGGCGAACAAGTGTACTGTAACCTACTTCCTTTGTTTTCGGATTGCATTTCCTTAGGATTCTTCCAATGAATCTCAGTCTGGCACCTGCTTTCCCTCATGTCTTAGCAGATGACCTATCATCCTGTCCCTTCTCCTTATCAGTGTTTTCCACGTATTCCTTTCCTCTCCGATTCTGCGTAGAACCTCCTCATTCCTTACCTTATCAGTCCACCTAATTTTCAACATTCGTCTATAGCACCACATCTCAAACGCTTCGATTCTCTTCTGTTCCGGTTTTCCCACAGTCCATGTTTCACTACCATACAATACTGTACTCCAGACGTACATCCTCAGAAATTTCTTACTCAAATTAAGGCCGGTATTTGATATTAGTAGACTTCTCTTGGCCAGAAATGCCTTTTTTGCCATAGCGAGTCTGCTTTACCGACGATCAACTTTATATGATCATTCCATTTTAAATCACTCCTAATGTGTACTCCCAGATAATTTATGGAATTAACTGCTTCCAGCTATTGACCTGCTGTATTGTAGCTAAATGATAAGGGATCTTTCTTTCTATGTATTCGCAGCACATTACACTAGTCTACATTGAGACTCAATTGCAATTCCCTGCACCATGCGTCAATTCGTTGCAAATCCCACTGCATTTCAGTACAATTTTCCATTGTTACAAGCTCTAGATATACCACAGCATCATCTGCAAAAAGCCTCAGTGAACTTCCGATATTATTCACAACGTCATTTATGTATATTGTGAATAGCAACGGTCCTACGACACTCCCCTGCGGCAAAGCTGAAATCACTCTTACTTCGGAAGACTTCTCTCCATTGAGAAAGACATGCTGCGTTCTGTTATCTAGGAACTGTTCAATCCAATCACACAATCTGTCTGATAGTCCATATGCTCTTACTTTGTTCATTAAACGACTGTGAGGAACTGTATCGAACGCCTTGCGGAAGTCAAGAACCACGGCATCTACCTGGGAACCCTTGTCTATGGCCCTCTGAGTCTCGTGTACGAATAGCATCGACGTGAATTAACTACGATACCTCTCAAAGAACTGTAGCAAGATTCTGGCCTTGTGACAGAGACTGTTATCCTGATGGGAGATCTCACTGCCGTCGGTGAAGACATCAATCGTGGTCCGCTATACGTTCACGAAGTCCACAGCTGTGATGGTGACTTCGATTACTACCGCGTGTCCCAGGGAAGACCAAGTGAATGTCCCCCAAAGCATACTACCCCGCCGGGCGGGGTGACCGAGCGATTCTGGGCGCTACAGTCTGGAACCACGCTGCTGTTACGGTCGCAGGCTCGAATCCTGCCACGGACATGGATGTGTGTGATGTCCTTAGGTTAATTAGGTTTCAGTGGTTCTAAGTTCTAGGAGACTGATGACCTCAGAAGTTAAGTCCCACAGTGCTCAGAGCCATACTGCCCCACTGTCCTGCATCCGTGGCGCGTAGCATCTTTCGAGCAGCTTTGTCCCTAGATAGCGGTGCATCCGGACACGAATGTTGGCCCGATGTAAGAAGAAACGTGATTCATATGACCACGGGACCAGTTGCAGTTGACCCGTTGTCCAATCACGACGGTCTGGTGCCCATTGCACGCGTTACTGACGATGTCGTTGGGTGAAAGTGGGAACAAGTTGGGTTCGCCTGCAGCGGAGACCTATGTTCTACAATGTGCGCTCCATTAAGTGCTCCGAAATAGCTGCGCGTACACCGGCAGCACTGTGATCTGCCGTCAGGTCGCCGCCAATCCTGTTTTACAGAGGGGACACGCCGGACTCTTCTGTCACGAGGCATCGACGTCCAATACCTTCCTTCTTATTCGTGTTTTCACCAACCTTCCACCGTTTTCCATACAGCTCTTGACAGCAACACACGAACAATCGACTAGTTTTGCCGTTTCCGAGAGCTCGTTCCCAGGTTCTGGGCCTCATCGATGTACCGTCTGTAAAAGTCGCTTATGTCAGTGGACCTCCCCGTCTATGGCCCGTATCGTCGCTACAGTGATCCCCCATTAGTCTCTGCTGCTCTCGTCTAGGTCTACTTTCCTTATCGCGTCAGTTGCCCGCAGCGGCACCGGGCGGCATTCAGGCCCCCATTGGGCAGTGGACACGATGTTTTGGCTCATCAGTCTGTGTGTTACTTGAAAATTCGTCGTTTCTGCGGCCTCAGTACCAGGAGTGCTACCAGCCCGCGCGCTAGCAGCACTGTCGAAGTCGAGCTGCGATGTCCCGGATGTTGCTTTTATCGGAGTGGCACATTGCCGCGCCCACTCTCTCCGATCGTGCAGTTCCCACACAGCCCCAAAATCTCGTGATGGTTTCTTTTTTTACAAATAGAGCAGGGAAAAACGACTGTCTGAATGCCTCCGCACGACCCCTAATTTCTCGTATCTTCGTGGTCCTCACGCGAAATGTGCGTTGGCCGCAGTGCAGTCGTTCTACAGCCAGCTTTGTAACCTCCCCACAGAAATTTATTTTACAAGTAACCATGAACCAAGTGTAACCTCCGCACAAAAATTTAAATTAAAATAAGAACCATGTGTAAACTCCCACAAAAATAATAATTAAATGTTTTTTTTAAATTATTGTAACCTCTGAACAAAATTGGCTTCCATTTATAATCTCTGTGCAGAAATGCATTCACATTTAATGTACCCACAAAATTCTTTTCTCTTTTAATGTTAAGTTCGAAACAGAAAAATTCCTAAACACCAAAATAATAAAAAAATCAGTATCCTGGTAAATTTTATGACGACAGCAGCGCTGCGCCTCGGCCCTGTATTCTGAATAAAAAAAAAAAAGGAAAAATTCTTACCTCAATAAAAACTGCGAATATATCTGCACTTACGTAAAAACTTTTCGGCACAGCTTCGTGCAATGATGGCGTATATTTTTTCTGATTCTTGGAAGGAATGGTCATGCAATGGAAATTTTCTTTAAATTGAACTGAATGCTTTTCTTTAAAAAATTACTTTATATTATAAAAAATATTATTGGGGGCATTTTTTTAAAGAGATTAATGACAGTTAATATACATTACTAGTTATGCGCAAGGCTGCTTCTTTACCTTCTACAATAATACTCATCCTCCAGAGTCCCGACCAGAGCAGACTGCCGACACGCGCAGGCACGCGCCGACTCCTGTCGACTACTGCAGACAACTCAAGACTGCTGCCGACTAGCGACAAGCAACAACTAACTACATACTACTCTCTGGTCAGAGACTCTGCCATGCCTCGCCCATCGCCGGCAACGCATACGTCTTACAGCTTCAAATGCCGGTTCTCTAATTTTTTTTCGAAAAGAACATCTCCTTCTCTCCAGAGGTTCCCATTTTAATTCCCAAAGTATCTCCCTAACACACGAGTGTTGTTCTAGCCTATTGGTAGTAAATATAGCAGCCCGCCTCTGAATACCTTCGATGTATTCCTTTAATCCGACCTGGTGCATATCCCAAACGCGCCAACAGCACTCAACAATGGGTTGTACTAGTATCCTGCACGCGGTCTCCTTTACGGAAGAACCACTCTTTCCTAAAATTCTCTCAATAAACTTAAGTCGACAGTTCGCCTTTGTTACTACAATCCTGACATGCTCGTTCGATTTCATGTCGCTTTGCAATGTTACGCCCAGATATTTAATCGAAGACACTGCTAACGCCGTATTCGAACATGAAAGATTTGTTTTTCCTACTCATCTACATTAACTTACATTTTCCTACATTTAGAGCAAGCTGCCAATTAGAAATTTTGTGTAAGTCGTTTTGTATCCTCCTACAGTCACTCACAGAAGACACGTTCCCGTACAACATAGCCTCTTCAGAAAACAGCCGCAAATCGCTGCTCACCCTATTCGCTGGGCCATTCATGCGTGTAGAAAATAACAGCTGTCCTGTCACACTGCTTTGGGGTAGACTTGACTGTACCTCGCCGTCAAGAACAACGTACTGGCTTCTGTTACTTAAGAAGTGTTCGAGCCAGTCACATATGTGGAGCCTATTCCGTATGCTCGTACGTTCGTTAACAGTCTGCAGTGGGGCACCATTACTGACACATTTAAATAACTTAACCAACTCCCCAGTATCGTCCGCTACATAATATACACTCCTGGAAATTGAAATAAGAACACCGTGAATTCATTGTCCCAGGAAGGGGAAACTTTATTGACACATTCCTGGGGTCAGATACATCACATGATCACACTGACAGAACCACAGGCACATAGACACAGGCAACAGAGCATGCACAATGTCGGCACTAGTACAGTGTATATCCAACTTTCGCAGCAATGCAGGCTGCTATTCTCCCATGGAGACGATCGTAGAGATGCTGGATGTAGTCCTGTGGAACGGCTTGCCATGCCATTTCCACCTGGCGCCTCAGTTGGACCAGCGTTCGTGCTAGACGTGCAGACCGCGTGAGACGACGCTTCATCCAGTCCCAAACATGCTCAATGGGGGACAGATCCGGAGATCTTGCTGGCCAGGGTAGTTGACTTACACCTTCTAGAGCACGTTGGGTGGCACGGGATACATGCGGACGTGCATTGTCCTGTTGGAACAGCAAGTTCCCTTGCCGGTCTAGGAATGGTAGAACGATGGGTTCGATGATGGTTTGGATGTACCGTGCACTATTCAGTGTCCCCTCGACGATCACCAGTGGTATACGGCCAGTGTAGGAGATCGCTCCCCACACCATGATGCCGGGTGTTGGCCCTGTGTGCCTCGGTCGTATGCAGTCCTGATTGTGGCGCTCACCTGCACGGCGCCAAACACGCATACGACCATCATTGGCACCAAGGCAGAAGCGACTCTCATCGCTGAAGACGACACGTCTCCATTCGTCCCTCCATTCACGCCTGTCGCGACACCACTGGAGGCGGGCTGCACGATGTTGGGGCGTGAGCGGAAGACGGCCTAACGGTGTGCGGGACCGTAGCCCAGCTTCATGGAGACGGTTGCGAATGGTCCTCGCCGATACCTCAGGAGCAACAGTGTCTCTAATTTGCTGGGAAGTGGCGGTGCGGTCCCCTACGGCACTGCGTAGGATCCTACGGTCTTGGCGTGCATCCGTGCGTCGCTGCGGTCCGGTCCCAGGTCGACGGGCACGTGCACCTTCCGCCGACCACTGGCGACAACATCGATGTACTGTGGAGACCTCACGCCCCACGTGTTGAGCAATTCGGCGGTACGTCCACCCGGCCTCCCGCATGCCCACTATACGCCCTCGCTCAAAGTCCGTCAACTGCACATACGGTTCACGTCCACGCTGTCGCGGCATGCTACCAGTGTTAAAGACTGCGATGGAGCTCCGTATGCCACGGCAAACTGGCTGACACTGACGGCGGCGGTGCACAAATGCTGCGCAGCTAGCGCCATTCGACGGCCAACACCGCGGTTCCTGGTGTGTCCGCTGTGCCGTGCGTGTGATCATTGCTTGTACAGCCCTCTCGCAGTGTCCGGAGCAAGTATGGTGGGTCTGACACACCGGTGTCAATGTGTTCTTTTTTCCATTTCCAGGAGTGTAGTATACCACTCACACATCATGACTTTTAGAAAAACATGTTAACAGTTTTCAACTTTTAAGTCACGTGCTGGGCAATGAGCTTTCGAAGGCGCAGTGAAAGGATGATTAGGTTCCGAATGTGAGTCCAGTGTCATTCCCCTGTTCCGCCCCACTCGGTAATGACTGCTGGATATAAAGTGGAGAACCAGCGCTTGTGTCCTATGCGACCTTCCAATGGACGTGGTTTAGAAAGGCAAGGTTCCGGCATTGAGTCCGGTCAGGGACACAATTTCGATTTACCAGGAAGCTCCATACTTCATTACTTGCTATTATTTGTTTATAGCGATCATCATTGTAATTTGGGACTTCATTACTTTTATGAGGAATGGTTTCCCGAACTGTTCCCGCAGAAATACGCTGAGCGGCAAGTCTTGGGCGCCTACCTTGGCCCCGTCTAAACCCGCACTACTTGCGCCACCGTAAGAAGAACAGAAAATAGTTCCCTTCCACAATACGGTAACTGTACAAGTGTCACAGATACTGGCATTCTAAAATTTAACACGATATCTTTAAATGCAAAATTAAATTTCTTTGTAATTACATACAATCTTATCTACACCTAGTCGCACCATGTAAATTCTGTCACCGCGCGGGATTAGCCGATCGGTCTCAGGCGCTGCATTCATGGACTGTGCGGCTGGTCCCGGTGGAGGATCGAGTCCTCCCTCGGGCATGGGTGTGTGTGTTTGTCCTTAGGATAATTTAGGTTAAGTAGTGTGTAAGCTTAGGCACTGATGACCTTAGCAGTTAAGTCCCATAAGATTTCACACACATTTGAAGATTTTTTGTAAATTCTGTCTGGTTTTAATTCAGCATTTGGCTCTCAATACGTTAAACTGCAGATCCCCTTTCCCCGGGTCGGTAACTACATTAATTAGGGACACCTTAGCAGTTAAGTCCCATAAGATTTCACACACATTTGAAGATTTTTTGTAAATTCTGTCTGGTTTTAATTCAGCATTTGGCTCTCAATACGTTAAACTGCAGATCCCCTTTCCCCGGGTCGGTAACTACATTAATTAGGGACACCTTAGCAGTTAAGTCCCATAAGATTTCACACACATTTGAAGATTTTTTGTAAATTCTGTCTGGTTTTAATTCAGCATTTGGCTCTCAATAAGTTAAACTGCAGATCCCCTTTCCCCGGGTCGTTAACTACGTAATTAGGGACACGCAAGTCGTCAAAGTGGCGTCCAACTGAAAGACTTACACTCTGCCATTGAGCAACACTAAATTATTGTCATTACTCTAGTGCTATGAGACGACTCTGCACACTGTGTATCGCAAGGACATAGTCACGCTCACAGTGCTAAGGTCTGCAATTTCTGGTGGAGTGAACCAGTGAGCTCTATACCGAACTCCAAGGCGTCTTTGCCTAGAAAACCGTGACAGTCCTGGGTGGAGCTTTTGGAGCGGCATTTTCAGTTGTTTGTATTTTTCCTGCTGGCGAGTTTAGAATGATTCTGTGTATTAGTTTGTTGACCAAACCCAGACAGCGTCAAGTTGAAACATCCCCTTAGAAAAATTAATGAATTACTGTGCTGGTAAACCCCTTAAGTTATTTGATTTTCAAACAGCTGAGCAAAACTGACCGAGCTCAGACATTTCTCTTTTTACTTATTCTATTCTGATCATCAATAAACTGACATACAATTTTTTTTTTTTTTTTTTAGCGCAACGCAATCTGACTTTCAATAATCCATACAAAATAATGGCCCTGACTGACAATACCTATACCTTTCGTGAATCACTTACGTCACAAAGATCTTCGTTACTCGAACTACTGCAATACAGCGAGCGCCAATACTGCCAGCTAAATAAAAGATTCTAACTACTGAAGGCACTAACTACTGATAGGCATAGTTAGCAAATGAAAGATTTCGATAGAGAACAAACAATGTATTTGTTGTTGTTGTTGTGGTCTTCAGTCCAGAGACTGGTTTGATGCAGCTCTCCATGCTACTCTATCCTGTGCAAGCTTCTTCATCCCCAATGTATTTACCTTAATAATATTCAAAAGTCATCATATTAATATATCAGTTCATGACATCCAGTCTTAGAAATTTACTCTCTCTGATGGACACACGTGCAGATCGTCCGCTCTCAAAACTCCGCCATCTCTCTCCCCACATCCATCACTGCTAGCGGCTCACCTCCAACTGCGCAACGCTGTCCGCTGTTCACACCCAACTGCCCACCACTACAATAGCAAATATTCCAACAATGCCAACCGGCCACAGACTTCACACAGCACAGTCAGTGATTTTCATACAGAGCGCTACGTGGTGTTACCAACATAAAAGCCTAAACTGCCTACTTACAAAGTGATATCCATAAACGCTAACCCCGTATCTTGTTCATATTAGAACAATTTCACAGCTTGTCCCGATCTAACAGGGCCGCTGTGACGTCACGTGTCACAGCTTGTTTTCCCGGATTAGGCTGACGTGCACACAGTAATGCCTCTGAATTACCTTGAGTCTCTGGCGCTCCGTCTGCTGCAAGTGAACGATTTTACTGTGTTTTAGCGATCTCTTCGAACACGTCCACAGCCGTGACTCTTCGGAATCTAGTGCAGACCTGGAACTGTTAACAGGCTCGCTGCTTACCGTACCAAGCTGCCTTCCGGCTCATTTCTCAGAGTACTTTAACTAAGAGGCGTGCCTGAAAAATAGCAGGGGAAAAAATAAAAAAGAAGTGCGGGAAGGAGTGTCGGCTCACAGCGTCCGGCTGAGCACGCGCCAGCTGCTCCGCCGACGCCACGTTTAATATTGAGAAGTCCGGAGCGCGGAATGGCGCACGTGCTGCCGGGGTTCGCAACTGTCTCGGATTTCAAAGGCGCCGGCAGGGCGGGGCAGGCAGCTGCTCACGGCACGACTGCCACGAGGGCGCACACGCACACGCACGAGAAGTGCTGAATCCCCGTCTCGCTTTATTTCTTACCAGAAACGACGTTAACCGGGTCCTGGATCAAGTGGCAACCAAGGTGACGCAGGCGTTAAGGCATGGAATTTGCTTCTGGGAGGAGCGTGATTCAGATTCTTTCTCTACCACACAGATATCCTGGGGTTAAGGCAATGGCGGGCAGAGTCCTTTGAAAAGGTTACGACAGATTACCTTTCCCGTGGCTGTGCTATGCGAGCACGTTCTTCGTTTATCCTGTATGCGTTTTCTACCAGGCTTTGCATCTACGTCTGCACTCTGCAAACCAGTATCATTTGCTGGCGGACGGAAATTCTCGTAGTACCCCATGTTAGGATTTCTTCCTGTTCCAATCGAGCAGGGGGCGTGCGATAAGTGACTGATTAAATGTGTCTCTGCGTGTTGCAATCAGTCTAATTTTTTGTCTTTACAATTACTACAAGAGCGCTACTTCTGGGGCAGGAGAATATGTCTCAACTTTTTACTTAATACTGTTTTGAAATTTCGCAAGTAGGCTTTCGCGGTAGTCTTCAAGAGCCTGCGGTAAGCTCCACACTTCCTCCTTTTATATTAATCTGCGGCAATCGTGGGATGGCTAAGGGAGAGAAAACGTGTCGTTGCAAAGTCAATTTTGACCGTATACCTAATACGAGACGCGTCGCTTTATGTTATGAGCATTAAAGTTCGTTAAATTTAAGTGGAAAAATGTTACTTTAGAAGGATAACAGCGCAGATCAATTTACTTCGTTTATTGACTTACTGCAATTGACACGCTTCCTAGACCTTGGGCTACCAAACGTCCTCGTTTCCCTGGATTTGTCCTAGTTCTGAGCCGTTTCCTTTTATACTGCTGTCCGCGGTAAACCCGGACCTATTTTGTGACTGGAGAAATTCGATTGAGAAATGAATAGATATTAATTGTTTAATGAACATTTTAAATGTCATTTGTCTTCTACTAATTGTTTATTATTATTTATTTTATGGCCTTCATTGGGCCACTGTAGTCAAAAATACAAAGTTCTAAACAAGTTGTTACAAATGGATACAATTTGGTTCGAAAATAACTTAATATATTTAGGTAATATAATTATTAGAGGCTATTCTTATATGAAAGGTGTTTTGCTCTTCTGTCTGCCCAATATTTCTTCATTCTTTCAGATATTTTCTTTCTTTCTTCATCTGAGACAACTCTTCCTGTACTCCTTTTATTGATTTTCATTTGTAGTCTGGTTTGCGGGTCTTGCAGTATTCTGGTTTTCTTTGTTTCGTTTTTTAGGTCATCTACTGTAATTTGAAGTTCTTTTATATCGTCCTTAATTTCTGTGATCCATTTAATGTCGCTCTTGCTATTCCACAATTTTTGTATTATTTTTTTTACTAATTCTGTTTTCTGGAGTTCTCATCAGATGTCCAAAGAATGAGATGCGTTTCTTCCTGATTGTGCTCATGACTGGTTCTATTTTCTTATATACTGTTTCATTTGACGCTATTCTCCAATGTCCATTTATTTTATACAGTTTATTTATACATGTCCTAATTATTCTTCTTTCTATTTTTAGTATTCTGTCAATTTCTGCTGTATTAGTTGTTTTGAAGATAGTTTCAGCTGCATACGTTATCTCTGGTTGTGTAACTGTTTTATAGTGTTTTAATTTTGCATCTATAGATACGCTTTTTTTGTTGTATGTAGTTTTGGTAATGTAATTTGCATAGTTCAGTTTTTTTATTCTATTTTGCCATGATGGCTTCTCATTTAGATTGTATGTTATTATTTCGCCTAAATACTTAAATTTATCAACAATTTTGATTTCCTGTTCTCCTATTGTAATTTTGTTTGCAAGTGGTGGATCAGTTAGCATAATCTCCGTTTTTTCAAATGATATTCTAAGGCCTACTTTCTCTGCTATTTCTTGTAGTGATTTCACTTGTTGCCTGGCTTCTTGAACGGTGTTGGCTAGGAGAGCAAGATCATCAGCGAATCCCAAGCAGTTTAAGCTAATATCATCTTTTGCACTTCCAATTCTTATCCTCTTTGGATTGTCCTTGTAACATTCTCTCATTATGTATTCCAGTGCACAGTTGAAAAGTAATGGTGACAGGCAGTCACCTTGTCTTAAGCCTGTTTTTATGAGGAATGGTTCCGAAATTTCTCATTGATCTGTATTAAACTGACTTAATTTAAGTTCATGTTCGGTACTACAATAAGTACTACATGTAAACAAATGGTTCAAATGGCTCTGAGCACTATGGGACTTAACATCTGAGGTCATCAGTCCCGTATAACTTAGAACTACTTAAACCTAACTAACCAAAGGACAACACACACATCCATGCCCGAGGCAGGATTCGAACCTGCGACCGTAGCGGTCGCGCGGTTCCAGACTATAGCGCCTAGAACCTCTCGGCCACTCCGGCCGGCCTACACGTAAACAATAACGTCTCTATAACGCACTTTCACAAATCCTTGTAACTGTCGTGTGTAATCTGTACGAGGTGCGCTCACGATTGCGTTGTCAGCACTGAAAGACAACGAGGAGAAATTCCCCTCTCGTTTCCCCGCTCACTACAGTACATTGCGGCCATCGTCCAACTTCTCGTCAGCAGGTTCAAAAATGGTTCAAATGGCTCTGAGCACTACGGAACTTACATCTGAGGTCATCAGTCCCCTAGAACTTAGAAGTTCTCAAACCTAACTAACCTAAGGACATCACACACATCCATGCCCGAGGCAGAATTCGAACCTGCGACCGTAGCGGTCGCGCGGTTCGAGACTGAAGCGCCTAGAACCGCTCGGTCACAACTCACAACGGCCTGTTCGTCAGCAGGTTGTACGTGCCCGAGAAAATAATCCGATTTGACCCAAACGTACGGGGTCGGCAATTTAAGTGATGTGTGGCCTACCTAGATCCAACCATATTGGCATTCTGACAACTAGGTCCCGCCATCAGATAAATTTTGTGCCGCCCCTAGTGATCCACCCGGTCCACTTAGCCGGTACCCATAGTGCGAGGAAATTTGACCACGCAGCTGAGGCCGCGGGCACCGTTTCCCAACCAGCACCACATGCAGGTGTGGCTGCATGGAGGTCTTTTGTCCTTTTTTGTTTAAGAGACCACGTGATTACTTCTTGAAATTATAATATATGAACTTATCAAACGTTAAATTTATAATATATTAATTTTTAAGAATAGAGAAGAAGACAGGAAAGATTAGTGTTGGAGAAAGTAGTCCCCTAACCAGCGCTGCTCAGGGGGCTGGTCTCGGAATGCGTCCTCGAGCCCTGCGTCCCTGAACAGCGTGTCCCACTGTTAGTTTTTTTACACTAGATAATTCACGTCTCGCATGCTACGAGTAGTTTCATTTCTCGCATAACTGTTCTAATATCTAAGTTTTGCAGAGTTTTTGTGATGTATGTCTGTTTGCTCGCTAGATTACTTGTGTTACAGTTTTTTGCGTTAATGTAGGCTACATGCAGCTTTAACGTGGCGCCTGGTACAATAACCGGCCACGATCTGTCTACTGTCAGGTTTCTACTCTATCTACGTGTTACTGTTTTCACATTTAGTGTCATTTGCTGTATGTGTTGAGTGTTATTTTTGTCTCGTCATTATACGCGTGGTAATTAGCTAGGTATATTGTGTTACAATTTTCCTATGTTAGACTAGACATTTACATGTTTTAGATGGCGCCTGGTGCAATAACCGGCCACGAAGTATCCTACGTAATAGATTAACAGGTTGTTTGTGCATTACTACTTCATCATTTAGTGTCATGTACATGTTATTTTTCATTTATCTCGTCGTTGGTGTTAATTTCAGAGGAATACGTTATGATGGAGTCTTCATCTGAGCTAACTCATTCACTCGCTGTTGTCTAACTGAATGTCGGATATGGTTTCACTTCTTTATGGACAGTATGTTCAGTTTTGGAGATTTGATGTGTGTGTTTGGTTAATAGCCCCCATTTGTCTGTGTCCCTGAGTGTTTCTCGTAGTGTCTGTGCCATAATTCGTAGTATGCTTCTATGTAAGTGGCTATACCGCTCACGAAACAGAGTTAAGTGTTCTGGAGACCCGTGTTACCCACACTGGTAGTCGCCATTGTCAGCAAGCGAAACTCGCTGCAGATGCGCTGGATAAGGACCGTGCCCAGTTAGCAAGTGATCTACGCTACGGCTCGGATCGGCATGATTCCTTCGTAACCTCTCCCTGACGTTGAACAAAAAAGTGTACAGCCTACGACCCTCATCACTTTGGTGCCACTCACTTTGCCAGAGGCGAACCCGCCAGGAGTTTAATAGCTGTTATTGCTCGATATTTTCTCCTGCAATTTCCATGACCTTACGGGACCTACCCTTCTTCAGCCAATAGGATGCAGCTTGATATGTGATGGTTATATCTATAGGGAAAACACCCAGTATCACACACTGTGTCATTACTCTATTGCTTTCGATTTAATCTTCCACGTTATAATTGCTAACAGCAGCCCTTTTATAACTGTTCATATGTTCGGCCAACGCAAGCTACTGTTTTGTTCAGTAATTTCATAAGTAATTACGCTCACCTTTCTCAAATAAACCGATTACTTACTGACTATTGTCCTATCAACCGAAGTAATAGATTCAGACACACAGTTCATCACTTTAGCAAACTGTTCAAATAATTTACGTGCGACGCATCTGCACGCGGCCGTTCCGCGCGAAACCCGAACAATTCTCTCGACCTCGCATACTGTCGCGCCACCCCTAACGCCTGGGAAGTGTTGAACGTAGACAATGCCCTTGCCAGACAAAAGGCGCGCTGCTTAGAAAGTTACAGGGAGCAAGCTATGCGAGAGTATACTGTTTACTACGAGGGTCACTCCAAAAGAAATGCACACTATTTTTGTAAAAATACAATTTTCATTCTGCATGTGTGAAAGTTTTACAGTGTGTAGATACATCCTTCCCGCTTGTTTTCAAACTTAGTTCAGCCTGTTCCCGTGAGTGGCGCCGTCACAGCATGTCTTCAAGATGGTTGCTACACTTGACGTTCGTCAGAAGCAATGTGCTGTCATAGAATTCCTGTGCTGTGAAAACGAGACAGTGGGAAACGTACACAAGAGGTTTAAAAAGGTGTATGGAGATGCTGCTGTCGATCGCAGTACAGTTAGTCGGTGGGCAAGCAGATTACGTGATGAAAGCGGGCACGGCAATATTGAGGATTGTCCTCGCAGCGGCAGGCCTCGTACTGCACACACTCCAGACAATGTGCAGAGAATTAACGAATTGGTGACTGCTGACAGACGCATCACAGTGAACAAATTGTCACGCTACGTTAGGATAGGGGAAGGATGTGTTTCAGAATACTGAAAGTGTTGGCGTTAAAAAAGGTTTGTGCCAGGTGGGTTCCCAGGATGTTGATAGTGGCTCACAAAGAAACAAGAAAAACGGTATGCAGCGAACTTTTGGAACAGTACGAGAATGGTGGAGATGATTTTCTTGGAAGAATTGTGACAGGTGATGAAACATGGCTCCATCATTTTTCACCAAAGACGATGAGGCAATCAATGGAGTGGCATCATGCAAATTCACCCAAGAAAAAAAAAAAATCAAAGCCACACCTTATGGCTACTGTGTTTTTCCATTCCGAATGACTCTTGCTTGTGGACATCATGCCAAGTGGAACCACCTTAAATTCTGATGCATATGTGACGGCATTGAAGAAACTTCAAGCTCGACTGAGTCGTGTTCGACCACATCTGCAAAAGCAGGATGTTTTGCTGTTGCACGACAATGCACGGCCAAATGTCGGTCAAAAAACGATGGAAGCTATCACAGAACTCGGATGGACAACACTGAAACACCCGCCTTACAGTCCTGACCTGGCTCCATGTGACTATCATCTCTTTGGAAAAGTGAAAGACTCTTTTCGTGGAACAAGGTTTGAAGATGATGACTCCCTTGTGCACGCTGCCAAACAGTGGCTCCAACAGGTTGGTCCAGAATTTTGCCGTGCGGGTATACGGGCGCTGGTTCCAAGATGGCGTAAGGCAGTTGAGAGAGATGGAAATTATGTGGAGAAATGAAAATATTGTTCCTAAAGGATCTATCTACACACTGTACTACTTTCAAACATGTAGAATAAAAGATTGATTTTTAAAATGAGAGGCACCCACATGCCTTGCTCATACTGTGGCATCAAGCAGTCAGGCCTGCAAGATGAGTGGTCTGCCAAGCGAGTGGACTCATTCTTATTTATCGTGTAACATGAACTCTAGTACTCACAATTAAGTTACAAGTTATTCTCCTGTTTGAATATTACGCAACGGAAACGCACATCTGACTATTAGTAATTTACAGAACTCTGACTGTTCACTACACACTGGCAATACCACAATTTCTTTCTTTTTTAACGGCTTTGATCAACACGTGGCCATCGCACTGAATATGAATGGCGCACACATTATAAATTCTGGATATCATGACAACATACAATTCGAAGGAAAAGGCCACCAATCTTTTTCTTTTCATTATCTTATTTATTCCGATAAATTCTATAACCTAAACACACAAATTCTATAACCTACAACAATAACACATGAGAAATTCCGCCCAGTGGGCATGGCTTTACATTGGGGATGGTATGGTCTCGTAATTATTTAACGCTACAGTGCACTTTCTGGATAGGATGGTGGATCTTTTTTTTTTATATCTCACACTTCGACTCTCACAACCATCATCACGAAACTTTCCTCCAGACCGAGCGGTACAAAAGGAACATGCATAACCCACTACCTATGAAACTACCTTGCTACACTCCCATGCAAACCACACATACTTAAATTACATGACATACACCACACTGCAACATGGAATACAACACAAGGAATAGGTACAACATTATCACTTTCAGCTTTCCCACTTCAATTAGTATTCATCCCAGTTTCACACGACACTGCCCCACTTCGTAACTTTTCTTTCCTACTACGAACTCTGGAGGATATATGCACGTCTTCCTGTGCAATGCAAGCCAAGTGGTGATGCTGGATAGACGGCTGACTCACCTTGCTTCTCTCTCAGAGTATTATAGTTTGAATCAAGCGTCACACGGAAACATAACACGCAAAGTAATATTAAGAACATATTCATCATACACGCGAGTCCTCAACTGATACCATGGACGAGTACTTCTCTTTATCCTTTGTCTTATACACAGATTGAGACTCACACAGTACTCACCACGTGGAAGTACTCGTCTCTAATTTCAAGTCCTGCACACGCCATTTCTTAAATATTTCCAACTTATAGTACACACGCTAGTAATTCAGCTTAACTTAAGCACTCGGAAGTATTCCAACTTATTGCTACACGTGGTTTCATTGTGACCGTTGGTCACTTCCGAAGATTACTACGATCCCATTAATATTACCTGCCTGACATTTAATTCTCCCGACAAAAGTTCCTGAAATAGAGAAATTATTATTCTAAACTACTCTTAAGTATTTCACATGCATACCATGTCTCCACTCTTTTGTCCTTACGGAGCACGCCTAAGACAGGTCTTACCAACACTAGATCCAGCGGCAGAGTGCTGAAATATGGCCGTTCTTCAGGTCATCCCGCACCTCTGTCGAGGTGGGGAAGACCATGCTACCGTATTGGTCAGCCACATTTCAGGCGCTCAAAGCTCCGGTAAGTTTCATCTCTTTGGTTCCACCAAAAGTGGCCAAAGGATTGTCTCAAAGATGATCATATATTCACATTCACTATCTGCGGTTAGTAGATGACCATACATTCTTTCATTTCACAGATCTCACCAAACTGGATGTAGGGATTTATTTTGTGGGAGTGCACATGTGATCAATTAAATAAATACATTGTCATTCTTTCCCACACTGGTATCCGGCTTCGCTGTATTAATTGAAATTGAGTTATTTTTACAAAAAGTATGTTGTTCTGACAAGAATAATGAAGTATGTTGTACCTATTTTCAATGTCGGGCGGTACTGTACCCTTTCAAAAAAATAGTGTGCATTTCTTTTGGAGTGACCGTATGTCAGGCTACTATCGATAGTAGTAACCATTACACTCCCAGTTCAGGTTTTTTTAACATTTTTCAGCACTGTCCCGTGAATCGGCTGTAACCATTCGTGTCGCTCTTCTTTGCATAAAGTCAATATCCCCTGTTAGTCCTACTTGGTAAGGGTCCCACACTCTCGAGCAGTATTCTAAGATGGTATGCAAAAGTGCTTTCCTTCGCCGACGGACAGCTCTTTCCCCAGTATCCTGTCAATGAACCGAAGTTTGCCACCTGCCTTACCTACGACCCTGAGCCTATGTGATCATTCCATTTCCTACCCATACCAATTGTTGAACCCAGGTATTCAGTTGACCGATTCTAATTATGAGTCACTGATGTAGTACTCATAGAATACTACCTGATTTCGTTTTCTGAAGCACATAACTTCTACATTTCAGTACATTTAAAGCGAGTTGACAATCCTTTGTCCACTTTGAAATCTTATCAAGACATGACTGAACGTTTCTACAGGTCTTTTCAGTCAACAAGTCTTTATAGATACCTGCGTTAACATTGTTTGTCAGGTCACTGATATAAAAGTGAACAGCAAGGGTCACAACACATTTCCCTGGGGCACATACTACTACTTCTGTCGACAAATTGACCATCTCCAATAGTGAATCATTGATATTTGACCAAGTTATATCTTTAAACGAAGAAGGATATGTGAGCAGATACAGAATGACAGGAAAGGAAGCAAACGTTCAACATACATATTGCACCAAACACCAAATTGTTAGATGCAACTGAGTTTTGTGGCAGAGTTGCTATCGGTTTTATTAATGTATGACAGAGTAAGTTGGATAACAAGATAGAAAGTGAATACAACGCTCCAGACTCTAGAGATAACGAACTTATATTGACTCACTGCAGCTGGAAATGAAGAAAAAGATGTCTGAGAGTGCATCAAGTGATTCTACAAGCCGGCCGGAGTGGCCGAGCGGTTCTAGGCGCTACAGTTTGGAACCGCGCGACCGCTACGGTCGCAGGTTCGAATCCTGCCTCGGGCATGGATGTGTGTGATGTCCTTAGGTTAGTTAGGTTTAATTAGTTCTAAGTTATAGGCGACTGATGACCTCAGAAGTTAAGTCGCATAGTGCTCAGAGCCATTTGAACCATTTTTGAATTCATCGGGAAAATTTTAAAAACTTAAATGCTGGATATTTGCTGGCTCTTTTTTGTTAAAGTTAATACTTATTTTTATTCAAAAATTACTGTTTGGTGCAGAGAGAGTTGTTGGTAAGGGGAAACAGTATTAATCGGTATACTTAAAAACACATTCCTGCTACCTGTCAGATATCTTATTGCTTTGTTAGATCAAAAGTTTAATAGCTGCATATTTAACTCCTTTCTGTGACGAAGTAAGATTCATTAATGATTGAAGTGTAATGGAAATCACATTTCTTTGTAGTGTTGTACTTGTGAATATATCTATTGCTCTTAAACGCAGATGGATTGTTGGTAATAAAGGTCATGAGCAGATAAATATCCTATGAGACGGTAGTTAATATTCCTAGCTGCTTATAGAGATGCCTGAATTATCTATGTTTGCGAGTCTCACACATAATTCTAATCACTAATTTTGTGCAATGCGTATTTTTTTTTGTCTAAGTGAGGATTACCACAGAATACTGTCCCATAAGACATCAGAGAATGAAAATACACAAAGTACGTGAAGTTACTGACTTCCATAGCACTAAGTCGACTATTATTCTTATGGCAAAAGTAGCATATCTACTATATGGTTTTTTTTACCTTAAGTTTTCATCACTATGCAGACAGAAGAGCTTTGTGTTTTTTACCCGGTTTATCATTTCTTGTTGGTATACTATGTGGGATATTTTTAATAGTACGTAACTGGATGAGCTGTGGTTTTTAAAAATTTAAATTTAGCCCATTTCTGCAAAACCAGTCAATAACTTTCACAAAAATATCATTTTTTTCTGTTGATACTTCCTTGCTCTGCTTCACATTTATGCTTGTATCATCTGCTAATAAGACTAATGCTGTCTCCTAATAAAAAAAAATAACAAATCGTTAACGTTAAGTAAGAGCAGTACTGGAACAAAATTTAACCCTGTGAAACTTCCATTATACACTACTGCCCATTAAAATTGCTTCACCAAGAAGAAATGCAGATGATAAACGGGTATTCATTGGACAAATATATTATAGTAGAACTGACATGTGGATACATTTTCATGCAATTTGGGTGCATAGATCCTGAGAAATCAGTACCCAGAACAACCACCTCTGGCCATAATAACGGCCTTGATACGCCTGGGCATTGCGTCAAAGAGAGCTTGGATGCCGTGTACAGGTACAGCTGCCCATGCAGCTTCAACACGATACCGCAGTTCATGAAGAGTAGTGACTGGCGTATTGTGACGAGCCAGTCGCTCGGCCACTATTGACCTGACGGTTTCAATTGGTGAGAGATGTGGAGAATGTGCTGGCCAGGGCAGCACTCCAACATTTTCTGTATCCAGAAAGGCCCGTACAGGACCTGCAACATGCGGTCGTGCATTATCCTGCTGAAATGTAGGGTTTCGCAGGGATCGAATGAAGGGTACAGCCACGGGTCGTAAAACATCTGAAATGTAACGTCCACTGTTCAAAGTGCTGTCAGTGTGAACAAGAGGTGACCGAGACGTGCAACCAATGGCACCCCATACTATCACGCCGGATGATACGCCAGTATGACGATGACGAATACACGTTTCCAATGTGCGTTCACCGCGATGTCGCCAAACACGGATGCGACCATCATAATGTGCTAACAGAACCTGGATTCGTCCGAAAAAAATGACGTTTTGCAATTCGTGCACCCAGGTTCGTCGTTGAGTACACCACCACAGGCGCTCCTGTCTGTAATGCAGCGTCAAGGATAACCGCAGCCATGGTCTCCGAGCTGATAGTCCATGCTGCTGCAAACGTCGTCGAACTGTTCGTGCAGATGGTTGTTGTCTTGGAAACGTACCCATCTGTTGACTCAGGGATCGAGACGTGGCTGCACGATCCGTTACAGCCATGCGGATAAGATGCCTGTCATCTCGACAGCTAGTGATACGAGGCCGTTGGGATCCAGCACGGCGTTCCGTATTACCCTCCTGAACCCACCGATTCCATATTCTGCTAACAGTCATTGGATGTCGACCAACGCGAGCAGGAAGTCGCGATACGATAAACCGCAATTGCAATAGGCTACAATCCGACGTTTATCAAAGTCGGAAACGTGATGGTACACATTTCTCCTCGTTACACGAGGCATCACAACAACGTTTCACCAGGCAACGCCGGTCAACTGCAGTTTGTGTATGAGAAATCGGTTGCAAACTTTCTTCAAGTCAGCACGTTGTAGGTGTCACCACCGGCGCCAACCTTGTGTGAATGCTCTGGAAAGCTAATCATTTGCATATCAGAGCATCTTCTTCCTGTCGGTTAAATTTCGCGTGTGTAGAACGTCATCTTCGTGGTGTACCAATTTTAATGGTCAGTAGTGTAACAGCTCCCCGTGCAGAGGATGTGGCGTCTCTCTTCGTACTATTTGACCTGCCTAACTTTCTGCATAGCTGACTATATAAATAACTCCTTATATTAACGCATGTGATGAGGGAAAAAATAGAAACGATGCTCGGACAGCATTCGCTTAGTTGCAAATTTATAGCACAAAAAAAATTTTAGGCGCTAGAGCGTCTACCGTAAAGCTTATAATACTCAGACGGATACTCAGGGCAATTATTTACGGCTGGATAAGTTCCAGAGAGGAGAAATCCGGTGTAATTTGAGAGACAGCGCCCCTCGGCGGGCTGTCGTTGGGAGTACGGCGGCAGGCAGTGGCGCCGCGGGAATCGAGCGCGACTGGCGGCGCCGTGTGCCCCGGGAGACGGGATTACAGTCTATAGCGGCAGATAGCATCGGCGAGGCGGGCGCGGGAGCTGCGCCGACATAAAGCAGCTTAAGACATAACGAGGCCGCTTTTTATCCGGCCGGGCGCAGCAAACAGCACCTGTTTAACGCGCCGTCCTGCATTGAATAAAGCTTTCGTAACACGCTCACTCCTCCACGGATTTAAGGCCGAGCTGCGAGCGGCGAAGAAAGCAAGGCGGGGCAGGGGGAGGGACCTGCACCACCCACTCCCTCCCCCAACTCTCTCTCTCTGTCTGCCTGGGTCCAGACACCCACCATCAATGTGGTCACCCCTCCGGAGTCGGTTTTACTGTGGAGGGGAAACCATACGGGGAGAAAAGTATTTAAACCGACAAAGTCTGGGAGGTTGTAGGGGACATCAAAACAAATATTTTTACCTAATGTCATTTTCTCCTATGATGAGTATTTAAACCGGTAGAGGAAGATTTATCTGGCGGCAAATTAATTAAACCAACAAACACTTTTGCATTTTTTTATGACCAAGAGACAACACATTAACACAACCCAATTTCAATTACAGTAGATTTTCAAAAAATGCCTCCATTGACACGTAAACAAAGATTACACCGTCGGATCATGTTCTGTCTGACACGGACAAAAACCCCACGAGTATCTACATCTACCTCTACATCCATACTCCGCAAGCCACCTGACGGTGTGTGGCGGAGGGTACCTTGAGTACCTCTATCGGTTCTCCCTTCTATTCCAGTCTCGTATTGTTCGTGGAAAGAAGGATTGTCGGTATGCTTCTGTGTGGCCTCTAATCTCTCTGATTTTATCCTCATGGTCTCTTCGTGACATATACGTAGGAGGGAGCAATATACTGCTTGACTCTTCGGTGAAGGTGTGTTCTCGAAACTTCAACAAAAGCCCGTACCGAGCTACTGGGCGTCTCTCCCGCAGAGTCTTCCACTGTAGTTTATGTATCATCTCTGTAACGCTTTCACGATTACTAAATGATCCTGTAACGAAGCGCGCTGCTCTCCGTTGGATCTTCTCTATCTCTTCTATGAACCCTATCTGGTACGGACTCCTCACTGGTGAGCAGTATTCAAGCAGTAGGCGAACAAGTGTACTGTAACCTACTTCCTTTGTTTTCGGATTGCATTTCCTTAGGATTCTTCCAATGAATCTGTCTGGCATCTGCTTTACCGACGATCAACTTTACATGATCATTCCATTTTAAATCACTCCTAATGCCTACTCCCAGATAATTTATAGAATTAACTGCTTCCCGTTGCTGACCTGCTGTATTGTAGCTAAATGATAAGGGATCTATCTTTCTATGTATTCGCAGCACATTACATTTGTCTACATTGAGATTCAAGTGCCATTCCCTGCACCATGCGTCAATTCGCTGCAGATCCTCCTGCATTTCAGTACAATTTTCCATTGTTACAACCTCTCGATGTACCACAGCGTCATCCGCAAAAAGCCTCAGTGAACTTCCGATGTCATCCACAAGGCCATTTATGTATATTGTGAATAGCAACGGTCCTACGACACTTCACTGCGGCACACCTGAAATCACTCTTACTTCGGAAGACTTCTCTCCATTGAGAACGACATGCTGCGTTCTGTTATCTAGCTACTCTTCAATCCAATCACACAATTAGTCTGATAGTCCATACGCTCTTACTTTGTTCATTAAACGACTGTGTGGAGCCGGCTGGTTTGGCCGTGCGGTTCTAAGCGCTTCAGTTTGGAACCGCGTGACCGCTACGGTCGCAGGTTCGAATCCTGCCTCGGGCATGGATGTGTGTGATGTCCTTAGGTTAGTTAGGTTTAAGTAGTTCTATCTTCTAGGGGACTGATGACCTCAGAAGTTAAGTCCCATAGTGCTCAGAGCCATTTGAACCATCTGACTGTGTGGAACTGTATCGAACGCCTTGCGGAAATCAACTTACTAGCACCTTGGGTGTGCGACAGCACTGCAGAGAGCAAATTCTTATCTTTGAAAGACGCTTTACTCAAAGCAACTATATCCTCACACCCTGATCTCTCACAAGAGAGAATTGTTCCTGCTGCTGCTAGTATCCGGGTAACCAGATCCCCTTCTGATGCAACAGGAGTTGCCTAAACAAGGTTGCCCATCTCTCCCCACACAAAAAAGTCCAGAGGGGACGTATCTGCGGATCGAGCAGGCCATGATACAGGACCACCTCTGCCAATACACGTTTCTGGGAACCGTCGGTCCAGGAATCGACGCACACGACGACTGAAATGTGCCGGCGCCTCTTCATGTTGGAACCACATGTGTTGTCTTGTAGAGAGCGGGACGTCTTCCAGCAACTTCCTCAAATTGCAGCGTTCTTGCCGTGCGACGGCGTCCCTGTCCTGGTAATCTGCTAAATGACCCGGTCTCGCGCAGACGTTGGTACACAGCAGCAAAGGTCGTATGATGCGGGATACGGCGATTAGGATATTGTTGTTGATAAACCCGCTGTACAGCTCGCCCGTTGTGGTGCGCTACGTAGTACGCGCCAACCATACCAGTGTACTCACTCCAGGTTTATCGATCCATCAGTAAACAGAGACAATGCACTACTGCACTGGTGGACAGCAGTTGCCTACAACTGAAGAGCGTAATACGCCCTCTAACGACTGAAGATCGTAACACGGCCTCTAACAACTGAAGAGCATAAATGACCTCCACTGGTTTATATAATCCTCATAGGAAAAAATTACATTAGGGAAAAATATTTGTTTGGATTTCCCCTACAACCTCCCAGAGTTTGTCGGTTTAAATACTTTTCACCCTGTATACAGTGTGTCCCAGTTCCCTTGCCGGCCGCTGTGCCGAGCGGTTCTGGGCGCTTCAGTCTGGAACCGCGCGACTGCTACGGTCGCAGGTTCGAATCCTGCCTCGGGCATGGATGTGTTTGATGTCCTTAGGTTAGTTAGGTTTAAGTAGTCCTAGGTTCTAGGGGACTGATGACCTCAGAAGTTAAGTCCCATAGTGCTCAGAGCCATTTGAACCAGTTCCGTTAGGACTGATTGTGTGATATTCCAAGCTGCAATGCTATCTCTTGGCGAGTTGATGCGTTATGACCCTTGAAGTTTCAACAACGGCCGTGTAGGAGGACAAAGCGCTAGAATCGCTGCATCAAGTGTCCTGACCATGAATGTGACAGTACGTGGCTGACACTCGGCGGAATATGGCAGTGCAGCAGCAAGGGATCATGAAGTTCTGTGTTTGGTGGCGAGAATTTGTCGAATTTGACCCGAATTCCTAGACACAGGTTCCTGGTCTCTCCTCCACGACAACACCCAGTCCATAAAGCAAAGATCGTGCGCGAGGTTTTGGTCAGCAGACAGGTCACTGTCCTGGATCACCAGCCGTATTCACCAGTTTTGGCCTCAGCCGACTTCTGGTCGTTCGCCAAATTGAAGTTGGCAATGCGGTCGTGCATTATCCTGCTGAAATGTAGGGTTTCGTAGGGATCGAATGAAGGGTAGAGCCACGGGTCGTAAAACATCTGAAATGTAACGTCCACTGTTCAAAGTGCCGTCAATGCGAACAAGAGGTGACCGAGACGTGCAACCAGTGGCACCCCATACCATCACGCCGGGTGAAACGCCAGTATGGCGATGACGAATACACGCTTCCAATGTGCGTTCACCTTGCAATTAACGTCCAAGAGGATTGTGCTGTAGTACTAAACGCAGTCCCAAAAACGGATTACAGTGACTGTTTCGAAACCTTTTTAAAACGATATCAGCTGTGTATCGATTCTGAGATAGTCTATCTTGTATAAACACTCATTCTGTGAACAGAATTCATGACTGTCATTTTTCATAGCCACGGTACTAACGGAACTGGGACGCACTGCGTAGGACAGTTATACCGTGTGGCCATTTGGTACCAACCTGCAGAGTCTCTGAATAGCGTCGTTGCTTTGTGATGTGGAAGTCAGGGACTAAATGGTTCAAATGCCTCTGAGCACTATGGGACTTAACTGCTGTGGTCATCAGTCGCCTAGAACTTAGAACTACTTAAACCTAACTAACCTAAGGACATCATACACATCCATGCCCGAGGCAGGATTCGAAGCTGCGACCGTAGCAGTCGTTCGCTTCCAGACTGCAGCGCCTAGAACCGCTCGGCCACTCCGGCCGGCCGGGGACTCAATTACTACCCTTACAATGTGGATGCACATACTATGAGTACGCAATTTACTTGCAAACTTGGAGTGAGCGTGTAAACGTAATGAAAAAGAAAATAATTACGTACAGTTACGGATAAAGTATTCCATGTGCTTTCAAGAAATGAGCAAGACTCATGTTATTACAACGTGTGAGCCGACAGTGTGGGCCAGTTGCCAAATGCCATCATACAAGCCCGGTGATGGCAAGCGCCCAGATGCATTGTAACGGTGTTGCTTTGACCCCATCCCATTCCATTCACAGTTAACGTGGGCAGAATGAACTTCATCAGGCCTTACTGTGAGCTACCGTTTTTCTAATTTTACCGTCGTGATTGTTACGAGATGTACGTGGGAAACAATAACATGCCTCATGTCGTAACATCCACTTTCGCAATTTTAAGATCAAGTATTTACGTGATCCACGTTTTGTCGAATCGCCTCCCAATGTACTGTATTGAATTGGACACGTATTTTTAAACTGTTTCTTCTCTTCCATTAACTAATTTCGGTAAGCGTCCTATCGTGACAAACAGTACTAAAGATTCGGTTGGATGAGACTTTTGCAGTTTGGTTTAGAGTATATCACCTGTCAACCAAAGCTTTTTTACTGCGTTTTTGCTTCATTACAGTAAGTTTGTAGCGATTGCAGTATTCCATACTTCTGGCGGAAAAATTTGCAAGTACAAAGATTTTTACATTTAACTGGAGTGAGATATATAAAGCTGTTTTGAAATTATTAAAATACAGTTCGCATTAATGATATTAAACTGCACGTACTCGCAGTTGTCTTTCATCAGAAACAGTTAGCCTGAGATGTAATAATGAAGCACAGAAATTTCGTGTATTGCGAGGACAAGAATAAATTAGGGAAGGAGTGGACATTTGGTTCTGATCATGTGAAATGCGTGACATGCCACTGGATCACGGTGGTTAGGATGAGGGCATAAGTGGATTGAGCTAGGACATATGGGAAGACATGGGAATCGGAGTACATGTAAACAGAATGGTGGCCGGATCATTGCTACGGAGTGGCTAGGGAAGGAAAGAAGGGAGGGCAGCCCATATGCGAGTAAAGATGAGGGCAATGGCGGCGGAATTCGCGACCTGGTATTGGGTGTCCGTAGGTGTCACGTTGTGAAGGAATGTGGACTGCATGCAGTGTCGAAGGGAAGGGAGGGGGGCGGGAGGGGATATGTGTTGGTACACGTCCGGCAGAGTAGCAGGAATGTAAACGATAGGATTGATGGCTTCTAATTTTCGGGCTACGTTGGAGGTATGAGATTTTGAAGAGCTGGTTAGGATTCGTGTATGGGAGGGCAAGTGGATACATCAAGAGAGTCAGAGTGCTCAGCATTGGACAATTTGGAGGAAATGGTTGCTCTTTGGGGGAGGAGAAAAAAAATCCGTGGATGATAGATATAGTTTGCGTAAGTCAGATTTTTGTGGGAATGAAGGGATGCAGTACCCATATTTGACAGATAGTTTTAGGAGGTTTTGGGTTTTGTATTAGTCCGACGTGTTCTAATGTACTTCTCGCGTAGTGCGTTTGAAAATAATGGAATAGATGAGCAGTCCTGCCGCGCGGGATTAGCCGAGCGGTCTAGGGAGCTGCAGTCATGGACTGCGCGGCTGGTCCTGGCGGACGTTCGAGTCCTCCCCCGGGCATGTGTGTATGTGTTTGTCCTTAGGATAATTTAGGTTAAGTAGTGTGTAAGCTTAGGGACTGATGACCTTAGCAGTTAAGTCCCATAAGATTTCACACACATTTGAACATTTGAGCAGTCCTGGTAGTACTACGGGGCAAAAACTTTAGCACCTTCTATTCTGTCGTTGAAGGACCGTACACACAAACCCAGAGAAACTCATACAAATTATATGCATTTCTGCCACAGTAAATTACCAACAAAAAAGGATTTGAGTACTTTACAAACATTTTGAAATGACAGTGAACTGGCACGCAATGAACGGCATAGCCTCCAAACAAACAGTGCCTAAGGCCTTGGTGACAGCTCCCTTCACAGAATACTTTAACACATGCCGGGTACAGGCAAAATCTAAAACGCACATGTATTATAAAATTACAAAAGGTACACTGGCAAATAATCATTCAACATAGTTCAGGCAAACCTGCTTGAAATTTTTGCAGCCAGTCTTGGGATGAAAATTAAATTAAATTAGATGAGTTTGAGAACGAGTAATAAAATTTCATATTCACTAAAAGGGCCAGGGGTGCCAGAAAAAAATTCTAACAGAATGTAACTCTTGTTTACGGTAGAATTTTAACGCTGGTACTTGTGCAACCTCAATTTCGGCTCAGTACAACTAGCTGACAGAAAGGCACATGGCTTTACAAACTAGCCGCAATCTTTTGTAACTCGCTTCAGGCGTCATAACCATTTAAATTCAGAAGAACTGCAGAAAGTTTACGGCACTAAAATAAGCGGGCCCACACAAAAAATGGTTCAAATGGCTCTGAACACTATGGGACTTAACATTTGAGATCATCATTCTCCTAGAACTTCGAACTACTTAAACCTAACTAACCTAAGGACATCACACACATCCATGCCCGAGGCAGGATTCGAACCTGCGACCGTAGCGGTCGCGCGGTTCCAGACTGAAGCGCCTAGAACCGCTCGGTCACACCGGCCGGCGGCCCAGATAACAAGAACGTTTAAAAGGTGCTGTGTCAACAAACACATAATACAATTTGAACAGTTTAACTTCTGTTCTTAAAACAACCAGTCCTCAAACAAAATTAAAAAAAAAACTTAGGCCCAGTTAACTGCAGCATCTTCAAAGCCCAGACACACACTCGAATGTTCAGAAGACAAATGAGCCTCTTTTCCTCTTGCCAGTTAAAAAACGTGACGCTTACCATGCATTGAAGTTTTAATTTGTTCTCCATCAGCAAATACAGAGTCCGCCAGAAAAATGTATGCACACTTGAAGGAACGAAAAGTATTTCTCATGTGTTTATTTTACATGTAATAATTGATCGCACATGTTGAACATCCTCCAGTTTAGCACATGGTTACTTTAAATGTTTAAAATATTAACCGTTGGTAGCTATATACATAACAGAACGACGAGCTTTCGGCGCAACTATGTCAGTCAGTGTTACAGTGGAGATCGCTGCACATGTCGCTGTAGTCTCCTGGCGAAGTTCCTCCACCGTGTGTCGCTTACATCGATAGACGTTATCTTTCACAGTTTCCAAAGTAAAAGTCCATAGATCTGGCGACCGTGGAGGGAACTCAATGGGCCCTCTCCGTCCAATCGAATGCCCCGGAAAACTGTCGTCCAGGAAAGCTCGTACGGTGTGGTGTGTGGTGGCGCCCCGTCCTGTTGATAGAAGACCTCTTCGTCAGCTTCATAAAGCGAACGTAATACACTTCTCTCTAGCGGTTCTAGGCGCTCCGTCCGGAATCGCGCCACTGCTACGGTCGCAGGTTCGAATCCTGCCTCGGGCATGGATGTGTGTGATGTCCTTAGTTAGATAGGTTTAAGTAGTTCTAAGTTCTAGGGGACTGATGACCACAGATGTTTAGTCCCATAGTGCTCAGAGCCATTTGAACCAATACACTTCTACCATGACGGTAGCATCGAAGAAATAGGGTGCTACTAAGCCCCTAGGTAATAGTCCACACCATAAATGAACACCGGGTAGATTGACCGCTTTATCCACATAAACATACGGATTTTCCGGTGCCCAGTACACATTGTTAGGCCGATTCACGGTTCCATTAAGTTTAAGTTGTGCATCGTCACTCCACACTATCTTCGTCACAAACTGATAATCATCAGTTACCATTTGCTGATACCACTCGCATAATTGCATTCGGCGATCAAGATCGTAATCATTAATCGCGTGCAGTAATCGTGGAATGTAAACTTTCCACTTTGCAACTTTTAGAATTCTTCGTACACTTGTACTGTTAACTCCTCATCACGTGCACACTGCGTAGCAGATTTCTGTGGAGAGTTAACAAACTTTTCCAACACTAGAGACGACGAAGTGGACCTTCGTGAACATCACCTTCGTTCCATGCAGTTCAAACTTGTCAATGATGCGTTTAATTGTTAGGCGGGTTGGCGATTCTGTTTCAAATTCCCGCCTCCGCTGGCGTTGCACTTCAACGGCATTATCAAACTTGAAAAAACCACTTTACAATACATTTTCGTTGCTCGAATGTCAAGGGTGCTCCAGCCATATTGTTTTGTCAATACCGAGATGAAAGCACTAACATCTGTTGAGCCAAAGACGATACTACACACACTCGTAACTCACATCGAATGACAATATCGATATACCGATAGAGCCTGACGAAGAGTGCACACATTTTTCTGGTGGACTCTGTATATCTCGGGAAGCTCAAATGGTTCAAATGGCTCTGACCACTATGGGACTTAACAAAAAAAATGGCTCTGAGCACTATGGGACTTAACATCCATGGTCATCAGTCCCCTAGAACTTAGAACTACTTAAACCTAACTAACATAAGGACAGCACACAACACCCAGTCATCACGGGTACTTAACATCTGAGGCATCCGTCCCCTAGAACTTAGAACTACTTAAACCTAACTAACCTAAGGACATCACACACATCCATGCCCGAAGCAGGATTAGAACCTGCGACCGTAGCACCGTATTCTGAACCTTGAGATGTACACATTCACTGAATCCTGTGCTGATCTTAATACAGTCATGCACAAACCCTTTCATTCACGTTTGTAAGTTTATGGTAATGTATTTCCTGAAAACGGTTCAAATGGCTCTAAGCACTATGGGACTAAACATCTGAGGTCATCAGTCCCCTAGAACTTAGAACTACTTAAACCTAACTAACCTAAGGACATCACACACATCCATGCCCGAAGCAGGATTAGAACCTGCGACCGTAGCAGTCGCGCGGTGCCAGACTGAAGCGCCTAGAACCTCTCGGCCACACCGGCCTGCTATCTCTCGGGAAGCATCCGCAGAAGGCGACTAATATGGAGAGTGATTGAAAACGCTGTATGCCGTTTCTGGCCGTCGATGCACATCATCTCTATTAATTGACCGTATCCGGCAACCGTTCAGTACGGCTACGACAGTTACTCTGGTGCTAGGTGCACTACGTCGGCCAAGGGAGCAGGCTCTTCCCTCAAACCGCAGCAACAGCATACTCTCCGGTGCAGACACTACGCGTGCCGTCACGTGGAGCACCGCTCGCAGGCGGGTCCTGGAGAGCCCTTAAGCCGTCGGCACACGGACCGTGCTGTCGGACGTCAAAGCTGAGTGTGCCGAGTTTGGCGTGCTGGCGAACTCTCACAAGGGAACCTCCCCATCGCACCCCCCTCAGATTGAGTTATAAGTTGGCACAGTGGATAGGCCTTGAAAAACTGAACATAGATCAATCGAGAAAACAGGAAGAAATTGTGTGGAACTATGAAAAAATAAGCAAAATATACAAACTGAGTAGTCCATGTGGAAGATATGCAACATCAAGAATAGTCTGAGCTCCGGAGCGCTGTGGTCCCGTGGTTAGCGTGAACGGCTGCGGAACGAGAGGTCCTTGGTTCAAGTCTTCCCTCGAGTGGAAAGTTTAATTTCTTTATTTTCAGTTTATGTGACAAACTCTTATGTTTTCATCACTTTTTTGGGAGTGATTATCACATCCATAAGAAAACCTAAATCGGGCAAGGTAGAAGAATCTTTTTACCCATTCGCCAAGTGTACAAATTAGGTGGGTCGACAACATATTCCTGTCATGTGACGCACATGCCGTCACCACTGTCGTAAAGAGTATATCAAACGTGTTTTCCTGTGGAGAAATCGGTTACCCTATGACCTTGCGATCAAATGTTTTCGTTTCCCATTGGAGAGGCACGTCCTTTCGTCTACTAATCGCACGGTTTTGCGGTGCGGTCGCAAAACACAGACACTACACTTATTACAGTGAACAGAGACGTAAATTAACGAACCGACAGATCACAACTTTGCGAAAATAAATAAAGTAAACCTTTCACGCGAGGGAAGACTTGAACCAAGGATCTCTCGTTCCGTAGCTGCTCACGCTAACCACGGGACCATGGCGCTCCTGAGCTAACATTATCCTTGATGTTGCCTATCTTGCGCATGGACTACTCAGTTTGTATATTTTGCTTATTTTTTCATAGTTCCACACAACTTCTTCCTGTTTTCTCTCGGCGGGGTCAGGGATTTTCTCTGCCTCGTGATGGCTGGGTGTTGTGTGCTGTCCTTAGGTTAGTTAGGTTTAAGTAGTTCTAAGTTCTAGGGGACTGATGACCATAGATGTTAAGTCCCATAGTGCTCAGAGCCATTTGAACCTGTTTTCTCGATTGATCTGTATTCAGTTTTTCAAGGCCTATCCACTGTGCCAACTTATAACTAAATCTGAGGGGGTTCCCTTGTCAGAAACGACGCGACCTGGGCGTACGGTCCGTGTGCCTTAATGTTGTAAGCGCGATCCCAGCGCGCTCCAGCAGGAGTGGTCTGCTGTGTCTGGCTCGCAAATCACGCTGTTTACCAAATGCACGGGCGTAAAATTCCTCCGTTAGCTCTATTAAAACGCACATTTGTTCCCTTGTCCGTACGCTAGTTATGTCGTTCTGTCCGTAGAACACGTAAATAAAAATTTCAGTATCCATGAGCAGCTTATCAGGCAAAAGGGAAAGTATTATGTCCAGTCAGTAAGAACACTGGCTTATAAAAATTACATTACAAATAGTGGGATGCAAATTCTTACTTGATCACTATTCCCATTCAACAGAAAAATCTTTACAACACTTGAAATAAGAAACTTAAAAGAAAAAAGTGCTAAATATCTTACTGCAAGTAGTGTAAGCAGTTTTGAAGATTAAACCAATCGAACAAACTCACTTCTCACAAGGGAAACTCCCTATCGCATCCCCCTCAGATTTAGTTGTGAGATGGCTCATTGGATAACCCGCCAAAAATTGAACACTGATCAAGCAAGAAAAGAAGAAGAGGGTGTACTGAACCCTGAAAAAAAAAAAAGCAAAATAGAAACAGTGGACGGTCCACGCTCAACAAGTGCGATATGGGGCGCAGATGAGCGCTAGTGGCGTCCTGGTTAAGTGGTCACGGTGCTGGACTCCGAAGCGGATGATCGCCGATCAAAACCCTCTCGTACCATTTTTTCCCCTTCACAACATTATGAACTGTCCGTCCGGTCGCTGAAATGTTTGTTCTCTTTCTGTAGTCTTGGCAGTTGTCATACTACAAGTTGGTTATTGCGTATGAGTCGCGTGGTAAGAATCCGTTACCGTCGCAAGTAAACGTGACAGCAGGCGAGAGACCACATAGACGTCTCACAGAAACGAAAACAAAAAGGGGTGTGAAGTATGATACAACAAAGGAATCCAAAAGTCAAAATTTCAAAAAGGGAACGCAACTTCAAAAACGTTAAAATCATATGTTTTGACAGAGCACGCAGAAACTGTGTGGTTGTGAAACTGTTCCGTTCGTTAGTTGCAGCTTATGTGGCAAATACTATGTTTTTATCATTTCCTTGGCAGTGATTACATACACATTCATACGAACACCTAACTCGGGAAAGGAGGCATATCTCATCCATTCACCAGGCGTAAAAATTAGATGCGTCGGTAAGAGATTCGTATCATATGAAGCACGTACTGCCATTAATGCGGTGTATGACCTACCAGACGTGTTTTCCGGTGGAGGATTCGGTTGACTTGTCACCTTGTCATCAAACATTTGCGACTCCAATTCGAAAGCCACGTGCTTTCAGCTGCTAATGGAGTAGTTGTGCAGAATCAACTTTCATTTTAGGTCCCTTCCCTACATCTCGCTGTTGCAAACTGACGTTACACACACATACACAAAAAGAAAAAGCCACGAGGGAGGTTATACACACGGCTCACCCGATTGACAGTCTAACACCCTAACAATTTAATCACAATGCCGTTGGTGTTTAAGGTTGCTCTGTATTCCACTTCTTATTCTTGTATCGTTCACTATTTCCATTTTGCTTTTTTCCACAGTCCAGTGCATCTTCTCTCTGTTCTCGTGCTCGTCCTGCGTTCGGGTTTTGACGGGCCCTCCTTCCACTAAATCTGAAGAGGGTGCGATGGGGAGTTTCCCCAGTCGGAAGGGCAGCACTTATATTACATAACATCGGATATTGCAGAATATACTTCTATTAAACTAATAAGAAAGTACAAGAACATGTTACAAAACACGAAGGCTAGTAATAAAAATACGTGAGATCTAATGTGACGCCAAGCAGCAACACATCACCCTTTCCTTAACCTATGAGTCTACGAGCTACTCATTACACTGTATCGATGATGACTATTGAGTGACAACACTTTGCGTCTTACCGTCTGCGGAACGTCTTAATCGTAGACATGTTATTAACCGAGATTTAATTGTAACAAACTGCACCAAGAACACAGTTTTTATAGCACACAAGTTACAATAATTCTTTAATCAGCAATATGACGTTTACCGTCACTTTATTACAATAAGTCATACAATTAACGACGGGTTTCCGAGAGATCCTCAGTTTTATGGTGGTTAGAAACAGCATATGTACATTTGGGCTTCAGCTGAAAGCCAATATGTCGTCTTGTGAGTGTGTACTGCAGAGAAATGGTGTGCATGTGACGTAGGTGGCAGTCTTTCATCTCACTGGTCAATGTTCAAGCGCACATTGAGATATCTGTCATGTTAGATATTGCTCTGACCGTTCGGAAAGGCTCCCCAACGTGCTTTTTCCTAGCTATGACGTGTGAAACTCAGCACGCTCAACGCTCAAAGGCTTTAGGTTCAAATGGTTCAAATGGTTCTCAGCACTGTGGGAGTTAATATCTGAGGTCATCAGTCCCCTAGAACTTAGAACTACTTAAACCTAACTAACCTAAGTACACCATACACATGCATGCCCGAGGCAGGATTCGAACTTGCGACCGTAGCGGTCGCGCAGTTCCAAACTGTAGTGCCAAGAACCGCTCGGTTTCTGGGACGGCTTTAGGCTGGCCGTGCTTATCCCTTTATTTTGTAGAGTCGCGACTGTACCGCATCGTAGCAAGGCGGCAGGGTAGCGCGCGCTGCCTCGAGCTTTGACAATCGATCACGGACCGACTCAGAAGTAATGGTGATGGAGGCTGCGAACGAAGCGGCCTATAATTATTATATGCTTTATGCAAGTGTTTCGCTTTAAGTCGCTGTCGGTAGCAGCAGTGGTCAACTGGTTGCGAAGGAACTAGAGCGGACCGTTGTGAGTTCTCGAAGGTGGGGTGCGAGGCTAGAAAAACAGCGTCATCATAGTACTAGATGAGTTTCCCCGTAACAGTACCACTCCTAACAAAGCAACGTCCGGGTGAGGATCAGTTTTCTTTCACACAAGGAAAAGGGGTAAATAGTTCTGAAACGTTCTTAAATTTAAACGTCAGCGTTAGGTGTTATGTCGAGTCATTTTTATTTGTGGCTCTCCGAAGTGCAGACAAAAAAAAAGTTTAAGAGTTCTCCGCAGATGCCCCCTACGTCTAGCTAGTGGTGAGAGAACACATGCACCGGCAAATTATCGTTTCCCGACATCGCGAAGGAATTTCGAGACAAGGAATCCGTTGCGTCGATTCCGAGCACGCAAGCAGCCGACTTAAATTTATTGGCCGCCGATCCAGTCCGTCGAAGCTACGGAAGCGCGCGACGCGGGGGCGGCGTCGCCCACGGCCGCGGATTTAACGCTTCGCGTCGCCTCCGCAGCGCGCACTCATTATGCGTGCCCGGCAGACGCACCGCCGATGGAGAGATTAATGGCGCGCGCCGGCTACACGGGCCGGCGCTGTGGCCCGCTCCCGAGCGTCCGATAAATATTCATAAAAAGGGGACAAGCGAGTGTGTACGGGCGGCGCGGCGCGGCGCGGCCACCTTCCCGTCTGAGGTCGGGGAGCGGCCGGCCGTTGCGTAAGGCACCCTCCGCCAGGCACCTCCGCCGCTCCGTACGCCGGCCGCGCCGCGCACCGGGCCGACAGCTCTCTCGCGGGGAAAACGTTGTCATCCGGGGCGCTGGTTCCCCTGGACGCGGATCGTGTTACCAGATCGATCAGCTCGAGCGATACGGGCCGAGTCGAAAAAAATAATAAAGAGGAAGCAAGACAAGGGCCGTGGCATGTTGTCCGCGAGCTGCGTCCCAAAAACGTGCTTCCAGATTCAATGGCAGGACGCAAGGCGCTGACAGCCCTTAAAAAGACATTGCGGCTTTGTAGAGAGGTACCTGCTGGAATGGAAACACTCGGGTCATGTCGGCTCGGCATGCCCGTGGCATTTAAAAAATAAAAAATAAAAAAAATAAAAAAAAATGTTCAAATGGCTCTAAGCACTATGGGACTTAACATCTGAGGTCATGAGTCCCCTAGACTTAAACCTAACTAACCTAAGGACGTCACACACATCCATGCCCGAGGCAGGATTCGAACCTGCGACCGTAGCAGCCGCGTGGTTCCGGACTGAAGCGCCTAGAACCGCTCGGCCACAGCCGCCGGCGTGGCATTTGCGTCTGCTGTAGCAACTCTATGGACGATAGCACTCTGAATGCAAAGTACCTGCTGGAATGGAAACACCCGGGTCATGTGTGGCTACGGCTCGGCATGCTCGTGGCATTTAAAAAATAAAAAAAAAAAAAAATGTTCAAATGGCTCTAAGCACTATGGGACTTAACATCTGAGGTCATGAGTCCCCTAGACTTAAACCTAACTAACCTAAGGACGTCACACACATCCATGCCCGAGGCAGGATTCGAAACTGCAACCGTAGTAGCCGCGTGGTTCCGGACTGAAGCGCCTAGAACCGCTCGGTCACAGCTGCCGGCGTGGCATTTCTTTGCGTCTGCTGTAGCAACTCTATGGACGATAGCAATCTGCCGCCCTAACTGTTAGTGGTTGGGTTAAGAGGTTCGCTTGTGTTGTTTGGGGGAGGAGACCAGACAGCGAGGTCATCGGTCTCATCGGATTAGGGAAGAACGAGGAAGGAAGTCGGCCGTGCCCTTTCAAAGGAACCATCCCGGCATTTGCCTGGAGCGATTTAGGGAAATCACGGATGGTCGGACGCGGGATTGAACCGTCATCCTCCCGCATGCGAGTCTAGTGTGCTAGCCACTGCGCCACCTCGCTCGGAGTTGGGTTAAGACATCCTTGTTTTGGTGAATTTTGCAAGTGCAGCGAGAAGTGTGTAGTGGGTTCTTGTTTGAATTTTCGTAGCCGAACGAGGAGTAGGAAACAAACAAGTGGGGTACCTAATTGGCCAGTATGAGGTCCGGTTCTGGAAAGAAAATGAACGCTAAGACCGGGGAACAGGTAAATGGCGTATCAAATTGATAGAGAGAGGTCTAATTAAAAAAAAAAAAGGTTAAACTGCATGAAGGTAACCAGAGTATGGAGAAAAAATTAGTGACCTGAGGCAAAATTATTATCATAAGAGTGGGAAATGGACAAATGGGACATCAGATCTGAGCTGTGCGGCGTATACTTTTTTGTTTGAAAGTAATTAGGACGCTTAAGAAAAAAATAATTAGTGATTTGAGGCAAAATTATTATCCGAATTTTCGTTAAGTAAGAGCAGAAAATGGACAAATAGTGTGTCAAACGGACCAGCATAATGAATCGTTTTGCAAAAAATGTTGATTGCTTGAAAATAATCATCGTAATTAAGTCAAACTTAATTATTCATTTGACAGAAATTAAAATACAGTATTTCACGAAAAATTGCTGCCTGCTACGAAAAGGAAGTGCAAAATGAATTAATAAATAAATAAAATAAGAATAAAAAGTCTCACAGCATAAATTGAGCTTTCCTCCTTTTTATTATCTCTGTACACTTAATAATAGAACACCGATCGATATTTAAATATATTATATTTCACGTTTTTTGAAAAAAATCTGAAAATAAAAACATGAAAAAGAAAGTCAAGTGTTTAATGAAATGATTTGTTTGAAGGTAAGAAATAAAATAGATTAGTGAAACGCGAGACGCACTTCTGAATGATGCACGATACCATCTGCAGCAAATGAGGTGGCAACTGAGAATTTAAATGTCAGTGTTAAGCTTGGAGTCTCTGAATTTTAAAGAGGGCTAGAGGTATTTTGTCGTCTAATTTCACTCATCATCAGTGGTCTACTTACGTCACTTAGTTGTGAGCGTTCCAGCTGCTGTGCACGATTTCGAGCATCATTCAAAATCTTGTCAATCTGTTTTATTTATTACTTTCAGATAACTCGATTCACAAACCATTTTTCTTTCACTACCGCCCAGTCCCGGTGTGTCTCTGGAGTCATTTCAAGCTGTCGACCTGTTCGATTCAAATGGCTCTGAGCACTATGGGACTTAACTACTGAGGTCATCAGTCCCCTAGAACTTACAACTACTTAAACCTAACTAACCTAAGGACATCACACACATCCATGCCCGAGGCAGGATTCGAACCTGCGACCGTAGCGGTCACGCGGTTCCAAACTGAAGCGCTTAGAACCGCACGGCCATACCGCCCGGCCGACCTGTTCGTTCAGCCGCCGTTCGAGACGGGGATGAGTCAGATTCGAGCCGAATGCGCGCTGCAGATTGACGACCATTGATGTGATCCACAGACCAGCCTGGCTACGGTTTTTAGGCGGTTTTCCTCACTCGTTTAGGCAAATTCTGGGTCTGTCCCCAGTCTCCGCCTCAAAAAATACGATACGCAGTGAGACAAAAAAACAACAAACAGAGCAATGTTTGCACAGTTCACAGAGAGATGGCGATTGTGAGGATGGGTAGGGTATCCGACCACAGAGTTCAAATAAAATAAATTTATTTTCCAGATTCTGGGAACGGCGAACGCAGTACGGCGGGATAAGCGCTAGCAGAGACTGTCATTTCCAAGTATTGGTGAGGTTTATCCATTAAATGAGCAATCCAGAGTTACAGTCTAAGTCAACGTTCAGTAAGAAAACGGTTCAAAAACCGTTCTTTTTGAAGTAGTATATTACATCAGAACTGTTTAGGAGACAGTTGGCGTAATTTCTGTATTTGTCAAGTCCGGTGATCTCCGTAGGTTGCATTTTTTATTATTTTATCTTTTAATGCTTCTTTTACCACTGTATGACTTAATGAACACTTCGACTGCAACCCAAGTATGTGCGTTTCATGGGTTATACTACGCAAATACTTAACAATAACAGCCTCGGTTTCGTAGCGTTTATCCCGAAGTACGGTGTCCGCTGTTCTCATGACCTGGCAAGTTTGTTAATGTTATTTCTACTTTCTGACCAAATACCCTTTCCGTCGTCACAGCACCAAGTCAACACCCGAAATGAAAGGTCATCGCTCCATCTCTCTGTGAACTGTGTAATGAGAGTTGTGTGTGATATTGTTTTTCTTCTGTGCCATATTTTCTGACTAGAGAACAGTTGGCTTTACAAGAGCCATACTCAGTGCCAAGCAGATCTCGAACACCCCATGCGACAACCGCCCTGGAGGACAGGAGTCTAGTTTGTTCTCTCTTGCAGAATCGTACAGCAAAGCCCTCGAGTCAGAAAAAATGGGTTTGTTTACACCAAGGTAAGTATCCACATGGACAGTACGACGACGTGTAGAACCCTTGCTGATAAGTACGGCAAACGAGTTACACTCATGTTCCGAAGAAACAGAACAGCTTGAACGACTAGAGATAGGACGTTCATATTTATAGGACATGTACATTAGTATGCAGAAATTTTTACCATTTCAGTCAACTCGGTTCAGCAAGTGTCCTGTTGCGTAGTAGGAACAGCGACGGCCTTGGGACGTAATCACTTGCTCCACGCGAAATGGCATCGACGCCTATAAGGCGCAAATACCGTGCTGTGGAACAGCCATCCACGCTGCATTCAGCTGGTTCCAGACTTCATCTGTTGTGGTTGGCACTGGGTCACAGCGCTGCACCCGTCGTTTCACCATATCTCACGCATTTTCGACTGGCGACAAGTCTGGTGCTCTGCAGGGGCCAGGACAAAAGGCTGACATCCTGTGACACCGAGAAGGCACGTGTTCGTGCATTGTCTTACTGAAAAATGGCGTCTGAGGTGTTGTGCAGATAGGGTATGGCTACGGATCGCAGGATGTCATTCACGTAGGTCACACTGGTCACAGTGCCCTGGGCACGCACCAACTGTGATTTGCGGTTGTACCCAACAGCACCCCACACCCTAAGGCCTTGTGCTGGCGCTGTATGTCGTGTGCGAATGCAGTCACTGTGGTGCCGCTCCCCCTGTCTGCGGCGAACCAAAATGAGGCCATTATTTTCAAACAGATAAAACCTGGATTCGTCCGAAAACACTATCTGGTAGCATTCCTGTCCCCAGTGACGGTGTTCCATACGCCATTGCCGTCCAGCATATTTCCGCACATTCGTCAAATGTAGGCGGAAAAGTAGATGACGTACACATCACCCATGTCGTAATAAATGGCGACGGACTGTCACCCCTGATACTGTACGATGTGTTACTGTTGCGCCAGAGCCGATGAGGACGCAGATCTACCGTGCAATACCCTTCGGATGAAGTGTCGATCTTCTCCGGGGGTGGTCTGGGTGGTGCAACCTGACCCATCTCGTCGTGTTCTACGGCGTTCCACGCACCATTGTGCACACACCCGTGGCACTGACGAAACGCTTAGTCCCACACGAGTAGCAATTTCCTGGATAGATACATCATATTCTCTCATGCCAATAATGCTCGCTCTTCCAAACTCTCTGATTTGACGGTACGGTTCGCACATATGTCTGCGAGGCATACTGTACGTCTGCTCAAGTCACAATGATCCATTACCATCGGTTTATAGCACAACGAGAGCCACAGGCACATTTTACTGATAGGTGTGGCTGCCCTGCGATATCGATGTTGACCTTGAACCTCGGGGCCGAAATGGTTCAAATGCTAATCATTTCTGCAGAATATACTAATGTACATGTCCTGTGAATATGAACGTCCTATCTCTAGTCGTTCAAGGAGATCTGTTTTTTTCTAAACATGAGCGTATTTTCCTTGGCTGCACACTGATATCCGTGTTTTGCTAAATGCACAGGTCCTCTGCTTGATCTCACGGCGTTCAAGAGTGCCTGGGAATTGTTTGCTCGCCAGCGGCCGGAATGCCCTACGTCCTTTCTTTACATATCTTTGACCGGAACACTTCGAACTGTCAGCTCTGCTATCAATGTTGCGGCTTCCATTGATGCGGCAAAGGAGACCCGCGCCGACGGTTGAAAGCTCGGCAACAAACACTACACACAGGACATCACTACACACTGTCCGGCCCGATAGCTGAGTGGTCAGCGTGACGGATTGTCGTCCTACGGTCCCGGGTTCGATTCCAGGCTGGGTCGGAGATTTGCTCCGCTCAGGGACTGGGTGTTGTGTTCATCATCATTTCATCCCCATCCGGCGTGCAGGTTGCCCAGTGTGACGTCGAATGTAATAAGACCTGCACCAAGGCGACCGGATCTGCCACGCAAGGGGCCTCCGAGCCAATGACGCCAAACGCTCATTTCCATTTCCACTACACACAGGACTTCAGTTCCTCTTTTCAGACAAAATCCCGCTTCTGGTCACAGCATCACGATGGATGTACCTTGTATGGAATCTCCGAACTCACCAGGTGCCGTGATAGGTGTCAGGTTCCATTGAATACAGAACACGATCACCTCTGGCTTGCATAGCCGGTAACTTGTATAGCAGATATTATAATTAAGTCTTTTTAAACACGTTGAGTATGCGCTGCCTTCCCCGTGATGTTACTTTTCAACACGATAACGCATGAGCACACGATGTCCGTGCTGTCGTGACCTATCTCAACACAGGCCCTGTTCCGCTGTTGGTGTGGCCAGCACGTTCTCACTCCTGAATAGAGTTGAAGTTCTATGCAAGAGTATAAGCGTATCTATGATCCAAGCTGAGTTCGACTCAGTGCCCAGTAGGGTCAGAACCACCGTTGTTCCCAGAGGCGCCATCTCTGTGTTGTATTTCGCACCCTGTATACCCCAAATTACCTAAAAATTTATTCATGTAGTTTTCCTACTATACTGTATACGCAAAAGAAGTAAAGTTTCTTAGTTTGTGCACACTTCGTGGACTTTCAGTTTTAATGGTCAGCATCGTGTTTTACTTTTCTTATTTAAAATCTATGTTCTGAAGCTTGATCTACGTCTGCAAGGCACTGTAGAGTGCATGGTGGAGGTTGTTTGGTATCAGTGTTGTAACTTTTCTTCGCTGCTCCATTCGCGTTTTGAGTGAGAGGCAAATGACTGTCTAAGCCAGTGGTTTCCAACCTTTCTGACACTATCACCCGTAAGTGTAACCAGATAATGGTTGGTACCCCGCACCCACCCCCGCCTTCATCAATGTTAACACATTACTAAACCTTACAATCAAAAAGAATGTTCTTCCAACACTTCTATTTTTTGACTGATGAAAGCTAAATTATTATTTAGCTTTTGCAGGTGTTTTATTAAAGCACTAAACAATGAATGAGACAAGTGATACTTCTCATTTCTAACAAACTTTTCTTATAGAATGATGAAGCAATTCTCAGTGCATCTCGAGTGCTATTTACAGCTCCTTCCGAGAAAAGAACGCTAACTACCTACATTGAGACTAGACAGTTGTTACAACATATTTCTTCTGCGCCACTCCTCTCTCTAGCCACCCTTGCTTCTCTCATATCTTGTACTCCCATTTAAAACTACCCAAGTTGAAATGTGTGCACTAAACTTAGTGCTCGTACGTCACTTGATTACTGGACTTGATTCTGTACTAACAGCAGTGTATAAGCCATTACATTCTTAATGCTGTGCTGTCAATTAGTTTGTTTATCTGTTTCGAATAATCAAAGAATTTCTGGTACACTGTGCGCAATGCAATATGCGGCGATGCAATTACGTTCGTCCATTACCTGCACCTACCTGTGAACTCTTTGCAGCAGATCGCCGCTAGGAAAGCCGAGCAGAAACCTACCGTACTGCAAGTCGCACCAGGCTACAAACAACGTAACTGTTCCAAGAATCGGGAAAAGGTCTTAATTTTGAATGATAGGTGGAAGTACTGGCAGAACTTCGTTATATTCTGAACCATGAGATGTACACATTCACTGAATCCCGTGCTGATCTTAACACAGTCATGCACAAACCCTTTCATTCACGTTTGTAAGTTTATGGTAATGTATTTGCTGAAAACGGTTCAAATGGCTCTAAGCACTATGGGACTAAACATCTGAGGTCATCAGTCCCCTAGAACTTAGAACTACTTAAACCTAACTAACCTAAGGACATCACACACATCCATGCCCGAGGCAGGATTCGAACCTGCGACCGTAGCGGTCACGCGGTTCCAGACTGAAACGCCTAGAATCGCTCGGCCACATCGTCCGGCGTATTTCCCGAAATCTGGAGAGCTACTAAGCACAGATTGTTCTTAAATGAAAATGCTTGCCATTCATTAAGTTTATTGGTATCCAATTCGCTCAAGTTTTTAGTCACCTATCTGCTCAATACGCCACGCGGAATTACTGTCTTCTCATACACAGAATTACTAAAAAATCCGCACTTTCTTAAAAACACACTGCAATAAATATGCCTTCACTTTAAAACACTTTTCAAGCATGTATTCCAAATAAATGCGGCAAATTACAACTTCCTTCGGAGCTCATACTATACACGTCCGCACCATTGAAAGGCTGGGCTCCGACTCCTTAGACTGCTGTCAGCATTCTATATCTCCAAGAGAAAAGACGCGCGAAGAATACTCCGTCAGTTTTCTTGAAGGCCATAGAAAAACATTATTGTCCCGCGTTAGTCCGCGCCTTTCATGACTAACCAATCAACAGTGCAGTTTACTGGCCACCAAGGTCGCCAGACCTTATGCCGTTAGATTTTTGTTTACAGGGTTGGGTAAAGTCTGAGGCGTACAAACGAAAGGTGAATATGCTAGATGATCTGCTTGGTCACATCATGGACGCTGCTGCCCTCGTTAGGGAACGTGCTGAGGCAATCAGGCAAGCAGCACAATATGTTATCCCAAGAGTGCACAAATGCAGTGAAGTTGACGGTGGGATATTCGAGTATTTACTGTGGACTGTACAACAGCTGTAATGTGACGTGTACGATAATGTTTAGAGGCGAATGTGTCAAAAATAAGTATTTTTCAAGCAATACTTTGGTAAACACATGTTATAATGTTTACTAACTATTGTACATGTGTAAACCTGACAATGATTGAATAAAATGGTTCTTTCTCGGAAACCATTTGGAATAGGGTATATGTCCATATTAAAGTTTTCCTTCATATGAATGTTCCTGTCATATTCCTGAATAATGACGATTTCTCCTGAGTCACCCTGTTTACTGAAAACATTAGAGGATCTATTACGCAACCTTTCTGCACATCCGATATTACTTTAGTTTCTGTGGAACATTCGCCGTCCAGTGTGACGTACTGGGTTCTATTAGTCAAATATTTTTCCAGCTAACAGCATATCTGCGGAGACTCTCCGTGTGATACCGACAATGATGAAAGAAGGGATAATAATGTGTAAACCAGAAGTCTGTGGACACTGGTGATTTAATATTGGCTGCTGTTATGACTACACATGAGATTGTTTACGTTCATCAAGGGACCTGAAAAAGGTGTACTGGAACACTGGTGAAAGATGTGGCTGCAGGTATTCTAATTTTCACGTCACATTCTCGATAAATATAAGCTACATTCTAATTAGAGTCGAAAAATTACCGTGGGCTACCGTAGATTTTCATAAGTCAGTGTAGACTATAATAGTTTTCCTAGTAGCTTTGCTCAATTAAGGTCATAACCGCGTTACCTGTCCGTTAGGTGTGTTGCATACCTGTTAGGCGTTACCTCATTGCGATCGTTTCGTTTGCATACGCGATCAGTCTCATAGTAGGTTCCCCTAGAAACCGGCACTAGTGAACCATCTAGAAATTGAGTGAGGATACGTAAAGTGCCACGTAACCTGTGAAAAATTTTAGTGAGCTTCATGTCTTTTGGTTAAAAACGAACAGGATTAATAGCAAAATCGAAAATTTAGACGTTTAACTCTCGTTTTATTAAAAAATTATTGATTTGTAACTTAATATAGAGGGATGTAAGAGTAAACGTATGCATAAAAAATACAGATTTATCATCTAACGCCAGAAAACGGAATTTCCTAAAGAAATGTAAAATAAAAAAGATGCAAAACAGAAACATATCAAACACTGCTTCAGTACTTCGTTGAGCTTATATGGAACGTGTTCGTTCATAAACAACTTTCGCACTTATCAATAATAATAGGAAATTCTTGAATTAAAAGGAAGGTCAGCATTGGCTGACCTTCCTTTTAATTTAACATATATGATCGTTGTGCACACAACACTCCATGGAATCGCCAATTAATTAAGGAAATTCTTGTATTTGATCATGCTGAAGAATGTTCCATTATATAGATTCGTCTATGTTTGTGTATGGAAACATGTACTTGCATCAAAAGCGTATAAATGACGCGCTCAACTGATTTTTATTACTTATGCAATTTATATTTTTAAGGATATAAATAATGGACCAACGCTGAACGATATGTGACTGTAATTACGTTCGAAACAAACAAATAAAAAACAAAAAAGAAACAGTCGACTTCCTGTTTCTCTCACACACATTCATTTATGTTTCTTTCCCTACCAATGCTGCCAATACTACCGGTAATCCTACCATCTACTACGTCATTCATGTGCTGTACCAAAAGGACAGAACCGTAGTTTTACTAGAGCGCAACTCTAGTTATGATGTTTCATGACGGTTTCGTTGTATATGCAGGTCTAGCTGATGCTCATTGACGGAAATTTGTTTCGGAAGTAAACTTCTCTCTCTCTCTCTCTCTCTCTCCCTCCCTCTCTCTCTCTCTCTCTCTCACACACACACACAAAGCAGCGTTTAGTGGTTTTTCGAGATGCCCTCCACTAGTGAGAAACTATGCTCCAGACGTGTGCACACTGTGACGTGCAACGCGGGACCTGGAGTTCGCTGGAGGCCAGTTCTGGAGCGCTGGGTCCCCCTCGCCACACAGACTTATTACGCGCCTTCCGCGCCATATTTCTCTTTCTTTCCGGTTGTCGCTTTACCGGCGCGCAGCTGTTGCCGCCGTACATCCGCCTGTGCCGTATCCACCGTGTCCCCCTCCCCACTCACCCCGCATCCATCCTGCCTGCACGGAGCGATAAATTAGTGGGAGTTCTTACGCCACACCTCGACGCGGAGCAGTTACTCTTTGACTCGCTGGGACCACGAGGGAAAGCTTGCCCCTCGACAGACCCACACAGTACGCGCTGCGCCGGCACCCGGGCGCGTTAACAAGTGGCCGAGCGTGCAGTTCACGGGGATCAAGCGTGTTGCCTGCCTCAGGTCTGGGCTCCCTAGCGCTCTGCGAGACCGCGCATGCGCCCTTCACGCTGAGTATCCTGGAAGCCAACGATCAGCATATCCTGACATTTGTAAAGAGGTCGTTTCAAGATAACGAAGACTGAGACAGTCTGTAGCTCACCGTCTCTCTCTGTCTCTCTATCTCTCGTTCTCTCTTTCTCTCTCTCTCTCTCTCTCTGTCTATCTCAGTCCCTCTCTCACTCACTCTCTCTATTTTAGTGTGTTTTAACTACGATAGTACACTACTGGCCATTAAAATTATTGCACCAAGAAGAAATGCAGATGATAAACGGGTATTCATTGGACAAATATATTATACTAGAAACGACATGTGATTACATTTTCATGCAATTTGGGTGCATAGATCCTGAGAAATCAGTACCCAGAACAACCACCTCTGGCCATAATAACAGCCTTGATACGCTTGGACATTGAGTCAAACGGAGCTTGGATGGCGTGTACAGGTACAGCTGCCCATGCACCTTCAACACGATACCACAGTTCATCAACAGTAGAGACTGGCGTATTGTGACGAGCCAGTTGCTCGGCCACCATTGACCAGACGTTTTCAGTTGGTGAGAGATCTGGAGAATGTGCTGGCCAGGGAAGCAGTCGAACATTTTCTGTATCCAGAAAGGCCCGTACAGGACCTTCAACATGCGGTCGTGCATTATCCTGCTGAAATGTAGGGTTTCGCAGGGATCGAATGAAGGGTATAGCCACGGGTCGTAACACATCTGAAATGTAACGTCTACTGTTCAAAGTGCCGTCAGTGCGAACAAGAGGTGACCTAGACGTGTAACCAATGGCACCCCATACCATCACGTTGGATGATACGCCAGTATGGCGGTGACGAATACATGCTTCCAAAGTGCGTTCACCGCGATGTCGCCAAACACGGATGCGACCATCATGCTGCGGTAAACGGAACCTGGATTCATCCGAAAAAAATGACGTTTTGCCATTCGTGCATCTAGGTTCGTCGTTGAGTACACCATCGCAGGCGCTCTGTCTGTGATGCAGCGTCAAGGGTAACCGCAGCCATGGTCTCCGAGCTGATAGTCCGTGCTGCTGCAAACGTCGTCGAACTGTTCGTGCAGATGGTTGTTGTCTTGCAAACGTCCCCATCTGTTGACTCAGGGATCGAGACGTGTCTGCACTATCCGTTACAGCCATGCGGATAAGATACCCGTCATCTCGACTGCTAGTGATACGAGGCCGTTGGGATCCAGTACGGCGTTCCGTATTACCCTCCTGAACCCACCGATTCCATACTCTGCTAACAGTCATTCGATCTTGACCAGCGCGAACAGCAATGTCGCGATACGATAAACGGCAACCGCGATAGGCTACAATCCAACCTTTATCAAAGTCAGAAACTTGATGGTACGCATTTCTCCTCCTTACACGAGGCAACGTTTCACCAGGCAACGCCGGTCAACTGCTGTTTGTGTATGAGAAATCGGTTGGAAACTTTCCTCACATCAGCACGTTGTAGGTGTCGCCACCGGCGCCAACCGAGTGTGAATGCTCTGAAAAGCTAATCATTTGCATATCAGAGCATCGTCTTCCTGTCGGTTAAATTTCGCGTCTGAAGCACGTCATCTTCGTGGTGTAGCAACTTGAATGGCCAGTAGTATATTCCTAATCGTTTACTTAGGCAACCCGTCTGAAAGTTCTTCACTTACCTCCAAAACACAACTAATCCGTATACAGAGAAATACAGGTTTTGAAACGTTTTGTTATAACTATTTGTCGGAGGTTACAAGACTGTCGCCAACCCAAGACACACGTATGTTTTAGTAAAGAAAGCAACTTCAATAATTAAACTCGAAACATCAATCATTAAATTACATTTCGTCACTAAAAGACTCATAAGGGAAGTACTTTATGGTATTCTATTAATTTTTCTGGTTACTATGGGGTACCAATTAGCAAAAAAATGACTTCCTCACGGTAGGTAGTAGTAAGGAACCTGGACTGTTCTGAATAAATCAACGTCGGAAGTGGTCTTGGAAGTTAACCTGCAGATCTACTTCTTCACGTAGGTATTTTCTTAAAACTAGAGCACATGACTGAAGATTCTCTTGTCACACATAATACCGTGGAATGATAACCAAAATTTAAACATTTAACTTAAATTAGATGAATAGCACTGTCAGATTCAACCTATTTTCAAACAAATGACTGTTTTAATGACTTCATATTTTACTTCATTATAGCAGACTAGATCCCCCGAAACATTTTTCTCCATAATCTGAAAAACATTTTTTCAAGCATTGTAACTAACTTTACTGACCTGTGACAATTTTCGGTAAATAAATTTCACTGTCTTCCGTTAAAGTTGTAAAACTATGGCAGAGTTTAGGATTCTCACAAACGTAACGTGACTAGGATCAACGACGGTCCGGAAACGGTGTATATTATGTGGACACAGCCTCCTCATTTATATGGCTCACACATGACTCTTCTGCCAGCTACCAATTCCTATGGAGCACAATATTATCATTCCGCATGTTTAAATGTATAACGAACGTCCATCCGAAGCCGTAATACCTTGAAATAGTAGAAACCTAACACCTCCAAGGGACCTTCACTTCTCCTTTGGCACGCTCTCGGCTCCTTAACACAGAGGGAGTTTTCTCCAGCGTTTCCTATTCTATCGTTACAATTTCAGGTATAGATCCTATAGATGGACCAGTGAATAACCAGTAAATCCTGATTCTGTAAAGAATCGAACTCCCATGTATAAAATAGCTTCAAAACGAGTACTTTACAAACGAGTTAATGTGTTAAATACTTCACGTAAAGCATGAAAACGAGAAAAAGCTTATAAAAGGTTTCAAATTATCTACATCTACATCATACTCCGCAAGCCACCTAATTGTCTGTGGCGGAGGGTACTTTCGGTACCACTATCTGATCCCTCTACCCCTGTTCCACTCGCGAATAGTGCGTGGGAAGAATGATTGTCGGTAAGCCTCTGTATTGGCTCAAATTTGTCGAAGTTTCTCCTCGTGGTCAACACGCGAGATGTAAGTGGGGGGAAGTAATATTCTGTCCGACTCCTCCTGAAAACTGCTGTCCCGAAATTTCAGTAATAAATCTGTCCGTGATGCACAACGCCTCTCTTGTAACATCTGCCAGTGGTGTTTGTTTAGCATCTCCGTAACGCTCTCTCGTCAGCTAAACGATCCCGTGACGAAACGCGCCGCTCTTCGTTGGATCTTCTTTATCTCCTCTATCAGTCCTATCTGAAAGGGATCCCAGATAGATGAGCAATATTTAAGAATCGGGCGAAAAAGCGCCTTTTAAGCCACTTCTTTCGCGGATGAGTTACATTTCCTTTAGATCCTTCAGATGAATCTGAGTCTGGTGTCTGCTTTTTATACTTGATGTTTCTTGGAAATGCTCTCATTATGGAACACTGGATGAATATAGTTCGCCTAATTTGGGCACTTTTTAAGGAAAAACAAGTTTTTCATGCATCTCAAAGTTTATAACGTCATATCTACTGAACTATGTGTCGTACAGTGATATAATTTTGCAGGTACATTCAGTGATACATGTGAATACTGTCTGAAAACTGTGTTGTAAATAGAGGTGGTAGTACAGAAGTACTAAATTAAAACGTCATGTCTGATGCTGAAGCTTTGCAGCATCAACAGCGGAAATGTATTAAGTGATAAACTTATTTCCCTTCATCATTTTGTGGGGGGTGTCAGCCAGAAAAAGTTTCTTAAAGGTTTGAAATGCTGTGTAAAGTTTGTTGGGAGTCGTTGAATGCTCTCGTTCTCAAATATAGGATTAATAAAGTCCGGGTAGTTGCGCGCTCTCCGTTACGTTGTCTCAAGAAAAACACACTGTTTGTAATTGTAATGCTTGTCTTATTATGTTAAGCTTTTAACATAAGAGTTTACCTCTTTATAAGTAGATTATGATAGCATTTTATTTTTTAAAACTCAGTCAATAACTACGCGAAATATTGAAAATGAAATTTTGTTGCCCTTGAGAGACGTTAGACAGAAAACCTGCAACGGTTCTGGGTTGCGGGTTCCGCGGTACTCGCTTAGTAGTCGTAATATACACTCATGCTCATAAATTAAGGATAATTGCAGAATGTGGTGCCACACAAGGTGGCACTACACAAAACTGGCACTAATAGCATAGGCACATAACGACACAGGTCTGTAAGTTCACGGTATTGGTGATAAGTTGAAGAAAACCGTCCCGAAACACATGTGCTACAAAATGTCACTCTTTCCTGTTTCATGTACCCCGACATCAATATGGGAAATGATCACCATGCTTACGTACACAGGCAGCACGACGGGTTGGCATACTCTGGATCAGGTGGTCGAGCAGCTTCTGGGGTACAGCCTCCCGTTCTTGCACCAGTGCCTGTTCGGACCTCCTGAAGTGTCGCAGGGGTTTGAAGACGTGCAGCTATACGTCGATCGAGAGCATCCCAGACGTGCTCGATTTGGTTTAGGTCTGGGGAACAGGCAGGCCACCCCATTCACCTAATATCTTCTGTTTCGATGTACTCCTCCACGATGGCAGCTCGGTGGGGCCGTGCGTTATCAACCATCAGGAGGAAGGTGGGGCCCACTGCACCCCTGAAAATGCGGACATACTGGGGCAAAATGACGTCCCTATACACCTGACCTGTTACAGTTCCTCTGACAAAGACATGCAGGGGTGTATGTGCACCAATCATAATCCCACCGCACACCATCAGACCACGACCTCCATATAGGTCCCTTTAAAGGACAATAAGGGGTTGATACCTGGTTCCTTGGTTCCTGGTTCACGCCAGATGAAAACCCGGCGAGAATCACTGTTCAGACTATACCTGGACTCGTCTGTGAACATAACCTGGGACCACTGTTCCAGTGACCATATACTGTGTTCTTGACACTAGGCTTTACGGGCTCTCCTGTCACCAGGGGTCAGTGGAATGCACCTTGCAGGTCTCCAGGACTAAAAACTATGTCTGTTCATTTGTCTGTAGACTGTGTGTCTAGAGACAACCGTTCCAGTGGCTGCAGTAAGGTCCCGAGCAAGTATTCTACCCCTCATAAAGTCATCAATATGTGTTCTTTGAGCCATTTTCAACATACAGTCACCATTAGCACGTCTGAAAACGTCTGCACACTTACTCGCTGCACCGTACTCTGACATGCACGAACACACCTCTGCGTATGTGGACTGCTGCCACCGCCACCGTGAGATTACCGCAAGTCAAATGCACCGCATGGTCATACCCCGAAGTGATTTAAACCCGCAAACCGCCCACCAAAGCGTTGTTTCAGCATGTATGAGCATTATCCTTAATTTATGAGCTTGAGTATAGATATTTTGCAGTTTATCGCAGACATATCTAGAATTTTCCTACTCAGTACAAAATTATAACTCAATATAAACGTTAAAATCATTCGCAGAAAATGCATTATTTATAAACAAGTAAAAATTGGGAGTGATGTGAGGTGTTGGTGTTACAAGTCTACATGTACAAAGTGAGACAGCTAAGACAGGCTAACCACAGTATATGTAGAACGACTACATATATCGAGGTGCTTTGTTCGCTGAGTTGAGGTGGACAATGTGGCAAATTTTCTCAGGTAAGCAAGACATTTTTAACGTCTGTTAAGTCGTGAATTATTACTTCGACCGTCTTTTTTAAAATAGAACTATATGCTTTTTTTAGTAGTTTTGGGAAGAGTAACAAGTAACAGTTTCGCAAGATAACAGTATTGCAAGCGTCTATTGTGTCATGTGGAGAGGGATCCAGAAAATTTCTTCCTGCTGTAGCAAGCGTAAGGAAATACGTAAGTCTTCTTCGTAACTGGTACGTAGTAAATACGCTCTAAAACGAAAAAAAAGATAGAAAGAGACAGAGAGAGAGAGAGAGAGAGAGAGAGAGAGAACAGAGAGAGAGAGAGACAGAGAGACAGAGAGAGAGACGCACCACGGAGGCATTATCCAAATGGGACAGACATTGGTTGATGTGACTTACATGCACAGACAAGTAAATGGTTAAAGTTTCACGGAAATTGGATAGTCATTCAAGAGAATGAGCTCCACAAACTGAGCAAGTCAATAACGTTTTGGTCCACATCTGACCCTTATACAAGCAGTTACTCGACTTGGAACTGATTGACACAGTTGTTGTACGGCCTTCCGAGTGATATCGTGCCACATTCTTTCCAACTGACGCGTTAGATCGTCAGCATCCCTAGCTGGTTGGAAGACCTGCCCACAATGATCCAAGCGGCAACCGTGCTGGCCAAGGCAGGGACTGGCAAGCACTGAGACAAGCAGTGACACTCTCACCGAGTGCAGGCGGCATTTGATCTTGCCGAAATGTGAGCCCTGGGCGGCTTGCCATGAATGGAAACAAAACGGAATGGAGAATATCGTCAATGTCGTCGTCGTATCGCTGTGTTGTAAGGGCCCCGTACTACTACTAAATGCGTTGTGCTCGTTGTTGGTCTCAACGGCGAGCCATTTTCCCAAGATGGTAGTTGTTTTTCAGCACGATGCCCACTAGGCTGTAAGGTGTCGTAGCGCGTCGTTTGGTGCAGATGTGTTGTTCCGAAGTCAGCAGTCGGTGATCCTTAGTGATCACTCAAGTAATTTTTCAGATACGGAAAGCCTACAAGAATGCAAAAGTACGTTCGCGTGCAAGGGCGAGAAATTCCTTGTTTTCTAGGCGACTGTTGTCTACCAACTAGCTGGCGTACGCTCAGCAGGCACTGGTCTCAGACTAGGTTGTGGAGGCGAGTAGCTGTCTGCAAGCTGGTGTCTTGTAAACAATACGAACTTGGCGAGATTTAATTGAAGCAATAAATTACACATTTGTTTACGTGGAAACTTGAAGTGTAGTTTTCTTCTCTGACTTTTTTCATTGTTGTCTTGCTTTTGAGGGGATAAGTGGTGCTGTGATGACTGTCTACGATGTACGTTTCCCAGTCTAGTGGTCAAATGTGGGAACCTTTCTGAAATGTTGCTACAGGGCATCTACTGGTGCTTTCTGAAATGTTACTACACATCCGACCTCACGAGAGACAGCGTCGTCGCCACGCGGGACGGCAGGGCCAACGAGATACGCGGACCCTGCAACGAACCCGTGACGTCACACTAGTCGGGTTGTCTGCCACACTTCGCGAACGCTCGGCTCCGTGCAGGACCCACGGGAAGTCAGTATGTAACTGAAGGATACCCACTAAAGGTCGTCATTTTGTCGTGTGCTATCGAGAACTTGCATACGCTTAGACGCGCAGTCACGAATTGTTACACCTCGTCTGAAACAACTGCTCGCTCCCCGCCGCTGCCGACACTCGTATGCCGCGCAGTGTGACGTGCTGTGACGTACGCGCCAGGCCTGTCTCTCTCGTGGGCCTCAACGGGACCAGGTGTTCAAAGTGATTTGTCTTCTCGGTGCTCTCCAGCGGTCGTTGTCAGCTTTATTTGGCTCCCAAATTGCACAGGCCTTTTTTTTTTTTTTTTCTGCTTTAACTCTTTACCGAATGTCAAAGAAGAGCGGAGAAAATCACGAACAAGACTCTGGACTTGTCGACGGGCTGAACGGCGAATTTCTGATAGAGGAACAATATATAATGCTATACAACGATCCGATTAGAAGTTATTCGTTAACTCTACTGAATTTTTCGGTTTTAAATAGAATTTACTTAAGGTATAGTGCCTAAGCCTGCGCGTGCATAATATCCGTGTTCTCAATGTTATATTGACCACCGACACGCTGAAATAATGTAGGTCACCACACAGATTTCAAGATCGACATTCGTTTCGTAATTTAATTTCATTTAATTTCGAAGCTACTCACTATCACTGAAAAATATATTTACCGGCAAGATACAAACGTGATCCAATCCACAAACAAAGAGATGGGCACATGTTGTTGTTGTGGTCTTCAGTCCTGAGACTGGTTTGTGCACCTCTCCATGCTACTCTATCCTGTGCAAGCTTCTTCATCTCCCAGTACCTACTACAGCCTACATCCTTCTGAATCTGCTTACTATATTCGTCTCTTGGTCTCCCTCTACGATTTTTACCCTCCACGCTGCCCTCCAATACTAAATTGGAGATCCCTCGATGTCTCAGAACATGTCCTACCAACCGATCCCTTCTTCTAGTCAAGTTGTGCCACAAGCTCCTCTTCTCCCCAATTCTATTCAATACCTCCTCATTAGTTATGTGATCTACCCATCTAATCTTCAGCATTCTTCTGTAGCACCACATTTCGAAAGCTTCAATTCTCTTCTTGTCTAAACTAGTTATCGTCCACGTATCACTTCCATACATGGCTACACTCCATAAAAATACTTTCAGAAACGACTTCCTGACATTTAAATCTATACTCGATGTTAACAAATTTTTCTTCTTCACAAACGCTTTCCTTGCTATTCCCAGTCTACATTTTATATCCTCTCTACTTCGACCATCATCAGTTATTTTGCTCCCCAAATAGCAAAACTCCTTTACTACTTTAAGTGTCTCATTTCCTAATCTAATTCCCTCAGCATCAACTGACTTAATTCGACTACATTCCATTATCATCGTTTTGCTTTTGTTGATGTTCATCTTATACCCTCCTTTCAAGACACTGTTCATTCCGTTCAACTGCTCTTCCAAGTCCCTTGCTGTCTCTGACAGAATCACAATGTCATCGGCGAACCTCAAAGTTTTTATTTCTTCTCCATGGATTTTAATACCTACTCCGAACTTTTCTTTTGTTTCCTTTATTGCTTGCTCAATATACAGATTGAATAGCATCGGGGATAGGCTACAACCCTGTCTCACCCCCTTCCCAACCACTGCTTTCCTTTCATACCCCTCGACTCTTATAACTGCCATCTGGTTTCTGTACAAATTGTAAATAGCCTTTCCCTCCCTGTATTTTACCCCTGCCACCTTTAGAATTTGAAAGAGAGTATTCCAATCAACATTGTCAAAAGCTTTCTCTAAGTCTACAAATGTTAGAAATGTAGGTTTGCCTTTCCTTAATCTATTTTCTAAGATACGTCGTAGGGTCAGTATTGCCTCACGTGTTCCAACATTTCTTCGGAGTCCAAACTCATCTTCCCCGAGGTCGGCTTCTATCAGTTTTTCCATTCGTTTGTAAAGAATTCGCGTTAGTATTTTGCAGCTGTGACTTATTAAACTGATAGTTCGGTAATTTTCACATCTATCAACACCTGCTTCCTTTGGGATTGGAATTATTATATTCTTCTTGAAGTCTGAGGGTATTTCGCCTGTTTCATACATCTTGCTCACCAGATGGTAGAGTTTTGTTAGGACTGGCTCTCCCAAGGCTGTCAGTAGCTCTAATGGAATGTTGTCTACTCCGGGGGCCTTGTTGCGGCTTAGGTCTTTCAGTGCTCTGTCAAACTCTTCACGCAGTAGCATATCTCCCATTTCATCTTCATCTACATCCTCTTCCATTTCCATAATGCTGTCCTCAAGTACATCGCCCTTGTATAGACCCTCTATATACTCCTTCCACCTTTCTGCTTTCCCTTCTTTGCTTAGAACTGGGTTTCCATCTGAGCTCTTGATATTCATGAAATTGGTTCTCTTTTCTCCAAAGGTCTCTTTAATTTTCCTGTAGGCAGTATCTATCTTACCCCTAGTGAGGTAAGCCTCTACATCCTTACATTTGTCCTCTAGCCATCCCTGCTTAGCCATTTTGCACTTCCTGTCGATCTCATTTTTGAGACGTTTGTATTCCTTCTTGCCTGCTTCATTTACTGCATTTTATATTTTCTCCTTTCATTAATTAAATTCAATATTTCTTCTGTTACCCAAGGGTTTTTACTAGCCCTCGTCTTTTTACCTATTTGATCCTCTGCTGCCTTCACTGTTTCATCCTTCAAAGCTACCCATTCTTCTTCTACTGTATTTCTTTCCCCCATTCCTGTCAATTCGTCCCTTATGCTCTCCCTGAAACCCTGTACAACCTCTGGTTTAGTCAGTTTATCCAGGTCCCATCTCCTTAAATTCCCACCTTCTTAAAGTTTCTTCAGTTTTTATCTACAGTTCATAACCAATAGATTGTGGTCAGAGTCCACATCTGCTCCTGGAAATGTCTTTCAATTTAAAATCTGCTTCCTAAATCTCTGTCTTACCATTATGTAATCTATCTGATACCTTTTAGTATCTCCAGGGTTCTTCCATGTATACAACCTTCTTTCTTGATTCTTGAACCAAGTATTAGCTATGATTAAGTTATGCTCTGCGCAAAATTCTACCAGGCGGCTTCCTCTTTCATTTCTTAGCCCCAATCCATATTCACCTACTATGTTTCCTTCTATCCCTTTTCCTACACTCGAATTCCAGTCACCCATGACTATTAAATTATCGTCTCCCTTCAGTACCTGAACAATTTCTTTTATCTCATCATACATTTCATCAATTTCTTTGTCATCTGCAGAGCTAGTTGGCATATAAACTTGTACTACTGTAGTAGGCGTCGGCTTCGTGTCTATCTTGGCCACAATAATGCGTTCACTATGCTGTTTGTAGTATCTTACACGTACTCCTATTTTTTTATTCATTATTAAACCTACTCCTGCATTACCCCTATTTGATTTTGTATTTATAACCCTGTATTCACCTGACCAAAAGTCTTGTTCCTCCTGCCACCGAACTTCACTAATTCCCACTATATCTAACTTTAACCTATCCATTTCCCTTTTTAAATTTTGTAACCTACCTGCGCGATTAAGGGATCTGACATTCTACGCTCCGATGCGTAGAACGCCAGTTTTATTTCTCGTGATAACGACGTCCTCTTTAGTAGTCCCCGCCCGGAGATCCGAATGGGGGACTATTTTACCTCCGGAATATTTTACCCAAGAGGACGCCATCATCATTTAATCATACAGTAAAGCTGCATGCCCTGGGTACATATATTTTACAAAAAGTTTCATAATAGCAAAAACTTCCAGTGTGTAACTAGTGTTTACTTTTAGACAGACTGGCAATCAAGTTAAGATTTTTGGCCACTGGGGTATCATTCCAGTCGTCGGTGCTTGCAACAAGATTTGCAGCAAATACATTAATTATAATAAATAACAACAAATTTTGAGATAATACTTGTGTTAAATGAATAAGATACACCCAGAATCCCATAGGAACCAGAAGGTGAAAAAAGAAAAGAAATGGAAAGAGGTGAAAGCGAACCTGCTACATTTCTCTTCTCAATCCAAAGCGCACAACGCCCTCAATTACGTTACAGTTTCGAAGAGTACGTGGGCTTCAGTATATAACATACACTGGCTAAACACTATATCTATAAATTTCATTGTTTGTTATTAAATATGCAAACTGCATCAAAACGACGCCCACCTGGTAGGTCAACATTGTGCCGCAGCACTGAAAGGGTATACTTTCGCAGCACATAAGCTAGAACAATAGTAACATCACTTACAGTAAACATTTCCCTACCAATATGTTGTAGATCCTCAATTTGCTTTTCAACAACTGATATTCATACCACATACTCTACGAGAAAGAACCCCCTCCAAATAAGATGTTTCATTCGGTACAATTTGGTGGCTCCTATGTCCTGCTTGTGACGTAAAACGACATCGCATCGCAATGGCCACGTTCCTCTTCACGAGTCAGGAAACTAACAGTGCGTTGTGTATTGTGGCCGCAGCCACGACTGGGGCTTCCTGAAATTGCACAGAAGCTCTTTAGACAGACGAAAGAGACGATTCAAAGTTGTCGCATAATTAACAGCGTCGGTGAACATTGCTAAAACATCGATTTACACTGACTCGTAGTTAAGTATAGTTAATTCGCAATTTGAAATCTAATGTCCAACCGGAAACGAGCCGTGCTCTTGATCGTCGTGCAACCTCTCAAACCTGAAATTCAGCGTGGTTGCTAGCATCTACCTCTACAACTACATCTACATGATACACTACAGTTCACACTTAAGTGTCTGGCAGAGCGTCCCTAGATCCACTTTCAAAGTATTTTTCGGCCGTTGTACCCTCAAACAGCACGTGGGAAAAATGAAAACTTAAATTTTGCCGTGTGAGCTCTGATTTCTCTGAATTTATTACGACGGTCATTTCTGCCTATGTAGGATTCGGTAGAGAAAATTGGTGACTGAAATTTCGGGGAAAGATCTGGCCGCAACGAAAAACGCCTTTGTTTTAATTATTGCCACTTCAAATATATTTTCTTATTCGTTATTTTTCTTGACAGTAGAAGCTGCTTGTGGGAAATGGTGTGGAAAGCTTCCTGTAAATCTAGCAATATCAATAGTCCCCTGTCGACAGCACTCACCAGCTCGTGTGACCAGTTGTATTTCACAAGTGCGATGTATCTGAACCCACGCTGCTTATGTGTTAACAGATGGTTTTCTTCGAGTTATTTTGCAATGGTGGAACATAGTATGTGTTTCAAAATCTATCTGCAGATCTACGCCAATAATTTGTATCTGTAATTTAGTGGACTAGTCCTGTTCTTCTTGTGTATAGGCGTGACCGTGAAATTTTCTGGTGTGTAGGCAGAGACCTTTGGTGGACCGAGCAGTTATTTACGGTTGCTAAAAGTAGAGCTATTCCATGAGCATATTCCAGAGGGAACTAACTGATGTGCAGTCTGAACTGGAAGACTTGCCTTTATTAAGTGACTCGAGTGTACCTCCTTCCAAATTGCCAATGTTGGCAGTTGTTCTCGAGCGTCACAGTGGGACCAGGCACAGTCCTCAGCGCCGGGCCGGGGTGGCCGAGTGGTTCTAGGCGCTACAGTCTGGAACCGCGTGACCGCTACGGTAGCAGGTTCGAATCCTGCTGAGGTCATGGATGTGTTTGAAGTCCTTAGGTTAGTTAGGTTTAAGTAGTTCTAAGTTCTAGGGGACTGATGACCTAAGATGTTATGTCCCATAGTACTCAGAGCCATTTGAACCACAGTCCTCAACTTTGGCTCGCTGACAGACAGGGCGGTCAGCCGGGGACCACAGAGTAGTCCGAGCAACCGTGACCAGCTGTTGTGGACCACAGGGCGCGCTGTGGGGGCACGGTCGCTATGATTAATGGAGGGGCGCCGCGGCGGCCGAGGACGCTAACGACGCAGATGTAGTTGTCAGGGCGCGGTGCGGCGCCGCGCGCTACCTGGCCGCATCCATCATCGGCTTCGGCATCAGCACCGGCGGATCGCCTGCGCGGACGTTAAACGGGTGCGGCCGCCTGCGGACACGGCCTTCATTACCGCGGGCTCAAGATGGATGGACTCCGCGCCGGTAGCGCGCAGGCGACCACGGGCGACCCTCCGCTCCGGCTGGACGCTACAGGCCGGCTGGAGGCGCGGAAGGCGCCGCTGACGTCTACATCGTCCGTCAGGGAATTCACCAACTGTGGACCAGAGCACACGTAGACAGCCGTGCGTAGCCGCGTCAGCTGGCCCGCTGGACCGACAGCGCGCATGCGCTGTCAGACCACAGTACTATGTCTACATTTACATACATACACCACAAGCCACCGTGTGGTGTGTGGTGGAGGGTACCTTGGACCACTGCTAGCACTTTCCCTGTAGCACTAGCAAACAGAACAAGGGACTAACGACTATCTTTATGCCTCCGAAGGAACCTTAATTCCTCTTATCTTAGTGGGATTTACGCGAAATGTATGTTCGCGACAGTAGGATCGTTCTGCAGTCAGGTTAAAATGGCGGTTCTCAGCAGTTTTCCTAGGAAAAAACACGGGGCCTGCCTCCAGTGATACCCATTTGAGTTCCCGTAGCATACCTCCATGTTGATCGAATCTACTGGTAACAAATCTAGGACACCACACTAGAACTGCGTGATAACAACGGTGAAGTCACTGATGACAGTGCCACTAAAGCAGAGTTATTAAACACGGTTTTCCGAAACTCCTTCACCAAAGAAGACGAAGTAAATATTCCCGAATTCCAATCAAGAACAACTGCCAAGATGAGAAACATAGAAGTAGATATTCTCCGAGTCTCGTGATGACTGGGTGTTGTATGATGTCCTTAGGTTAGTTAGGTTTAAGTAGTTCTAAGTTCTAGGGGACTGATGACCATAGATGTTAAGTCCCATAGTGCTCAGAGCAATTTGAACCATTTGAACCATCCTCGGAGTAACGAAGCAGCTTAAATCACTTAATAAAGGCAATGCATCCGGTCCAGATTGTGTACCAGTCAGGTTCCTCTCAGAGTATGCTGATAAAATAGCACCATACTCAGCAATTATATACAACCACTCGCTCACAGAAAGATCCGTAACTAAAGACTGCAAAATTGCTCAACTCACACCAATATCCTAAAAGGGAAGTAGGAGTAATCCACTGAATTACAGGCCTATATCACTAACGTCGATCTGTAGTAGGGTTTTGGAACATATGCTGTATTCGAACATTATGAAGTACCACGAAGAAAAAGATTTATTGACACATAATCAGCACGGTTTCAGAAAATATCGCTCTTGTAAAACACAACGAGCTCTTTACACTCATAAAGTAATAACTGCTATCACAGGGGATGTCAAATTGATTCCATATTTTTAGATTTCCAGAAGGCTTTCGACACCGTTCCTCAAATGCGTCTTCTAACCAAACTGCGTGTCTATGGAGTACCGCCTCAGTTCTGCGACTGGATTCGTGATTTCCTGTCAGAAAGGTCACAGTTCGTAGTAATAAACGGAAAATCATCGAGTAAAACAGAATTAATATCAGGTGTTCCCCAAGGAAGTGTTATAGGCCCTCTATTGTTCCTGATATATATATAAACGGCATAGGAGACAATCTGAGTACCCGTCTTAGATTGTTTGCAGATGATGCTGTCATTTATCCTCTTGTAAAGTCATCCGATGATCAAAGCAACTTGCAAAATGATTTAGATAAAGTATCTGTATGGTGCGAAAAGTGGCAATTGGCCCTGAATAAAGAAACGTGTGAAGTTATTCACATGAGTACTAAAAGAAATCAGCTAAATTTCGAATACGCAAATCTGAAGGCCGTAAATTCAGCTAATTACTTAGGGATTACAATTACAAATAACCTAAATTGGAACGATCACATACATAATATTGTGGGTAGAGCAAACCAAAGACCGATTCATTGGCAGAACACTTAGAAGGTGCAACAGGTCTACTTTAGAGATTGCTTACACCACTCTTGTCCGCCCTATTCTGGAGTACTGCTGTGCGTTGTGGGATCCGTATCAGGTGGGACTGACGGATGACATCGAAAAAATACAAAGAAGGTCAGCACGTTTTGTATTATCGCGAAATAGGGCAGATAGTGCCACAGACATGATACGTCAATTGGAGTGACAATCATTAAAACAAAGGCGTTTTTCGTTGCGACGGGATCTTCTCATGAAATTTCAATCACCAGTTTTCTCCTCCGACTGCGAAAATATTCTGTTGGCACCCACCTACATAGGGAAAAATGATCATCACGATAAAATAAGAGACATCAGGGCTCCCACAGAAAAATTTAAGTGCTCGTTTTTCCCGCGTGCCGTTAGAGAGTGGAACGCTAGGGAGACAGCTTGAAGGTGGTTCATTGAACCCTCAGCCAGGCACTTTATTGTGAGTAGCAGAGTAATCACGTACATGTAGGTGTAGATGTAGATATTTTCCTTTAATCCGATCTGGTTGGGACTCCAAACACTCGAACACTACTCAAGAATGAGTCGCACTTGTGTTCTACACGCGATCAACTTCACAGGTGAACCACACTTTCCCAACATTCTCCCAATAAACCGAAATTAACCATTTGTATTCCCTATGACAACTCTAACATACGCGTTCCATTTCATATCACTTTGCAACGTTACGCCTAGGTATTTAGAGACGTGACTGTGTCAAGCAGCACAGTATCAGTGCTGCACCCGAACATTACGTAATTGTTTTGCCTACTCATCTGCATGAAGTTACATTTGTGTACGTTTACAGCTGGTTTCCAGTCATGACACCAACAAACAGTTTGTCTGTCATTTTGTGTCCTCATTCAGGCACTCAACGACAACACCTTCCGGTACACCACAGCATCATGCGCAAACAGCCGCAGAATGCTGTTCACCCTGTTCGTCAGATCATTTATGTATACAGAGAACAATAGCGGTCCTGGGGTACCCCTGACGAACACTTTTGTCTGTGATGAACACTTGCCGTCGAGGACAACTTGCTCGGTTCTGTTACTTAAGAGCCGGCCGGGGTGGCCGAGCGGTTCTAGGCGCTACAGTCCGGAACCACGCGACCGCTACGGTCGCAGGTTCGAATCCTGCCTCGGGCATGGTTGTGTGTGATGTCCTTAGGTTAGTCAGGTTTAAGTAGTTCTAAGTTCTAGGGGACTGATGACCTCAGAAGTTAAGTCCCATAGCACTCAGAGCCATTCCAACACTTTTTTTGTTACTTAAGAAATCTTATAGCCACTCACATATCTGGGAACGTGTTCCGTTTGATCGCATATTCGTTAACACTTTTCGGGAATCTAGGAATATGGAAACTACAAATGACTGTGACCGACTAGCGGGTAGTGGCCTTAGTAACCGCTGTTAACTAAAGTTCATGCCGTCGTCCAGCATGCCTTCCAGTTACCTGATCACCTCCTTTCTAATGTTTCTCGGTCCAAGCAGGTTTAGCTATAAAATGACAAGGAAGACCGTCCGCTAAGAAGAGGGCGAGCAAGCAGGTATCTGGACATTTCCACAAATGATTCCAGGGGTTTACGTCAGAAACGACCCGTAAGAGGCACAGAAACGCCATCAATACACCCACCCGTGTATGTAAAAAGCAGCAAAAGTACTGAAAAATTAATCATTTTTCGCTAAAAGAAGTCTACTAATGTCAAACAAAGACTTTAATTGAGAAAGAAATTTCGGAGGAATCACGTCTGCACCAGAGCATTGTAGGTAGTTGAATCCTTTACCGCAGGGGTTCAAAATGGTTCAAATGGCTCTGAGCACTATGGGACTTAACTTCTGAGGTCATCAGTCCCCTAGAACTTAGAACTACTTAAACCTAACTAACCTAAAGACATCACACACATCCATGCCCGAGGCAGGTTTCGAATCTGCGACCGTAGCGGTCGCGCGGTTTCAGACTGTAGTGCCTAGAACCGCTCGGCCACTCCGGCCGGCTACCGCAGGGGAACTGGAAAAGAAGACTACTGAAGCATTTAAGACGTGGTGATACAGAAGGATGCCGAAATTATGGGACTGATAAGATATGCTCGTATGATGACGTTCTCGGCAGAATCGACCTGGAAAGGATATGAGGAAAACACTCACTAGAAGAAACGACCGAAAGAGAGGACGTGTGTTAACAGATCGAAAAATAACTTCCATAGTACTGTAGGGAAAGACAAAAACTAAAATGTACCGAGCACACAATATTGAGGACGTTAGTGTGACTCATACTCCGAAATGAGGAGGTTGGCACAAGAAAGGAAGTCGTGGAGAGCTGCATTAAGCAAGTCAGCAGACTGACGAAAAAAAGGAAAATGCGCATATGTGAAGAACGCCATGTTTGACTTGCGTTGCTCTCAGATGTGTGGAAGCCATTTTTCATCATCAGTACTTGGGCGGCTTTCGTGTCACGTGTCTTGAGTGTAACTGTCTCGTGTAAGTGATAGAGCGTGAGTGTACGCCGTAGTGGTGTTTCTATGGCGGGAAGAGGTAGAGGATCCGACCTGGTGCCAACACACAGCCTACTCCTCTAGAAACGGCCACCGACTCTACTGGCCGCGTCCGACGGATAGCCCAGCATCCGCAGAGTCACGAGACCTCTTTCCATGAGGCGCTGCAGAAATGTTGCGACTTCACTATAGGATCTTGGCGCCAAGTCTGGTTATCATAAGCCACCGGTAAACTGCTGATTCTTTATAGAATCGAACATGTACAAAACACCTTCAAACGTCTGATTACTTTACATATGAGTTAATGACTTAAATATTTGACATTAAGCATGTAGGAGAGAAAAAGTTTAGCAAAGGTTTGAAATTAATGTTAGAAGTTTGTAGGGAGTCACCGAGTGCTCTCATTATGAAACACTGGATTAATATAGCCCGGGTAATTGCGCTCCATTTTAAGCAGTAGCTAGTTCTTCAGGCATATGAATATTTATGACGCATTTTCCTGAACTATGTGTCGTACAATGATACAATTTTTCAGATACTTGCAGTGGTATATGTGGATACTGTCTGGAAACTGTGTTGCGAATAGCGGTAGAAAATACGTAATAAATTAAAACGTCGTGTGTGACACTGAAGATTTATTGTTCAAACAGCGAGAATGTAGTAGGCGATAAACTTTTTTCCTTTCATTATTTTGTGATACATGTCAGAGAGAAAAAAATTTCAAATGACTTGAAATTCTATACAAAATTTGCTGGAAGTCGCTTACTGCTCTCCTTTTCAAATACTGGATGAATGAAGTCCGAGTATCCGCGCGCCGTCAGCTATGCTCCCTCAAGACAAACACATACTTCTTAATGAGTAGGTTATGACTGAATTGTAAAATTTTTAAATTCGGTCAGTAAAATACTGGCTTAGATATTTTCTTCTATTACCAGGGTACGAACCGGCCACCTCCAAGCCCTGCGCTAAGCAAAGGCATGCGTCATCGATCTCGGCCACCAAGGCGTGTGTGAAACAGGTGCTCTGAAATTAGTTGAACCAAAACATTGTGGTTTTGAATGGAACCTATTATCACACTAATGGGATTGCTAACTGGTGATTTCTGTGAAAGGTGAGGTCTGTGAAAGCATTCAGTAGGGCAGGTACTACAGTCAGCAGTTAACTGCTGCTCCCGGTGTGAAGTGCACGACTGGAAATGGTGTCCAATTAGTCTGATCAGGTGATCTCGACAAAACACGTCCCTGGGGTCAAAATTGCATGTTGTCCACACTCAGCGTCTTTGGACACAAAAAAAAGGAGAGAGAAATAGAGAACTTCTGCCACACTCTTCCCTCATTTCTCAAGGAATCTGAGCGGTCGCTTTGCAAGGATTCATATAAAATTCCGTTGACCACCCTTCAAAATTCTTATTCATAAATCCACATGACGGTCAGAGGCTGCTAATAATGGGCCTTCATCATTACAGGTGACTGCTGATATTATTTTGGCGAACCACTTTAAAAAACCCTGTATTTATTTCAAAAATATCAAAGACGGCGGCCGGAATACAGTACCAGAATTCGTCAAACGGCACATGAAAATAGGAACGTACACAAATATAACATCACTGCTATGGGATAAATTAAGATCTTGTAACGTTTTTCAGTCAAAAAATAAAAGATATAATCATTCCTATTGTCGTGATAATTCTGAAGAGCTGTTAAAATACCCCACGAATTGGCCTCTCATAGACAACAGTTCGCTTTTCACAAGGACAACAATTTTTATAGCTGTAGGTCAACATTTTTAGGCTTATTGTCTTGCAATACGTTACATAGATTCTCCAAAATGGATCGTCTTCTAATGATTTACTATAAGTACTGTGTGATTCTTAAAGTGTACCATTTTTGTTAAGCTTACAGAACGGCTGGATGGGTTGATCAGCGTAGCAGTTTCTCATGAAATATTTCTGTTGTAAGTTTCACAAGAATTGCGTTAGTTATTGTTTTATTGCTATAAAACCCTTCTTCGGTGTATTTTACGTAAGATTGTTTGTGAGCACAGTTCTCATGAAAATTCTTTTCACTGCCAGCTTGGTTTCATCAGCCTGTTAGCCGTTTTCTTTAGTCTTGTCTTGCACAGTTGTTAGATGTTGGAAGGAATGGAAGGAAAACTGTTTGCGGCAGTTTGTGCGCGCGCGCGCGTGTGTGTGTGTGTGTGTGTGAGAGAGAGAGAGAGAGAGAGAGAGAGAGACAGAGAGACAGAGAGACGGAGACAGAGACCAGAGAGAGGGAGAGAGAGAGAGAGAGAGAGAGAGAGAGAGAGAACGAAAGCCACTGCGGGAGAGGGAGAACGTGAGAGAAAAGCACAGGGACAGAATTTCACAGTTCGCTTGAATCGTAGAATGGTTTGTTAGACAAATTACGGTTTCCATTCTTTCCTAATCCTTCTGAAGCAGTGTTTTGTTTCAAAATTCTTCGATGTTGATGAAATGATAAAATTATTTCTTCCTTTATCACTGTACGTAATTATTTCTGAGCTGTTCTGTCAAAGATGGCAGAGAACTTGGAGTATTTGTTGAATAAAGTGTTTTAAGATATATAGCAACAGAAACTAAACAATGATTATGGAGTGTAGTGGACTTAAATCACGTTATTACATTAGAAAAGTAATGAGTTTTGCTATTTGTGCAACAAAATAGTTTCTCATGGCCAAAGTAGAGAGGATATAAACAAAACTGGCAGTAGCAACAAAAGCTTTTCTGGAAAGGAGAATTTCGTTAACGTCATATATAAAAGAAGTCTTTTCTGAAAGCTTTCTCCTCGAATGTAGTCTTGTACAGGCGTGAAACGAGGACAGCAAACAGGTCAGATAAGTGGAAAGTACTCGCTTTGTCAAAAAACGTTCCCGCGGGGTTTGTTTTTTAATTTCTGAGTTTTCAATAGTAAACAGGACAAAATGTTGTTTTATGTTCCCTGGTATTTGTATGTCCTTGAAATGACCTTGGCTATGCTTCTGCGCAAACTCACTATGTGGCAGGGCCGTGCTAGCAACGCAGTTTGGATTCTTGTCGCTTTAGCTATGGTGAGACAATGGATGCTGATTGTGAGCAAAGAGTGAACATGAAGTTCTGCATTACCTCGGGAAAACCCCTAGTGGAACGTGGACAATGATTAAACAAGCATATACAGGCGAGGAGCCGTGTGTTTGAGGTTTCATGAAGGCAGAGATTCAGTGCAAGACGATCCCAGAGCTGGTAGTCCATCTACACAGCACATACCGATGCAGACACGGAGCGTGTAAAGCTGTTTTTGTTATAAGACCATCATGTAAATGTGCGTGCAATATCAGAAGATCTTAATTTGAATCGTGATGTGTGTCATAAGATTTTATGCGAAGATTTAGGTAAACGGAAACTTGATGCAAAACGCGTCCCTCATACAGTAACAGGCGAACCGAAGGAAGAAGACGAAGAATTTCTGTTGAACTGCTGGGTAGGGCCAGACGTGATCCCACATTTTTGTCAAAGATTATTGCTGGGTATGAAAGTTGGTATCAACCCTCACACACCTCGTCAAAGTGCTGAATGACGAAGACTTGCATCACCAGCCTCAAAAAAGTCTAACGACAACCTTCGAGAACAAAGATAATTTTGAAACTTCGTGGCAGATTAAAAGTGTGTGCCGGACCTTGCAGAACTAGCACTCCTGGAAGAAAGGATATTGCGGAGACATGGCATAGCCACACATTTTACAATGCAACAAACGGCACTGATTACGTATTTGTTTATATGTTCAGATGTGCTAACAAAACTAACGTGGCTCCATTTTAAAAAACGTAGGTTTGTGTTAAAAAACATACTTCCGTGCATTTTTTTTTTATGGTTTGTATTAACCAATTACACTAGCCCCTCTCCTCACGTTCGGTCTGTGGTATCGGTTCGTCAGTATTTGATGTGGTTTACGAAATATATCCAGCGGTAACGTTAGGTGACTCACCCTGTATATACATATCAGTTCATGACATCCAGTCTTACAAATTTCCTTTTTCTGGAGGACACACGTCCAGATCGTCCGCTGTCAAAATTCTGCCATCTCTCTCCCCACATCCACCACTGCTCGCGGCTCACCTCCAACTGCGCAACGCCACTTGCTGTTCACATCCAACTGCCCAACATTACAACAGCAAATATTCCAACAATGCAAATCAGCCACAGACTGCGCACAGCACAGTGATTTTCATACAGAGCGCTACGTGGCGTTACCAACATAAAAACCTAAACAGCCTACTTACATAGCGCTACGTGACGTTACCAACATAAACACGTAAACAGCCTACTTACACAGTGCGTGGGTAGTCTTGGGACTGAAGACCACAACAACAATAGTGTTTGTTGTAAAACCTAAGAGTGTGAATATCATCTCATTGTTCAGCTAAAGGTGGGAGGGGCGTGCTGCTGGTGGCCGCCACACTTGACGCCTCTTCCCGCAGCGCTGGCTCTGAAGCGGCGCGCAGAGAGCTTTCCTTTCGGCATCACAGAGCGGCCGTTGTGCGATCCGTGAGGAGTCAGTGCGACGTCAGCCGGGTGGGCGGCCCGTGCGCCGTTCATAACCGGCGGCCCGGCGCCGCGTCAAAGACGCCGTGCGGTCGGCGGCATCGGCGACTGCGCCCAACTGGTTTATCGCGACGCGCGATAAATCGCTGCCCGCCCGACCGTAGCGTGCCAGAGGCGAGTTGTCGTGAACCGCCGCTCATCTCTCTCTCTCTCTCTCTCTCTCTCTCTCTCTCTCTCTCTCTGTCTGTCTGTATGTCTCTCTTGCATTGCCGCCAAAGCTGCCGTGGCGCCCTCTAATAACATTCTATACCACCTTGTTTTTTTTTTTCGAAATACGCTGACGGAAAAAAAAATCTCAACACCGAGATGGAGTAGTGGGACATAAACGTAAGTTGGTAGGCGCATTCCTACACCTTGTAATGGTACTTGAATTACGTAACCATTACGGCACCTCACCTCAGCCTCTCGATACCAGCAATATTCTACTGTGTTTCTGTAAAATAATCAACATATTTCTGTGACAACATTCAGATTTGATTTCATTAATGTAGAGGTACTTTGATACATCGATATGTTTATGTTGCAATGATATTATTCTTTTGTGTATTCTTTCTTTTGTCACTATGATCTTTGACGTACTTGTAACTCTGATATTTGGGCGCGTAAGCGGTTATTAGAGAGTCAAGTCTTGGTCGTCATGTTGAAAAGACGCAAATTGTAGTCAGTTTACGAAATGTGAACTTTAACAGTGAGGAAGATATTTTCAAGTATGTTTTATATTGTCATGTTGCAACAAAAGTAGTAAAAAAGAAGTGTAACTTAAATACAGAGTGCTGATTGCTTTTTTTACATCACCATTGTCGTAACTTGCAAAAGTTTAATCTTCAATAATGGTTTATGAGACACATCTATAAAACTTTTGAACATCGCAGAATAACACCTAGGCCTCTTTGCATCCGAGCTTGGAATCATCAATACCGAGATTTTCGACGATTGAGCCATGAGTTCACAACGAGACCAGCGTGGGAAACACGAAAAGATGAGTGCCTAGTTTATCCATTATTTCATGAAATGACTTTATTAACTGTGCTCTAATGACACCTGCCACATAATATAACTTTGTTGTTACCCGAAAATGCAATATTTAGCAAAAAAATGGTTCAAATGGCACTGAGCACTATGGAACTCAACATCTGTGGTCATTAGTCCCCTAGAACTTAGAACTACTTAAACCTAACTAACCTAAGGACATCACACACATCCATGCCCGAGGCAGGATTCGAACCTGCGACCTTAGCGGTCGCGCGGTTCCGGACTGAGCGCCTAGAACCGCTAGAATATTTAGCAGCGTGAGCAACACTACAATCATAATTAATTTTTGACCTTTGTTGTGGTAGGGTCATTAGAACCTGAAAGCCGATGTCTATTAAAATTTCGCACTAGTCTCGTAAGAGCGGAGTTAGTAACGCCACTATGATGATGCGAATCAGGTTTGCTTTAAATACGCGCTGTAACGGTCGTGAGCGTTAGTTATCTTTGACACTGGACGTGGTAAGTTGATATCAGTCAAAAATACTCTTAAGGCGTCAAAGACGCCATAATCAACACTTCACTGAATTTGAATGAGGTCGTGTAATAGGACTACAGCAATCTGGATGTTCCTTCAGAGATATTGCACAAAGAATTGGGAGGAATGTAGCCATTGTACATTATTGCTCGCATCGATGGTCACGGGGATGTTCGGTCGCCAGAAGGCCTTGCTCTGCCCCCTCCCCTCCCTCCCCCTCCCCCCCCGATACGCTAACGAGAGGGAAGTGTTCGGCATATGGCTACGGCGCAATCGTACTGCCGCTTCAGCAACAATTTCAGCAGCAGTTGGCACCGCAGTGGCACTACGGTTACTTCAAGGACAGCTCCGAGCCAGGCGCTCTGTAGCGTGCATTGTACTTGTAGTATCATTGCCACAGATACTACTACAACGCCCCGCCAACACAGGCCCCCACAACCGCACGAGTGATCGACTGTGAAGAGCGGACAAATTGAATAGCTGGCCGGCGGCCATTAGAGTGGTAAACTGACGTGCGGAATTGAATGTTTATACATCGCGTTTGGTTATAAAATGCCTTCCCTTGAGTTAGGTCGCAAACATAATGCCTCATTTCAATACGTTACTACAATATACTTTTTAATTTATGAACAAACAGCAACTAGTCACTGTTTATGAATTTATCTTACGTACTACATGGAACCTGCCGTAGCTAAAAGTTATGTACTGGACCCCTAGCATTTTTCGTAGTTCATTTACAATAGATGTACGGAAAATGCATCAAAATACTCGAAGATATACCCACTATATTAATAGATATTTTCTGACTCTGCCTTGCTTTAGATTTTATGACGAGAAGTGCGTTATATATGGCATAGTGCTTTGGCAACTCAAGACCAAATTATCAAGTTTCAACCTAACCTAGACCGTGAAAAGACTACCTATCAGCCAACTTTCTTCAAAATGATCAGAACATATAAAATGGTATTCTGTCGGTCGGAAATCTTGCATCCTGACAGCGTGTAACCATTTTTGTAACAGCTGTGGTTTTGAGAAAGGAAACCTGCAAATAGATGCACAGACATTATGCTAATACCGTGTTACAAAAACATTTATTAAGCAAGTGCACTGACATACAAAACAACTTACAATATTCAGATACCTGTGAAATGCAATATTCGTTTCTTTCTCGAATTTATTTGTACAATTAATCGCTGCACAACTCTTCACCATTGTACTTCTTTTGATTGGAACGTACAGACAGTAGAATTACGAGTAACGAATACTGCATGTACGCCCCAACAAATATACAACGTTGAATCAGGGTCTTCATAAACAACAATACTACACAACACATCAGACTACAACCACTATAATGGCGTCCAGCCGAAGGTTCAAATTATCCCGCGACTGCAGCGCCATCAGTGAGTCTAGTTATTTTTTACAAGGTCTTTGCGCCAACACAAGGTTGGCAGCCCGTCGTCTGCCGAGCACAGCGCACTCTGGCGGGCTGTGCAGCTCGGCGGAACTGGAGTGCGCCTCGTTCACTTCTTAGATAGATTTCAACCTAGGCAGACGCACTTTGATAATCGGCCCTCAGCCAGTTCTGTAATGTTCGCATTGATTCTCTGAGGAGTGCCCATCAGGCTTAGTAAAAAAAAAAAAAAAAAAAAAATGGTTCAAATGGCTCTGAGCACTATGGGACTTAACATCTGTGGTCATCAGTCCCCTAGAACTTAGAACTACTTAAACCTAACTAACCTAAGGACATCACACACATCCACGCCCGAGGCAGGATTCGAACCTGCGACCTTAGCGGTCACGCGGCTCCAGACTGAAGCGCCTAGAACCGCACGCCCACACCGGCCGGCCAGGCTTAGTCTATGAGAATATGTTGTATTAGTTCATGGTATTCCGTGTTACGAGATTGTCAGTTCATAGCCGCAGCTGCAGTCCTACAAACTACTGAAGATAAGTAATTTCATTGTACTATGTGTTTCTTGAATAATAATCCTTCTCTCTAACAGTGTGCCGTACCGCATATTATTGCAACCTGGACTCCTTCAGCTCCTATCAACTCGGCCTCCTACTTATTTGCATTTAGTAACGAGCTGAACAACCCACGCGTTTTGTGCCTCTAAACAGTGAGACACAATAGTACTGACCCCAGACCACCGCTGGTTTCGATTTCAGTGGTGTCATGCGAGAGCTCATTGGAGAACAGGGTGGAGGAATTTTTTGTTTTGTGATGAAAGTTGGTTTTTCCTTGGTGTCAGTGATGGCCGTGTGTTAGAAAGACTATGGTAAGCTGGATGTTTGTTCTGCCGTACTGCAGAAATAACTGGCAGGAATGTAGCCACTGTACGTTATTGCTTGCAGTGTTCACGGGAATGTACAGTAGCAAGAAGACCGGGCTCCAGACGGCCACGTGGCACTACCGAGAGGGAAGTGTTAGACGGAGGACAGGTGAGGGTCTCCAACCAGCCTGTCTGCGTGCTGGACACACTGCGCCTACACCTGGGTTTATGGTCTTGGATGCGATTTCGTATGAAAGCGGGCGCACTCTTATGGTTATCCCACGCACCCTGACTGCGGATATGTACGTCAATATGGTGATTCCATCTGTAGTGCTGCCATTCATGAACAGCACTCCAGATGGTGTTTTCCAACAGGATAATACTCGTCCACCTGCCGCTGTTGTAACACAACATTCTCTGCAGACTGTCCACATGTAGCCTTGGCCTCCTCGATCACCAGATCTGTGTCGAACCGAGCACATGTGAGACATAATGGAACAACGACTCCAGCCTCATACACAACCAGCATTAACTGTCCCTGTATTGACCGGTGTGGAACTCCATCCCATATAATGATATCCCTGTACGACACAAAGCGTGTATGTTTACATGCTTGCATTCAACATTCTGGCCGTTACACCGGTTATTAATGCACCAGCATTTCACATTTGCAATGGAGTATCTCAGCCCTACATTAGCCTGTGACCTTGTAATGTTAATCACATAAATGTGTTATCTAGACAAATGTATTTCCGATTTTTCATTGCTCTACAATAATTATTTTTAGTTGTTGCGTTGTTTTTCGTCAGAGTATGTTGATAAAATAAATCCATTTGTAGTAATCACGTATGATCTCTCGCTAGACGGAACAACCGTATGTTTAGATTGCAGAGTAGCACAGGCCACATCAATACACAAGATAGTAAATAAGCAGTAACTCGCTGAATTAGAGACCATTGTACGAACGTCCTGCTCGTTGAAATATGTCTTTCCCCAAGATGATCTTTCAGCTTGCCGAAAAAATGAAAATCGAGCGGTGCAAGATTTGGGTGTACAGCGGATCAGCATCACGCACGTTCGTGCAGCCGCGGTCAAACAGACATGCAAGTGCCACAAAAAAATTAAAGTTAAGACTTTACGACTACTTCTCGTTGGTTAAAAAATACTGAATTCCACACAGAGGGATATTATTCTTTGCTGGTTAATCGTCTGAGCGTAAAATTCTTCATTTGAGTGGCCGTATTGTCCGGAGTTGGTTTATAATTATTGAAGGTATTTTAATTTCGTCGTTGCAGCTGCAAGAAAATGCGTATATCAGCAAACACATTTCGTTTCGTTGAAATAAAACATTATCAGTGGTCTGTAATGAGAGATATTTACAATCTAGATATAAAAACAGTTCATTATATAAGATGATTTTACTTTCGGTGTTTCATGACTTCTTGTCGCGCACATCAGGGAACGGCGTCTGCTTATTCCTTCATTTGGTACTGTTGATCCCGCCATAATCCCATACTGCTTTGCAGTGAAACACATCTCAGTATAGCACCTCAACTGCTGGTTTCTTTCTGCCTACTTTATGTGTAGTGTCTTTTGTGTAGTGTTACCAGTTTTAGCACTAATCTTTTCTTTGGTCTAAAAATGTTTGTTTCTCCGTTATTCGCTACAGGTGTGTTGTGTCGTTCAGTTATTATGTGTTTATTTAATGTATAAGTGCAATGGGGACGTAGTGATGGAGTTAAAGGTTTGAGTCGTGACGCGGGGGATGGGGGGCCTTGAGATAGGAAGGGTTCAACAACGAATGTAGAGTAATAGAATGGACAGTGTGTTCGAGGAAAAAGAGATGAGAAGGAAGAGGTGAAATGAAAGGGTGAGCGAAAGTGGGGGCTGTACGTACCGCAAATGCTGACATCTCATGCTTGTGATATTTACATCAGCGGTCTGCAGCGAGCAGCAGCAAACTCCGTGAGTTAATTTTACAAAGTAAGTTGCTTTTTTCCTCTGCAGTTTCCGGCTTACATAGGAAAAAGTTATTTTTAAGCATCCAAGCATCCTGAAAACAACGAAAGGAGTAGAGTACCGCCAAACGGGCTGATTTCGGACGGTTTTGTCGTTATTTTGATTGTAACTTTCGTATATATTGTTAGATTAAATTGATTGTTATGGATGGGGTAGGGTATATGTGTAACGAATAAAATATCCCAGAACCAGAATGTGTATGTGTAGGTATATTTATCTAAGGCAGTTAAATAAAGTGTCCGAAGTCACCCCATGGATTCGGGTGATTTCTGACACGTGTGTTTTTTAAATCTCTGTCGGAAGTTACAGTATATAGAGGGCGAATTCGGACAGTTACTGCCTTTTTTTTAAATGCTGCATGCTTTTTATTTGATTTTGGTGACATTTTACACAAGGTGGGAGATTTTCTAGCTTTGGCTTGATATTAGAGAAATGTTAACAGTGTCTCTGTTCACTTCCGCACGAGCTCGTTTAATATTTTCGCTTAAGCGAACGGAAAGATCTTCCGACTGTCGTTTGAGGAATAAGTGCACCAATTCTTCTCCTGTCAAGTTATTACGAAATTTATTCTCTCTTCGGCCAGATTTATCAAGGTAGTCTTTCACTAAATATGTAATATCAAATTTAGTGAAGGGAAATCCCCAATGTGCCGCCCTCAAGATAACTTGCGTCAACATTTCTTCTTCTTCTTTATTTAGCACTGGCTGACCTCCCATTTTTTTATGTGCTTCTTGCACTTTCTTTTGGTTGATTTAGGGTTGATTTAGGTACACCATACAAATCACACGCTTTTCTGTACGGTAATTTATCAGTCTGAATATCACAAACTGCTTTATCTAAAAGTTCTGGGTCACAATTACACCGTACTGTAGCACCTCTCCTGCTCTTATACGCTCTTGGCATTGTCCGAAACCACCCCCACACAGTACACAGTTTTACAAAAACCGTCGTTATTTTATAACCTGGCACGAGAAACTCTACAAACTTGTACAGAAACTGTCCCAATGCTGCCAGCTACTGAGCGCGTCGACAATTACGGTCACGATAACTTCTCGCTCGGCGCATCAATAGAAAGTTTCCACTTTACGATAATGCATGGATTTTTAACACTGAGACTGTTCGTCAATTATTCACCTAGGGAAACAATTGACGCAAAATAAAAGGTGTGGAAAGCGATAAATGCAATCTTGCGCTTAAAATAACTGGCGCACGGACGTCAAAATAAGTAACTCTTTGTTTCTACGCAGTGGCAAAGAGCAAATAAGCCACACCGTCCGAATTCGCCCCGGTGTCCGGTATCACGCCGTAATTCACTCATTAACTCTAAGGGGAACTAACACGTACGAAACTGCCACTGCAGGCGGTCAGTTACTAACAGAACGTCTTTTTCATTGTGATTAAGACATTGCGGTTTATGACTCTTAACATCGAAATCATCTGGAATTCGTGCCGACCCGGACTCAGCACTTGTAGATACGGACTACATCACTGTCTGTAGCGGACGTTCATTGATAAGTACTCTAAAAATTGTTTTAGAGTCATCTGATTTCAGATGGGATTGTGTGTCTGTAGTTTTCAACCATTGTTTTATCATATTTTGCTCTGCATCGTAGTTAAGTCGTTACACGGGCAGATGACTCTTGTAAGTTACCGTATTCCCTACGCTCCTCTTAGACATTCTCTGATTGAACCCTCAACATTCACTTATCTAATGAGGTTCCGAGCATGATGTACAATTATGTGTGATATTAAGGGCGCTGGAACAGATGCAGTTGTGCTACCAAACTCCTTATCCTGATCATTTCCCCTAAGTGTCCGTGACGTTGTCTAGCTCGTGACCCAGCAGGGAAAGGGGTTGTCACCGTACTGTGTGCAGAGGCACTTAAGAACCTGAGAGGAAAATTTAAATGAAACTAATGATGGCTAAGTATGGCACAGTGTGGCTCAGTGTGCTGCCACTCTACGTGCCATGTTGAGGCACTGCATCGGTAAGAACAATAGTGGCTGCCATTGAAAGACAGTCCGGTCACTACATTCCTCCTTTCGGGCACTGAGGTGGGACGAGGTAAATTTAACGTGACGCCAGTTAGAGCAGTGTCGTTCAACACGTGGGTTCCTCATACAGTGGTAGAACCCGCCAACCGTCGGAGTTGAAGCACGACTTCTACAGGCTGCATTGTAACGGAATTTGTTCTGCAACAAGAGGGCAGGCACCAGTTCACTGGCCAGTCTGTCCTCAGATTTACACTACTGGCAATTAAAATTGCTACACCACGAAGATCACGTGCTACAGACGCGACATTTAACCGACAGGAAGAAGATGCTGTGATATGCAAATGATTAGCTTTTCAGAGCATTCACACAAGGTTGGCGCCGGTGCCGACGCCTACAACGTGCTGACATGAGGAAAGTTTCCAACCGATTTCTCATACACAAACAGCAGTTGACCGGCGTTGCCTGGTGAAACGTTGTTGTGATGCCTCGTGTAAGGAAGAGAAATGCGTACCATCACGTTTCCGACATTGATAAAGGCCGGATTGTAGCCTATCGCGATTGCTGTTTATCGTATCACGACATTGTTGCTCGCGTTGGTCGATATCTAATAACTGTTAGCAGAATATGGAATCGGTGGGTTCAGGACGGTAATACGGAACGCCATGCTGGATCGCAACGGCCTCGTATCACTAGCAGTCGAGATGACAGGCATCTTATCCGCATGGCTGTAACGGATCGTGCAGACACGACTCGATCCCTGAGTCAACAGATGGGAACGTTTGCAAGAGAACAACCACTACACGAACAGTTCGACGACGTTTGCAGCAGCATGGACTATCAGCTCGGAGACCATGGCTGCGATTACCCTAGACGCTGCATCACAGACAGAAGCGCCTGCGAAGGTGTACTCAACGACGAACCTGGCCGCAGAACGTCATTTTTTCGGATGAATCCAGGTTCTGTTTACAGCATCATGATGGTCGCATCCGTGTTTGGCGACATCGAGGTGAACGCACATCCGAAGCGTGTATTCGTCATCGCCATACTGGCGTATCACCTGGCGTGATGGTATGGGGTGACATTGGTTACACGTCTCGGTCACCTCTTGTTCGCATTGACGGCACTTTGAACAGTGGACGTTGCATTTCAGATGTGTTATGACCCGTGGCTTTACCCTTCATTCGAACCCTGCAAACCCTACATTTCAGCAGGATAATGCTCGACCGCATCTTGCAGGTCCTGTACGGGGCTTTCTGGATGCAGAAAATGTTCGACTGCTGCCCTGGCCAGCACATTCTCCAGATCTCTCACCAATTGAAAACGTCTGGTCAATGGTGGCCGAGCAACTGGCTCGTCACAATACGCCATTCACTACTCTTGATCAACTGTGGTATCGTGTTGAAGCTGGATGGGCAGCTGTACCTGTACACGTTTTCCAAGCTCTGTTTGACTCAATGCCCAGGCGTATCAAGGCCGTTATCACGGCCAGAGGTGGTTGTTCTGGGTACTGATTTCTCAGTATCTATGCACACAAATTGCGTGAAAATGTAATCACATGTCAGTTCTAGTATAATATATCTGTCCAATGAATACCCGCTTATCATCTGCATTTCTTCTTGGGGTAGCAGTTTTAATGGCCAGTAGTGTATGTAACCGTAAACGGATGCGTTCCTAGATTTAGAATTTTGTGTGTGGTGTGCCTTACGTCTTAATAATTAAGTGTGCTCCAGGATGACTGGGTCGAGGGTTTACATAATAACTGATCAAGCAATTAACAAAATTCTGTTGTTTTAGTCTCTGTTCTGTTTATCCATGTAGTAACGTAACGGTACCGTTTAAACGTAAAGTATTAATGCTTTAGTATCCAAAGAGGATTTGGTCTTAACATTTTGCCCATGTAATTAGATTGGGTGAACGAGCGGACATCCGACAAAGACAGGCAGGGGAGTGAGCAGTGTCCTTTTCCAAGGGACCAGCCGGGATTTGTCATAATATAAACTGCCTGACAAAAAGGTGGAGCACCCAGAAGGGGAAGAGGAAATAGAATGAAACTCCGTCCACGTCATGGCAGTGATTGCAAAATCGAGTCAAATTTTCAAAGAAATTGGAAGTATGAGACCACTTATCAAGTATGGCCTTGCAGCCCCTCTGGCCTGGATGCACGCACTGATTCGTTTGGGAAGGGCGTCATAAGGCAGTTGAGTTCTCTCTTGTGGTAAACTCGTCCACAAGTGTTGTAACTGCTTCTTGATATCCATCCGGCCGCTGTGGACGAGCGGCTCTAGGCGCTTCAGTCTGGAACAACCGCGCTGCTGCTACGGTCGTAGGTTCGAATCCTGCCTCGGGTATGGGTGTGTGTGATGTCCTTAGGTTAGTTAGGTTTCAGTATTTCTTTAAGTTCTACCCCTAGAACCTCAAATGGTAAGTCCCATAGTTGTCAGAGCCATTTGAACCTTGATATCCTGGATAGTGGCACTGGGACAGAGTTGACGTCCCAGCTGGTCCCACGCAGTTATATCAGGGACAGATCTGGAGATATTGCAACCACGGGAATGCCTCATCTCACGCGTACGGTTCATAGAGACCCGTGACATGTGTGCACGAGCATTGTCCTGTTGAAAAATGGCACCACGGTACTGTCGCATGAGAGGTAAGACATCAGGAAGCAGGATGTGTGTGGCGTACGGATGTGCCGTGTGACTTCCTTTACTCGCCACCAGCCACGGCTTAAAGTCATATATGATTGTTTCGCACATCAAAACGCCAGGACCAACACCGCTGTGCCTCTCCAAAATACTGGAAGTGTGGGACTTTGCCCCAGGGCGCCGCCATACTTGCCGATGGTCATCCGGGGTTGTGGAGAATCACGATTCGTCACTGCACTCGCTGCAACGCCATTAACCAGCAGTCCACGCTTCCCAAGATTGCTAAAAAAAAAACCATTTTCTTACATGACCGCTTTCGGCGAACCACGCTGTTATCATCGGATCTTATGCTTATGCTAAGCTCTATCGAAGCCTTCTTGGCTTGTGAAGTTTTCTTCAGTTACTCAGATAGACTGCTCATGTCAGGAATATACGAGGGGCGTCCAACAAGTAAAACAACATACTTTAATTCCTCAGCCAGTTTCAGTTGAAAAAATACGAAATTAGTTGTCGGACACCTTAGAATATTCCCGCTTCAGTCGCTGTAGTTTCATGAAGTTCTAATAGGTCGCAATGCTACACGTAGCCTTCAAAATGGCGTCTATAACGGACGTGCATTCCAAGCAAAGAGCTGTCATTGGGTTTCTTTTGGTGGCACCGTTCAAAACGCAGCTGTGTGTACTTATAATTAAATTTTTCTCGAGTCATTTGACTCTCACCTTTATCTACGATAATGATGGAAGCTGAAGAAATGAAAAGAAATTGTGCTTCGACCGGGACTTGAACCCTGGTCTCGTTGCTTACTAGGCAGGAATTTATTTAGCATAATGTATGTCAGGTAGAAACTCGGAGAGGAACACCTGCAATTTGATGACATTTATCGAAAACAGTGACGAAAGACGTGCAACAGTTTCGGCAGAGCAGTCTTACTGTAATCTGCGAAACAGGTTCAGATTTCTAATAATCCCACCTAATTCGTGTAATCGTGATTTATCCACTGCAGCAGTTAAGAAGGGGAAAAGTAAGATGAAGATATGAAGTTTTGTTGGGGAGAGCATTGGACTTGGGGTAATCCGCGCAACAATGTTAGCCATAGTGCTGCGGTTGTGTAATGGCTGGCATTCCTGCGAAGTAAGCAAGGAAGTCCGGGTTCAAATCCCGAGCAAGTCACAAATTTTGATTAATTTCTTTAGCTTCCATCATTATCGCAGCCATGTGTATTGTGGTGTTAACATAGGCCACACGTGGGAAGGCAATTCCGCAGTCTGGGTTTTGCTAGCCCCCAGCTAACGGTGCGGGAAGACAGAGAATGTTACATTGAGTTCAATTCTTGTTCTCAGATGCCAGACGTAGATAAAGGCTTACGATATGCTTGGTGGCGATTAGACGCGGTAGATCAGAACGTTGACGACGAATATGCCTGTCGTCTAGTTCCCATGCAGTCCAACAACGAGCCACCATGATATGCGACTGCCTCACATATCTATGAGGGTCACTCCCAAAGAAATGCACACTATTTATTTTTTAATCCATCTTTTATTCTACATGTTTGAAAGTTTTACAATGTGTAGATACATCCTTTAGGAACAATATTTTCGTTTCTCCACATAATTTCCATCCCTCTCAACTGGCTTACGCCATCTTGGGACCAGCGCTTGTATACCCGCACGGTAAAATTCTGGACCAACCTGTTGGAGCCACTGTTTGGCAGCGTGCACAAGGGAGTCATCATCTTCAATCCTTGTTGCACGAAGAGAGTCTTTCAGTTTCCCAAAGAGATGATAGTCACATGGAGCCAGGTCAGGACTGTAAGGCGGATGTTTCAGTGTTGTCCATCCGAGTTTTGTGATCGCTTCCATGGTTTTTTGACTGACATGTGGCCGTGCATTCTCGTGCAACAGGAAAACACGACTCAGTCGAGCTTGAAGTTTCTTCAGTGTCGTCACATATGCATCAGAATTTATGGTGGTTCCACTTGGCATGATGTCCACAAGCAAGAGTCCTTCGGAATCGAAAAACACCGTAGCCATAACGTTTTTTGGTTTTGAATTTTTTTTTCTTGGATGAATTTTCATGAAGCCACTCCATTGATTGCCTCTTCGTCTCTGGTAAAAAATGATGGAGCCATGTTTCATCACCTGTCACAATTCTTCCAAGAAATTCATCTCCACCATTCTCGTACTGTTCCAAAAATTCGTTGCATACCGTTTTTCTTGTTTCTTTGTGAGGCACTGTCAACATCCTGGGAATCCACCAGGCACAAACCTTTTTTAACGCCAGCACTTTCAGCATTCTGCAAACACTTCCTTCACCTATCCCAACGTAGCGTGACAATTCGTTCACTGTGATGCGTCTGTCAGCAGTCACCAATTCGTTAACTCTCTGCACGTTGTCTGGAGTGTGTGCAGTACGAGGCCTGCCGCTGCAAGGACAATCCTCAACATTGCCGTGCCAGCTTTCATCACGTAACGTGCTTGCCCACCGACTAACTGTTCTGCGATCGACAGCAGCATCTCCATACACCTTTTTCAACCTCTTGTGGATGTTTCGCACTGTCTCGTTTGCACAGCACAGGAATTCTATGACAGCACGTTGCTTCTGACGAACGTCAAGTGTAGCAGCCATCTTGAAGACATGCTGTGACGGCGCCACTCACGGGAACAGGTTGAACTAAGTTTGAAAACAAGCGGGAAGGATGTGTCTACACACTGTAAAACTTTCACACATTCAGAATGAAAACTGTATTTTTACAAAAATAGTGTGCATTTCTTTTGGAGTGACCGTCGTACATATTGTACGATTCGACCAGCCGGCCAAATGGGAACCCATATTGAAGGCCCTTTTAAACTCTGTCAGTTGCTGATTACCCTGCCTGAAACGAGCCAGTGGCATCTCCGTGTCTTGCACAGCGGTTACTCAACGTTTGACGCTGTTGATGCGCCTTATGTGCACTATTCAGGCGTGGTAACAACACTAAACGCGAACAACACTAACGCACTCTGGTGACTGTTCTTCGTGCCACAGAGCAGTCGGACTCACGTCATTTAAATACCCGCTGGTGGTGTGTACACGTACGAAGTTCCATTGGCATCCGATCATGACTTCTGGTGCATGACTTTTTTCTGTCAGGTAGTGTATTGTGGCAATAAACGCAAAATCCAAATCTGGACACACGAACGCGCTTCCCCAGAAAGCGGGTACAATGCCTTGGCCACTGCCTTAGCCACCTCGCTCGCTTTTTACGATCTACCATGTTTGAACTTAATAACCAGAATGACTGTGAATGTTAGTGCTAGGGAGAAGATAAGAGGTATTATGTACAAAGGTCGCTGATAACCATTTCTCTGAACAACCTAACAGCAGATCGTCGTCATCGTCATCCTCATCATTATGATCATCATTTATTTAGCACAATGTAAGCCAGATAGAAATTCCGGGAGGGACACTTACAATTTGATGACATTTATAGAAAGCAGTAACAAAAGACACGCAGTAGTTCCGGCAAGCAGTCTTCCTTCAATGTTGCGAAACAGGTTCAGATTTCTAATAATACCATCTAATTCGTGTAAGCGTGTTTTATCCACTGCAGCAATTAAGAAGCACTTCGTCGCTCACGTAAAGTGTGTTACCATTATTCTCCATTATCATAAACTATTTTTAACTTATTGTTGGATCCCGACAGTTTAGAATTCTCATGTTTTACTCTAGAGCTTCATGCATGGAACTTGTTCTTGCCTTTTCTCTAATATCGTTCCCGAGTGGCCAACAGGAGAAACATTTTTACGAGAGGAGGAATGAGGCTTTCGCACTGGCAAACGCAAAGGTTGTTTTAAGACGGCTGATAGAAAAGGGAGTTCAGCAAGCCAATATTTCTGCTCTTCCTAGACTCAGCAGGCCTACAGTAAGATAGAATGAAATTATGGGAAAAACTCACTGATCACAGTATACCCCTAAATGTGTTGAATACCATTAAATCAATAAACAGTAGCACTAAATTTAATGGGAACGAATATAAAGACAGATCCAGAAGAACGCAATTATGAAAACCTCAGGAAGGTAAACCTACGAAGGATCAAATCTATGCCGCGCGGGATTAGCCGAGCGGTCTGAGGCGCTTTAGTCATGGACTGTGCGGCTGGTCCCGGCGGAGGTTCGAGTCCTCCCTCGAGCATAGGTGTTTGTCCTTAGGATAATTTAGGTTAAGCAGTGTGTCAGATTAGGGACTGATGACCTTAGCAGTTAAGTCCCATAAGATTTCACACACATTTTTGAACAAATTTAGGAGCACTATTTTATTTGCAGACGACCGAGTTCTCCTCCCAGACATTGAAAGGGATTTGTAAGGAAATTTGTTACATTCAATAACGTTTTACAAAATTACAAGCAGTTATATCTAAAAATAAAACAAAAGAAATAGCAATAGAATGGAAACTCTTCAAAGAACAAAATTAGTGGTAAACAATAAAATAACAGGACAGGTTAATTCGTGTAGATATCTCGGAACAGAGATAGCAATATACAAAACTAATTCACATGTGGTTCGATATATGCAGAAATACAGTGCTATAAATGGTTATAAAAGGGAGTATTTTAGCGGAACTATAAGGAAAGAGAGAATACCAAGATCACACAATGTCGTGGCTGCGTCTGTTCTTGTGCATGGTAGTGAAAACTAGATCCAAATAAAAGGAGATGAACGAAGAACTGAAGTAGCTAAGATGAGATTTCTGTCAATTCTTGAACTAACGCTAGGATAGAGAGTGCGGAGTGAAGCTGCAAGACAACAAAAATGGTTCAAATGGCTCTGAGCACTATAGGACTTAACTTCTGAGGTCATGAGTCCCCTAGAACTTAGAACTACTCAAACCTAAGTAACCTAGGCCGAGCGGTTCTAGGCGCTTCAGTCTGGAACTACGCGACCGCTACGGTCGCAGGTTCGAATCCTGCCTCGGGCATGGATGTGTGTGATGTCCTTAGGTTAGTTAGGTTTAAGTAGTTCTAAGTTCTAGGGGACTGATGACCTGAGCTGTTAAGTCCCGTAGTGCTCAGAGCCATTTGAACCATTTGAACCTAACTAACATCACACACATCCATGCCCGAGGCGACCGTAGCGGTCGCGCGGTTCCAGGCTATAACGCCTAGAACCGCTCGGCCACGCCGGCCGGCTGCAAGACAACAACTAGACGTAAAACCAACAATGACAGATGACATTGTCGCTGGTATGACCACATCAAAAGGATACCACCTGAGCCCGTGCCACGACAAGCGTTACGTTCCAACCAAACTGGAGGCCACTGAAGAGATGGAGACAATAACTTTGTTAAAGTCCTTTGATTTCGGAACAGGCCAATACCTACTCCCTGAAATGGAAGAAGTTATATAACCTTGTCCGGCGTATTCGACCTCTAATGGTGGCCCTGAAACAATTGTGAAGACGGACGAAATTAGAAATCAACGCTTAGGGCCGGAAGGAATCGAGGGAAAGGTCCCTTTCCCTGCACCCCGCCTCACGCTCTGCAGGCATTTCTGAACTGCCGGAGTATTAACGCAGGCGCGGTTTCGCGTGCGTTGAACACTGGCGGTAAGACTGCGGCCGGCTGCAGCGGGCCGTGGCTTTGTGGCGGGCCGGCTCGCGTGTGGAGCTGGCGGCAGCGGCGGCAGGTAGCCACGAGCCATCAGCCTATCTGGCCGGGGCTGCGCCTCCGCAGCGGCGCGAGATAAGGCGGCGGCGCCTTTGAAGCCGGGCCGCCCACGGCGCGCTGCAAATAGAAGCCGCGTTCGCCACGCTCGCTTCCGCTGCGCTTCACACGAGCGTCTCCCCCCTCCTCCGCCCGCGCTCCCGCTGCTCCCAAGGGCATCCTTTACTGTCCGCGGGCATTCATATTTCCGGACAAAAGCTCTGCAAGAGACGCGGCAGACGCTAAGTTATTCCGGACCGTCTGCGGGTCTGAGACAGTCAGCACACAGTACCAACATTACTTCTCTTCCTTCCAGTAACTGAAGCTATGCGGCGTTCAAAAAGTACTGCAAAATATTTTTTTCTCGGCCAATGTCCGTTTAAAAAAATATCAAATTTGTTGTCGGACATCGTGGAATATTCCTGCTTCAGCCCCTACAGTTCGACGAAGTTCCGATACGTGGCTGCGCTTTACGTAGCCTTCAAAATGCTGTCTGTTACAGACGTGCGCTCCGAGCGGAGCGCTGTCATCGAGTTTCTTTGGCGCAAAACCAGAGCATCGCAGATATTCACAGGAGCTCGCGAAAGGCCTACGAAGACTTGGCGGTGAACAAAAGCGAGTCATATCGCGGGGCGTTTACATTCATCGCAACAAGGTCGTGCAGACGTATACTGTTCCCCGCGTGCCTGCCGGCTACACACGGCTGTGACTCCTGCAATGTTGGAACGTGCGGATGCTATCATTGGAGGTGACCAACGGCTCAGTCAGACACCTCACTGCACGACTGGACAGCTCTGCTGGTAATTCTGCCACACTCGTCCACCAGCTGCCGTACTCAAAGGTGTGTGCCTGCTGTATTCTTCACAGCCTAAGAGAACACCATATCTACATCTACATCTACATTTATACTCCGCAAGCCACCCAACGGTGTGTGGCGGAGGGCACTTTACGTGCCACTGTCATTACCTCCCTTTTCTGTTCCAGTCGCGTATGGTTCGCGGGAAGAACGACTGTCTGAAAGCCTCCGTGCGCGCTCGAATCTCTCTAATTTTACATTCGGGATCTCCTCGGGAGGTATAAGTTGGGGGAAGCAATATATTCGATACCTCATCCAGAAACGCACCCTCTCGAAACCTGGCGAGCAAGCTACACCGCGATGCAGAGCGCCTGTCTTGCAGAGTCTGCCACTTGAGTTTGTTAAACATCTCCGTAACGCTATCACGGTTACCAAATAACCCTGCGACGAAACGCGCCGCTCTTCTTTGGATCTTCTCTATCTCCTCCGTCAACCCGATCTGGTACGGATCCCACACTGATGAGCAATACTCAAGTATAGGTCGAACGAGTGTTTTGTAAGCCACCTCCTTTCCTGATGGACTACATTTTCTAAGGACTCTCCCAATGAATCTCAACCTGGCACCCGACATACCAACAATTAATTTTATATGATCATTCCACTTCAGATCGTTCCGCACGCATACGCCCAGATATTTTACAGAAGTAACTGCTACCAGTGTTTGTTCCGCTATCATATAATCATACAATAAAGAATCCTTCTTTCTATGTATTCGCAATACATTAATTTGTCTATGTTAAGGGTCAGTTGCCACTCCCTGCACCAAGTGCCTATCCGCTGCAGATCTTCCTGCAAATTGCTACAATTTTCTAATGCTGCAACTTCTCTGTATATACAGCATCATCCGCGAAAAGCCGCGTGGAACTTCCGACACTATCTACTAGGTCATTTATATATATTGTGAAAAGCAATGGTCCCATAACACTCCCCTGTGGCACGCCAGAGGTTACTTTAACGTCTGTAGACGTCTCTCCATTGATAACAACATGCTGTGTTCTGTTTGCTAAAAACTCTTCAGTCCAGCCACACAGCTGGTCTGATATTCCGTAGGCTCTTACTTTGTTTATCAGGCGACAGTGCGGAACTGTATCGAACGCCTTCCGGAAGTCAAGGAAAATAGCATCTACCTGCGAGCCTGTATCTAATATTTTCTGGGTCTCATGAACAAATAAAGCGAGTTGGGTCTCACACGATCACTGTTTCCGGAATCCATGTTGATTCCTACAGAGTAGATTCTGGGTTTCCAAAAATGACATGATACGCGAGCAAAAAACGTGTTCTAAAATTCTACAACAGATCGACGTCAGAAATATAGGTCTATAGTTTTGCGCATCTGCTCGACGACCCTTCTTGAAGACTGGGACTACCTGTGCTCTTTTCCAATCATTTGGAACCTTCCGTTCCTCTAGAGACTTGCGGTACACGGCTGTTAGAAGGGGGGCAAGTTCTTTCGCGTACTCTGTGTAGAATCGAATTGGTATCCCGTCAGGTCCAGTGGACTTTCCTCTTTTGAGTGATTCAAGTTGCTTTTCTATTCCTTGGACACTTATTTCGATGTCAGCCATTTTTTCGTTTGTGCGAGGATTTAGAGAAGGAACTGCAGTGCGGTCTTCCTGTGTGAAACAGCTTTGGAAAAAGGTGTTTAGTATTTCAGCTTTACGCGTGTCATCCTCTGTTTCAATGCCATCATCATCCCGGAGTGTCTGGATATGCTGTTTCGAGCCACTTATTGATTTAACATAAGACCAGAACTTCCTAGGATTTTCTGTCAAGTAGGTACATAGAATTTTACTTTCGAATTCACTGAACGCTTCACGCATAGCCCTCCTTACGCTAACTTTGACATCGTTTTGGCTGCGTTTACACTTGGAGTGAAGCTCTCTTTGCTTTCGCAGTAGTTTCCTAACTTTGTTGTTGAACCACGGTGGGTTTTTCCCGTCCCTCACAGTTTTACTCGGCACGTACCTGTCTAAAACGCATTTTACGATTGCCTTGAACTTTTTCCATAGACACTCAACATTGTCAGTGTCGGAACAGAAATTTTCGTTTTGATCTGTTAGGTAGTCTGAAATCTGCCTTCTATTACTCTTGCTAAACAGATAAACCTTCCTCCCTTTTTTTATATTCCTATTAACTTCCGTATTCAGGGATGCTGCAATGGCCTTGTATAGAGCGACGAAGGAATTGCTTGCGCGTTACGAGGCTGATGGTAACAATGTTTTGTCGAACATCGTTACAGGCGATGACACTTGGGTTCATCACTTCGGACCAGGAACAAAAGGCAACTCATCAAGGGAAGCCACACCAGCTCTCCTCAGAAGAAAACGTCGAAAGCCGTACCCTCAGTCGGTAATGTCATGCCGATGATCTTCTCGGACTCTGAAGGTGTTACTCTCTTTAATGTTCTCCCTCACTGCGCAACGATCAACTCTTAAGTATATTGTGCTAACCTCAGGAAACTAAAGAAATGATTTCAGTGTGTCCCTCGGCTCAAAAACAGAACGAACTTCTCCAGGACAACGAAAGACCTCTCACAAATCTCTGCACCCGAGAGCAGCTCACAAAACTTAACTGGACTGGTCTTCCACATCCACCCTACAGCCCGAATCTCGTATCTTCCGACTTTGGCACAATGAAGTAAACACTTTGCGGGAAGCAGTCTGTGGAGAAGTTGTTGATGCAGCAAGACGGTGGCTCCGACGTCGGCAAGTAGAGTGGTGCCTTGTCGCCATACAGGCCCTCCAAGTAAGGTGGCGAAACGTAGTCGCACTGAGCGGAGATTATGTTGAAAAACAGGGTTTTGTAAGGCAAAGAGTGGCGACAATATGGTGTGCTGGAATCCTGAATAAGACCAACCTGCTGTAAGAAAAAACTGTATTCCTCTACTTATTGAACGCCCACGTACACATAAAGGGGTAACGTTTATAAGTTCAGATATTTTTACATCTGATACACACATCAGAGTGTTAGTCTGGGTCAGACAGCCATCCCGCACACACATCACATAATTTACTACTTGATGTTTTCTGCATGTCGTAACTGAACCCCTGGGGGGCTCCTAAGGTGTCAAGAGAGAAAAAATGGGAAAAACAAGGACAGAAAAATTGAAGGGACAATTTGGATATTTGCGGGAAAGAGGCCGAAGTAGTCTAGACTAATAGTTTTGGGTCAGTGTGCCCACACTTCAACACATGATGTGCTGCCCAGGGCAAAATAAGCATTAATATCTTGCTCTTGCATCATGTACTTGAAGGTACTAACCAACCTAAAAGCGTACTACTCCTAACGGCTGTAATTATTACTCTGCAAAGGAAGTAAATACTGATGTAATGCTGTGCAGCACACTGTCCTCAGTCACCAATGAAAATACCTGTACTTATATACCCATTACACCCTGTATAAAGAAATAAAGCAATATCTCAAGTTCAAAAATCATCAAATAGAACCCGTAAGTTTAGGGAGGAAACGTAATGGAAATAAGATCAACCGCCACACATTTGCAGGTAATTTTGCAAAATTTGTAGCGAATTTGACACAGGAAATTACTCAAACACACGTTATCGAGAAAATAACAAATAACCAGTACCAGAATTTCAGTTAAAATGCTGAATTTATGACAGACATAAAACTGCAGGAAAATATATAGAAAAACAAACGAACAAAATTGAAATGTTTAGCAAACGTCAATATCTTGAGGACACCGTGAAATAAAACGGATCCAAAAGATTTGAAATAGATGTAAGAATTAATGAAATGGGAAAAAATTTCCGTTTAACTAGAAAAACCTGCAATAAAATGTGCATATCTACAAATACAAAACGTGTTACTTGTGTTTGGGTCTTGCAGTGCTTAAAAGCGAACTATAAGCTAGACAGAATAGAGGCACTTTCAAGAGAGACTATTAGAAAAATAATTAATGCACCACAAAAAGAACGTGGGAAAATGAGAAGCAATGATAACATCTATCAAAATATGTATAAAATATTGGCGGCAATACCAAAGCAAAGAATAGTTTTCTCTGAACATCTCTACCAAATGGAAGACAACAGATAAAAAATTCTGTATTTATATTGGCGCATAATATTGTTCAGAGATAAAAAATCGATGTAGACCTACCACATAGCTATTCTAAATAACAAAATTCAACTATGGCCTGCATTAGGACTACGTATAAAATTAATGATATTAGTTCAGAAGGGGCTCCTAAACTGTCAACAGAGAATAACATCGGGAAAACAAGGACAGAAAAATTGAAGGGACAATTTGGATCTTTGGGGGAAGAAGGATGAAGGAGTATTGTAAATGAAAGGAAAGTAGAGGAAATGAAATTTTTACGTGATCCCAGGTGTTCTGCGAAAGGATAGAGAAGGTAAACAAAGAGATAAAGCGCCACAACGAGGCAAATGCTTTACTATGTTCCCCAAACTCTTGAACTACGTCATCGTGCTGCGTATGTAGACGGTGATAATACTGAATTCTCAGTGACAACAGGTTTTGAGAACTTTGCAAAAGTACCGTTCACACACATATAGAGAATCCACTTGCTATGTCTGTCTTCACAAAAGCTCGTTCGCTAACGGAGAAACTTTTAGTCTTGGTGCTGGAAGAGTTGTTCGTTGTGGGTGTTGAGAGACGAGACGTAACGTTCCTAAACATGAGACTCTCCGTTCATGTCCTACGTAAAGTTCCAAACAAACTCCACAGTTATTACTTTCTTCATGGTCGGAGAGCGCTAATTCTGCAATCGTGTGTACACGATGAAAAGCCGCTCCAGATGTAAACATCGCGTATGAATCTCAAACTTCACTGTTAACTCTTTTAAATTTCAATGTTAACTCAATGCAAAAATGTACACAATACACTCTTCTGACTGTGAGGCTAGCTGCACCGAACAAACGGGAAGAAACGCGCGTAATTAAACAAGGAAAACGTAGGACGTAAACCTCGTCCACAGCTCACTTCATAGAAGAGCACAGTATAGAAAACAACTGCGCTATCCTTCATACAATGAAGAATGGATAGTTAATGAACGTATACAGAATGTCGCAGGAGAGGTGGTCAGTATTCAGGGATATGAGAGAAACGATCATTCGAAGCAAAAAAATTTGATAGACATGAGCTCTAAAATATCTTAAACGCTCCCAACTTACGAATAGCAAAGAGCTTGCAGTAGAAGAGGTTAGTTTCACAGTATCGAAGAAGAAGCCCCAAAAGCTGGTAAGATATGCATCTTAGAGCCTATGAATATTTGACAATTTTTTAAAATTTTGGTCTACAGTAACGGCTCCAACTTACGAATAGCAAAGCGTTTGCAGTAGAAGAAGTTAGTTTCACAGTATCGAAGAAGAAGCGCCAAAAGCTCTTAAGATATGCATCTTAGAGCCCATGTTTACGAGACTGTTTTTCTTCTAATTGTCGTTCCTGTCATGTCCCTGCGTATTGAATTTTCCTCCTGGGGTAATCTGTATGTAGAAATATAAATTTACTACAACATGAAAAAAATCTAAGGGAAGATACTCCACAAGTTCGTAGCTGTATGTGAATGCTTGTAAACACACTTTGGAAGCAGTCCAAGATGCATCTGAGCTACACGAGCGCACTCTGCAGTTTCTTGTGTTTTAACTTTCGCGTGCTAGAGGACGTAACTTTACATACATGGACGCCCCGTCCACTGCAACTATTTTACACACTTATTAAATATAAAAAATTACTTTTAGCCTTGTGTTGGTGAAGCATGCAGTTTAAAATTCTTAAAGTAAAAGCAAGCCAGTACTTTTAAAGTATCTAACCGTACAGTTTTTATATCCAGCTGCTTATTTGAAGGAGACATCACAAGCACTGGTGTGAGCTGATTTAAGAGAACCACGAAAAGTTTGTCATAAAAGCGGAACTTAGTGCACTGTATGCCGTGTGGACCACGTGGCCGACAATTGTATGTCTGCTACTTGCAAGAGGCGGGAGACTGAAAAATTTGACCAATGTTCAACACAGAAGGAAAAGAAAAACACGATGAATAACTTTCAGCAGGCAGGTAGAAATAAAGTTTCATTTTACAGGCCTACACAAAAATGGGGAAAAGAGGGGAAAAAAGTTTGTAAAGATGAATTTAATGTCGATAGTAAGTGAAGTCTACTTAACGATATACACTAAGTTGTAAAAGTCGTAGGAAATTCATAGGATGTCTCTCTGTGGGACTTCTGCCTATACCATCTTTTCCTCCTTTTTTGGCCGCCATCTAGGAGGAAAGACTCCTGCTGGTGATGGGAAGTGTTTTTTTTTTTTTGTTTTTTTTTTTGTTTTGGTCATTAGTCTACTGACTGGTTTCATGCGGCCCGCCACGAATTCCTTTCCTGTGCTAACCTCTTCATCTCAGAGTAGTACTTGCAACCTACGTCCTCGATTATTTGCTTGACGTATTCCAATTTCTGTCTTCCTCTACAGTTTTTGCCCTCTACAGCTCCTTCTAGTACCATGGAAGTCATTCCCTCATGTCTTAGCAGATGTCCTATCATCCTGTCCCTTCTCCTTATCAGTGTTTTACACATATTCCTTTCCTCTCCGATTCTGCGTAGAACCTCCTCATTCCTTACCTTGTCAGTCCACCTAATTTTCAACATTCGTCTATAGCACCACATCTCAAATGCTTCGATTCTCTTCTGTTCCGGTTTTCCCACAGTCCATGTTTCACTACCATACAATGCTGTACTCCAGACGTACATCCTCAGAAATTTCTTCCTCAAATTAAGGCCGGTATTTGATATTAGTAGAATTCTCATGGCCAGAAATGCCTTTTTTGCCATAGCGAGTCTGCTTTTGATGTCCTCCTTGCTCCGTGCGTCATTGGTTATTTTACTGCCTAGGTAGCAGAATTCCTTAACTTCATTGACTTCGTGACCATCAATCCTGATGTTAAGTTTCTCGCTGTTCTCATTTCTACTACTTCTCATTACCTTCGTCTTTGTCCGATTTACTCTCAAACCATACTGTGTACTCATTAGACTGTTGATTCCGTTCAGCAGATCAGAAGTGTTATCAACCTCAAAGTGTACAGTATATTTTCGCATGTTTCCGGAGTGACAGACTTCTTTGCTGCGTGAGAGTGACGAGGCTGTGCTGGGAGGGTAGCTGGAACTTACACTCCCTGACAGCCTTGAGAAGGTCCCGCCTTAATCAGGGCGGCCACTTCTGTCGCCCGTCTTTACGGCGTCGTTCAATTAAGGGGACCTCCGGCTACCTGCTTTGGAGCCGCTGCTAATGCGTGCCGATGCCCCCGCACCGCGCCCCACACATACGTGACCTAACTCACAAACAGGGTATCCACGTGACAATTAAGATATGCGCTCAGGCTCGGGATACCGACAGCGAGTTTTTGGTTATAAATTCCCAGCTCAGCTCGGGCATCACGTCAGGAGCTCTCCCTGATTTCTTAGACGCATCAAGTTGTTACACTACTGGCCATTGAAATTGCTACACGTCGAAGATGACTTGCTATAGACGCGAAATTTAACCGACAGAAAGAAGATGCTGTGATACGCAAATGGTTAGCTTTTCAGAGCATTCACACAAGGTTGGCGCCAGTGGCGACACCTACAACGCGCTGACATGAGCAAACTTTCCAAGCGATTTCTCATACACAAGCAGCAGTTGACCGGCAGGTGTTGTTGTGATGCCTCGTGTAAGGAGGAGAAATGCGTATCATCACGTTTCCGACGTTGATAGAGGTCGGATTGTAGCCTATCGCGATTGCGGTTTATCGTATCGCGTTGGGCGAGATCCAATGACTGTTACCAGAATATGGAATCGGTGGGTTCAGGAGGGCAATACGGAACGCCGTGCTGGATCCCAACGGCCTCGTATCACTAGCAGTCGAGATGACAGGCATCTTATTCGCATGGCTGTAACGGATCGTGCACCCAGGTTTCGATCCCTGAGTCAACAGATGGGGACGTTTGCAAGAGAACAACCGTCTGCACGAACAGTTCGACGACGTTTGCAGCAGCATGGACTATCAGCTCGGAGACCATGGTTGCGGTTACCCTTGACACTGCATCACAGACAGGAGCGTATGCAATGGTATACTCAATGACGAACTTGGGTGCACGAATGGCAAAACGTCATTTTCTCGGATGAATCCAGGTTCTGTTTACAGCATCATGATGGTCGCATCCGTGTTTGACGACATCGCCGTGAACGAACATTTGAAGAGTGTATTCGTCATCGCCATACTGGCGTATCACCCGGCGTGACGGTATGGGGTGCCATTGGTTACACATCTCGTTCACCTCTTGACGCCAATTTGAACAGTGGACGTTACGTTTCAGATGTGTTACGACCCGTGGCTCTACCCTCCATTCGATCCCTGTGAAACCCTACATTTCAGCAGGATAATGCACGACCGCATGTTGCAGGTCCTGTACGGGCCTTCCTGGATACAGAAAATGTTCGACTGCTGCCCTGGTCAGCGCATTCTCCAGATCTCCCACCAACTGAAAACATCTGGTCAATGGTGGCCGAGCAACTGGCCCGTCACTCTTGATGAACTGTGGTATCGTGTTGAGGCTGCATGGGCAGCTGTACCTGTACACGCCACCCAAGCTCTGTTTGACTCAATGCCCAGGCGTATCAAGGCAAGTATACAGATGGTGGTAGTATCTCGTACACAAGGTGCATTGGCGGAGCTGTCATTTGTACTCAGGTGATTCAGGTGAAAAGGTTTCCGTCGTGGTTGTTGCCGCACGATGGGATTTAACAGACTTCGAATGCGGGGTGGTAGTTGGAGCTAGGCTCAAGGGACATTCGAAGATCCACATGTCAGGAGTGCCGAGAATACCGTGTTTCTCACTACGGACAACGCAGTTGCCGATGGCCTTCACTTAACGACCGAGAACAGCGGTGTTTGAGCAGAGTTGTCAGTGCTAACAGAAAAGCAACACTGCATGAAATAACCAAAGTAATAAATGCGGGACGTACGACGAACGTATCCGTTAGGACAGTACGATGAAATTTTTCGTTAATGCGCTGTGGCATCAGACGTCCGATGCGAGTGGCTGTGCCAACAGCACGACATCGCCCCCAGCATTTCTCCTGTGCTCGTGGTCACAGACGACTGGTGAACCGTGGCCTGGTCAGATGTGTCCCGATTTCAGTTGTTAAGAGCTGATGGTAGGGTTCGAGTGTGGTGCACGCCCCACGGAACCATGGACCCAAGTTGTCAACAAGGCACTGTGCAAGCTGGTGGTGGTTCCTTATTAGTATGGACTGTGTACGTTGAATGGATTGGGTCATCTGGCCCAGCTGAACCGATCATTGACTAGAAATGTTCATGCTCCGTTGCTTGAAAACGATCTGCAGCCATTCATGTAAGTCATGATCCTGAACATGTCACAGGGCCACAGTTGTTCTCGACTGGTTTGAACAACATTCTGGACAATTCGAGTGAATGATCTGGGCACCCAGATCGCCTGACCCGAATCCCACCGAACGTTTATGGAATACACTACTGGCCATTAAAATTGCTACGCCAAGAAGAAATGCAGATGATAAACGGTTATTCATTGGTCAAATATATTATACTAGAACTGACATGTGATTACATTTTCACGCATTTTGGGTGCATGTATCCTGCGAAATCAGTACCCAGAACAACCACCTCTGGCCGTAATAACGGCCTTGATACGCCTGGGGATTGAGCTTGGATGTCGTGTACAGGTACAGCTGCCCATGCAGCTTCAACACGATACCACAGTTCATCAAGAGTAGTGACTGGCGTATTGTGAAGAGCCAATTGCTCAGCCACCATTGACCAGACGTTTTCAATTGGTGAGAGATCTGGAGAATGCGCTGGCCAGGGCAGCAGTCGAACACTTTCTCTATCCAGAAAGCCCCGTACAGGAACTGCAACATGCGCTCGAGCATATTCCTGCTGAAATGTAGGGTTTGCAGGGATCGAATGAAGGGTAGAGCCACGGGTCATAACACATCTGAAATGTGACGTCCACTGTTCAAAGTGCCGTCAATGCGAACAAGAGGTAACCGAGACGTGTAACAAATGGCACCCTATACCTTCACGCCGGGTGATACGCCAGTATGGCGATGACGAATACACGCTTCCAATGTGCGTTCACCGCGATGTCGCCAAACACGGATGCGACCATCATGATGCTGTAAACAGAACCTGGATTCATCCGAAAAAATGACGTTTTGCCACCCGTGCACCGAGGTTCATCGTTGAGTACACCATCGCAGGCGCTCGTGTCTGTGATGTAACGTCAAGTGTAACCGCAGTCATGGTCTCCGAGCTGATAGTCCATGCTGCTGCAAACGTCGTCGAACTGTTCGTGCAGATGGTTGTCGTCTTGCAAACGTCCTCATCTGTTGACTCAGGGTTCGAGACGTGGCTGCACGATCCGTTACAGCCATGCGGATAAGATGCATGTCATCTGAACTGCTCGTGATATGAGGCCGTTGGGATCCAGCACGGAGTTCCGTTTTACCCTCCTGATCCCAGCGATTCCATATTCTGCTAACAGTCATTGGATCTCGACCAACGCGAGCAGCAATTTCGCGATACGATAAACCGCAATCGCGATAGGCTACAATCCGACCTTTATCAAAGTCGGAAACGCATTTCTCCTCCTTACACGAGGCAACGTTTCACCAGGCGACGCCGGTCAACTGCTGTTTGTGTATGAGAAATCGGTTGGAAGCTTTTCTCATGTCAGCACATTGGAGGTGTCGCCACCGGCGCCAACCTTGTGTGAATGCTCTGAAAAGCTTATCATTTGCGTATCACAGCATCTTCTTTCTGTCGGCTAAATTTCGCGTCTGTAGCACGTCATCTTCGTGGTGTAGCAATTTTAATGGCCAGTAGTGTATAATAGAGAGTCCAGCTCGTGTAGAAATTCCTGCACCAGCAACACTTTCGCAGTTATGGACGGCTATAGAGGTAGCAAGGCTCAGTATTCTTGCAGGGAACTCGCCTGCAGGTACTTAAGTGTGATTTGCAGATTAGCAATGTGGGTGTAGACTTCCAATAACTTGCTGAGTCCATGCCACGTCGAGTTCCTGCACTACGCCGAGCAAAGCAGGCCCCACACGATATTGGTAGGCAACCCATGGCGTTTCCCACCTCATTGTAGTTTCCAGGGTTATGGCGAGTTAAGAGTTAATTGAGTGATTTTTTGATAAAGTTTTTCTTTCGACACCTTTTCGTACCGCTAAAAGACCTTTACTTCTCGTCCAATAGATTGCTCTCGCCACTCTGCTTTACTCGTATGTTTAATTATTTGTCCATTCCCACCATATTTTACTTGCATTCCATCTTCCAATGTTCTTCGAGTTTTGTCGTTTGAACCACTAATGAAAGTTATTTCCGTAGATTCCTAGTATATCCTGTACGGTCCGGTCCCAGTCCAAAGAACCAATCAATTTAATTTTAAACACCCTGCGTAGAACCATGAAACATCGACACTGTCGTTGGTAGGGAGGCATGCGTGCCTCAGAGATACAGATAGCCGTACCGTAGGTGCAACCACAACGGGGGGGGGGTATCTGTTGAGAGGCCAGAGAAGCATGTGGTTCCTGAAGAGGGGCAGCAGCCTTTCCAGTGGTTGCAGGGGAAACAGTCTGGATGATTGACGTATCTGGCCTTTTGACATTAACCAAAAATAACATTAAAATACAAAAACAAACAAGGGTAATGCAGGAGTAGATTTAAAAATGAATAAAAAATTAGGACGCGGATAAGCTACTACGAACGGCTGAAAGCAAGGGAAAACTGCAACTGTAATATTTCCCGAGGACATGCAGCTTAAATGATGATGGTGTTCTCTTGGGTAAAATATTCCGGAGGTAAAATAATCCCCCATTAGGATCTCCAGGCGTGGACTACTCAGAAGGACATCATTGTGAGGGGACAGAAAATTGGCGTTCTAAGGATCGGAGCGTGGAACGTCAGATGGCTTAATCGGGCATGTAGGCTAGAAAATTTAAAAAGGGAAATGGATAGATTAAAGTTAAATATAGTGGAAATTAGTGAATTTCGGTGGCAGGAGGAATAAGACTTCTGGTCAGGTGAATACCGGTTTATAAATACAAAATCAAATGAGGTCAATGCGGGAGTAGGTTTAATAATGAATAAAAGAATAGGACGCGGATAAGCTACTACGAACAGCATAGTGAACGCATTATTGTGGCCAAGATAGATACGAAGCCCACGCCTGCCATAGTAGTGCAAGTTTATACTCCAACTAGCTCCGCAGATGATGATAAGACTGAATAAATGTATGATGCGATAAAAGAAATTATTCAGGAAGTGAAGGGAGACTAAACTTTAATAATCATGTGGGACTGGAATTCGGTAGTAAGAAAAGGAAGAGAAGGAAAAGTAGTAGGTAAATATGGATTGGGGATAAGGAATGTAAGAGGCAGTCGTCTGATAGAATTTTGCACAGAGCATAACTTAATCACAGCTAACACTCGGTTTAAGAATCTTGAAAGAGGGTTGTATATGTGGAAGAGGCCTGGAGACACTAGAAAGTTTCAGATAGATTGTATAATGGTAAAATAGAGATTTAGGAACCAGGTTTTAAATGGTAAGACTTTTCCAGGGGCAGATGTGGACTCTGACCACACTTTATTTGTTATGAACTGCAGATTAAAACTGAAGAAACTGCAAAAAGGTGGGAATTTAAGGAGATGGGACCTGGATGTACTGAAAGATCCAGAGGCTGTAGAGAATGTCGGTGAGAACATTAGCGCACGATTGACAAGAACATGGGAAAGAAATACAGTAGAAAAAGAATGGATAGGTTTGAGAGATGAAATAGCGAAGGCAGCAGAGGATCAAGTAGGTAAAAAGACGAGGGCTAGAGGAAATAGTTGGGTAACAAAAGAGATACTGAATTTAATCGATGAAAGAAGAAAATATAATGATGCAGTGAATGAAGCAGGCGAAAAGGAGTACACACGTTTCAAAAATGAAATCAACAGGAAGTGCTAATGGCTAAGCAAAGATGGCTAGTGGACGAATGTAGAGATGTAGAGGAATATATCACTAGGGGTAAGATACATACTGCCTACAGGAAAATTAGAGAGACCTTTGAAGAAAAGAGAACCACCTGATCTCAGATGGAAAACCAGTCCTAAGCGAAGAAGGGAAAGCAGAAAGGTGGAAGGACTATATAGAGCGTTTATACAAGGTTGATGTACTTGAGGGCAGTGTTATTGAAATGGAAAAGGGCGAAGATGAAGATGAGAAGCGAGCTATAATAGTGTGCGAAGAATTTGACAGAGCACTGAAAGACGTAAGTCGAATCAAGGTCCAGGGAGTAAACAATATTCCGTTAGAATTACTGATAGCCTTTGAGGACCAGTCATGACAAAACTCTCCCATCTGGTGAGGAAGACATTTGAGACAGACGGAATACCGTCAGACTTCAAGAAGAATATAATAATTCCAATCCCAAAGAAAGCAGGTGTTGACAGGTGTAAAAATTACCGAACTATCAGTTTAATAAGTCACGGCTGCAAAATACTAATATGAATTCTTTACAGACTAATGGGAAAACTGGTAGAAGCCAACCTTGGGGAAGATGAGTTTGGATTCCGTAGAAATGTTGGAACACGTGAGGCAATGCCGATCCTACGGATTATCTTAGAAGATAGATTAAGGAAAGACAAGCCTACATTTCTAGCATTTTTAGATTTAGAGAAAGCTTTTGACAGTGTTGACTTGAATACTTTCTTTCAAATTCTGAAGGTGGCAGGGATCAATACAGCGAGCGAAAGGCTATTTACAATTTGTACAGAAACCAGTCGGGTGTTATAAGAGTAAAGGGACATGAAAGGGAAGCAGTGGTTGGGAAGGGAGTGAGACAGGGTTGTAGCCTATTCCCGATGTTATTCAATTTGTATATTGAACAAGCACTAAAGAAAACAAAAGAACAATTTGGAAAAGGAATTAAAATCCATGGAGAAGAAATAAGAACTTTGACGTTTGCTGGTGATATTGTAAATCTGTCAGACACAGCAAAGAACCTGGAAGAGCAGTTGACAGTGTCTTGGAAGGATATAAGATGAATATCAACGAAAGCAAAACGAGGATAATGGAATTTAATCGAATTATATCAGGTGACGCGGGGGGAATTAGATTAGGAAATGAGACACTTAAAGTAGTAAATGAGTTTTGCCATTTGGGAAGCAAAATTACTGTTGATGGTCGAAGCAGAGGGGATACAAGATATAGGGTGGCTATGGCAAGGAAAGCGTTTCTGAAGAAGAGGAATTTGTTATCATCGAGTACAGACTTAAGTGTCAGGAAGTCTATCCAGAAAGTATTTGTATGGAGTGTAATCATGTATGGAAGTGAAACGTGGACAATAAATGTTATAGAGAAGAAGATAATAGAAGTTTTCGAAATGTTGTGCTACAGAAGAATGCTGAAGATTTGGATGGATAGATCAGTCAAATAATGTTTTGGTAGTGAATACAATTGGGGAGAAGAGGAATTCGTGGCACAACCTGACTAGAAGAAGGGATCGGTTGGTAGGACACAATCTGAGGCATCTAGGAATCACCAATTTAATATTGGGGGGAAGCATGGAGGGTAAAAATCGTAGAGGGAGACCAAGAGATGCACATTCTAAGCATGTTCAGAGGGTTGTAGGTTGCAGTTGTTACTCGAAGATAAAGAAGCTTGGACAGGATAGAGCAGCATGGAGAGTTGCATCGAACCAGTTTTTGGACTGAAGACCACAACAACAACAACAATAACCACTCCCTAATGCCCAAATTTTCCTCTTCTTTGGTCCGTCTGACAATCTTACAACATTTCGTTCTCCAGATGAACGCGTTCAGGACTACCTTCAACAATTAAATGATAACATATGATATAAATTCTGCGACTCTGTGAAAAAAGTATTCACCTCTGCAGGCCGTCTGACACTGACATTTTAAACGCTACAGCCTTCTTGTGTTACATCGTTTCCTAGCTAGCGGCATTCTTTCACTTACCCTACTGAGTCCAATTGTTCTGTTTTTTACTGACGTTCGGCAACAATATGTGCTGCATCCCATATCTGGCCTATTCAACAATTCTAAACCTTAAGTTTCCTACCTCCTTTGCACGAAGGTTCAAAATGGCTCTGAGCACTATGCGACTTAACTTCTGAGGTCATCAGTCGCCTAGAACTTAGAACTAATTAAACCTATCTAACCTAAGGACATCACACACATCCATGCCCGAGGCAGGATTCGAACCTGCGACTGTAGCGGTCGCTCGACTCCAGACTGTAGCGCCTAGAACCGCACGGCCACTGCGGCCGGCTTTGCACGAAGGGAATTATCGTTAGTTTCTGTTATCTTTGCACATTTATTCCTGTCCTGCATATCACAATCAAAAATTCTGAAGTTGTACTGCACTGTTGCAGAACATTGCGTTTTCACCAGTCATCCTATGGAATATAACAACACGGAGATTGTAGCACGCTGTTTCAGCTATTGGGATATTAAGTAAGCACTTCAGATTAAGTTGCTAAATGACCTTATAAACAGAGGTGAAGGTTTTTGTTTAAATTGTGGTGCGATTCGTGTTGTCTCCTTAGTCAAAAAACAAAAGGACGGAGGATTTAATGCTACCTCAGTCGTAGGTAACTAACTTCTGACGGTTGTCGTCTTTGGTTGTGTGTGTGTGTGTGTTTTGGTATATATCCTGAATACCAGGGTTTAAATTTTCTCGCGGTGAGCTCGTTGTATTTATGTCTTGAAAATGACAGGATGTGTGCCTGTCGACATACCAATGTTGTCGAAGACGTTACCTAGCTACATTCCCGCACGTTACCTGAACATTTTATTCGCCAGGAGAAACTTAGCTTGTAAATGGTATGTTCTGGTGACCAATAGCGGCGTATAAACACACACACACACACACACACACACACACACACACACACACACACACGCACACAAACACACATACATATACACATACAAATAGAGAGATTGTTTCCAGAATGAATTTTTGCTCTGCAACGTAGCATGCGCTGATCTGAAAAACTTCTGGCAGAGTCCTTTCTTCCTGAAATGATAGATATTCTCGCAAGGTATGCGTTAGAGCTTCTGTGAAATTTAGCAGAAGAGGTTCTGACGGAAATAAACCTGTGTGGGCGGATCGTGAGTCGTGGTTGACTAGATCATTAGGTAGAGCACTCGCCCGCAAGAAGCAAAGGTCCCAAGTTCTAATCCCGATCCAGCAAACTGCTTTGATTTGCCAGGAAGTTTAAAAACAAATAAATTACGACCCCAGTTAAATGTGGCTTGCTGATCACAGGGCTAAAAAAGATGATGAGCCAGCATCTCATTACCACAATAACATCTCCAATGAAAAATCTTAGTCAGGACGTTACGCTTAGAAAAAACTTTAAACTTACATTAGAGCTTTCTCATCTTCGGTTGAAACAGAAGCCAGGTTCACATTTAAATTAATAACTGCCTACTCGTCAGACTGCTGTGTTTGGTGACTGTAACGCGACTAGGACCGCGGGGTCTTGCAGCTACATTTCAACGCACTGCGTGTAAAGACCCTGTCCCCCTTCAGCTAATGGACCAGGTTGGCCTCGTCCTTCTGTAGAGAACAGATAAAAATCTACCACAGCCTAACCGTTGGACTCACTGGCCACAACTTATCTGCCCTCACAGCCAACCAGTCCGCTAACCAGCCACATATTACTGTCGACTCAACAGCGAGAAGGCAGCCTGCATAGCAACGATACAACTCTGCAAGTAGCCGTGGCTGCGATACTTACTTTCTACTGTCCCTGGATATCAGTGCATTCCATTTTCCAGTAGACTGGGTTATACCTACCCTTTTGCTATAGCAGGAGACGGTCCTTATTTTATAGTGTTTTCTATGCCGAACACATCTGAATATTTGATTTAGGTAATTCTGAATGAAAGAAAATTTTATATCTTGAGTAGGTTTAACTTGAAATATTTCTGAAGTTTCGTTCCTAGCTGTTACGGCACACAGACCCTTCATTTGGGCACAGTTCCGAAATCACGGAGAGAGGAGACATAAATCTACTTGATGTGTAGTCAGTAACAAATGCTGCTCCTCATTTTACTGCCGTCTTCGGTACTAAGCTTTGTATTGTCAATTCATATGGCAGGAGTGCACTGCTTTCAAGTAGTGCGTGGCGCCCGTATTTTGAGCAGAATAAGTCTCACTTTATTCGATTAGTTCCACTCAACGTTCTGGCACCAATCTCCGTCACAGGTCGCGCTTGTATTGAATCTTCACACTTCTGGTGTCTCACGTGTTCTTTACATGTCCGCATAATCAAATATACGTCCGACCTCGCCGGCAGGCACCACGCAAATTCCAAAAAATACTCCACACAACTCAAAAGCACACCTGTCTCGAGATTTGCTCGAACGCGGATACTGAATGCGTGATCGGCTAAAACGTCTGCATAGCCGAAGTGTGAAGTACGTAGAAACATTTCAAATGTTATAATGAAAGTTTCGAATACTTTCTTGAACCGAAATACGTACATTCTAAGTGATTCTGATGCTCTTAATTATCCATAATGGATTTTTATTACGGGGTGAAATTTCTGTTTTTGAGAAAGAGTTAGCGCTCACTGGCGGTTGTTAAAGAGTGTTAAAACATGAGAGCGGGGTATTTTGGTGTTCAGTTTCAGTTGCTGTTTTTTCCTGCTTTCGATGTTATTGTTCGTTCTTTACAAAAGAGAATTTCTCGAGGGTTCTTCAGCTACAATTTCGCCATAGAACTGAACTTGTATAGTCATTTCAGTCATGTTTAGCTTCTGGAAGAGTAATTCATTCACAGTTTTTTTTAAAAAAACCGGCCGGTGTGGCCGCGCGTTTCTAGGCGCTTCAGTCTGGAACCGCGCGATTGCTCCGGTCACAGGTTCGAATCCTGCCTCGGGCATGGATGTGTGTGTTGTCGTTAGGTTTAAGTAGTTCTAAGTTCTAGGGGACTGATGACCTCAGATGTTAAGTCCCATAGTGCTCAGAGCCATTTGAACCATTTTTTTAAAAAACAGTTGTACAATATGCTTATCATTTAACAGGCTCCTGGTTGGATTCCTGACAGTTAAGAAACAATGGTCAAATAATTTGTGTGGTCAGAAGAACTTAATGAGATCTCCGTTTAAAGACAGAGAAAAGTTCCCTAGAAAACTTTCCTGGATTTAGTACACCCAGCCTGAAGTCCGACACGGGTCGGAGCTTTGGCGAGGCCTGTGTGTGCCGAGCAGCCGACTGACGGAGCAGATGCGAGCGGCTGCGACGTTTAAAAATAGTACGCGATATGTAGACTGCAGGGCCCGTCTTAGAAGCTGCGGTTTCTTAACGATCAAAGGAGGCTGGATGGCAGATTTACCTTTTTTAGCTTCTGTTGCGGACGGTGCCTTCCTCAGACGTTGCTCGCGATGGAGGTTCTTCGAGGGAAATATGTAATGTTGCATCTGGTGGATACTGATTCAGTAAAAAAACATTAACAGAGTTCGAGCTGAGGAGAGATACGACTGGGTGACTCGGGAATATTTAGTAGCAAACGGTCGTGCGTAGAATTATAAGGGAAACTTCAGAAAGAGCGTCTTCTGGCAGACAAAGACAGCGCTGGCAGCTTGAGTTGAACGATTGAAGCCATTCTAGAAGGAGAAATCACTCTATCGGTGAAAGTGGAAGCAACGTTTTCAAGCCGGCCTGAGTGGCCGTGCGGTTCTAGGCGCTACAGTCTGGAGCCGTGCGACCGCTACGGTCGCAGGTTCGAATCCTGCCTCGGGCATGGATGTATGTGATGTCGTTAGGTTAGTTAGGTTTAATTAGTTCTAAGTTCTAGGCGACTCATGACCTCAGAAGTTAAGTCGCATAGTGCTCAGAGCCATTTGAACCAACTTTTTCACGTCAGCGTTTGGTCTTCGAGTCCTGTCATCGATGGAAGAAGTTGATGATGATTATGAAGCTAAGGGGTCTGCAGGAGAGAAGCTGCACCATATTTCGAAATAAGAATGAACTGAGAATCAGTTTATCAGATCTTGTGTAAAAAGGCTACTATTGTCTATAACAGAGATAAAGCTCTGCTCCCGAGAATGTGCCATTCACTGAAGTGACAAAAGTCATGGGATACCTCCTATCATCGTGTCGGGCCTCCTTTTGCCCGCCATATTGCAGCACCTCAACAAGTCGTTGGAAATCCCCTGCAGAAATCTTGAGTCATGCCGCCTCTGCAGCCGTCCAGAATTGCCTAAGTGTTGTCGATGTAGAAGTTTGTGCACGAACTGACCTCTCGATTAGGTCCCGTAAATGTTTGATAGGATTGACGTCAGGCAATCTGGGAAGCCAAATAATTCTCTCAAATTGTCCGGAATGTTCTTCGAACTGATAGCGGACTGTTGTGGCCCGTATGGAAAAATTGCATCGGTGTTTGGGAACATGAAGTCCATGAATGGCTACAAATGTGTCCAAATAGCCGAACATAACCATTTCCAATGATCGGCTCAGTTGGGCCAGAGGACCCAGTCCGTTCCATGTAAACACAGCCCGCACCATTATGGAGCCACCACCACCTGCACAGTGCCCTCTTGACAACCTGGGGCCGGCCGCGGTGGTCTAGCGGTTCTGGCGCTGCAGTCCGGAACCGCCGGACTGCTACGGTCGCAGGTTGGAATCCTGCCTCGGGCATGGGTGTGTGTGATGTCCTTAGGTTAGTTAGGTTTAAGTAGTTCTAAGTTCTAGGGGACTTATGACCTAAGATGTTGAGTCCCATAGTGCTCAGAGCCATTTGAACCATTTGACAACCTGGGTCTTTGGCACTATGGAATCTGCGCCACACTCGAACCCTACCATCAACTCTTACCAACTGAAATCTGACCAGGCCACGGCTTACCAGTCGTCTAGGATCCAGCTGATATGGTCAAGAGGCCAGGAGATTCAAAATGGCTCCAAGCACTATGAGACTTAACACCTGAGGTCATCAGTCCCCTCGACTTAGAAATACTGAAACCTAACTAACCTAAGAACATCACACACATCCATGCCCAAGGAGGGATTCGAACCTGCGACAGTAGCAACAGCGCGGTTCCGGACTGAAGGGCCTAGAGTCGCTCGGCCACAGCGGCCGGCTGACCCAGGAGAAGCGCTGCAGGCGATGTCGTACTGTTAGCACAGACACTCGCGTCGGTCGTCTGCTGCCATAGTCCATTAACGCCAGATTTCGCCGCACTGTGCTAACGGATACGTTCGTCGTACGTCCCACATCGATTTCTGCTGTTATTTCACGCAGTGCTGCTTGTCTGTTACCACTGACAACTCTTTTGTGTTAGCAGAAGAGCCAACACCGTGTTACGAGTGGAGGCCGAAGTGCACGCGTTTTAGCTCATGCAGTCTGGCGTCAGGAGGGAAGAACTATACTGACGTGAGGTCAGGAACATGACAAGGAATGAGAACACAGAAAGCGGACATAATTAGTTTGATACTTAACTTTAACCCATTAATGATGAACGTCGCTCTTGACGGTACATGAGTCACAATATTATCTGTTCAGAAGACATTCTTGAAGATAGTACTTACAGTAACTGAATATGGCGCCTTGCTAGGTCGTAGCAAATGACGTAGCTGAACGCTATGCTAAACTGTCGTCTCTGCAATTGAGAGCGTCTGTAGACAGTGAACCATCGCTAGCAAACTCGGCTGTACAACTGGGGCGAGTGCTAGGGAATCTCTCTAGACTAGACCTGCCGTGTGGCGGCGCACGGTCTGCAATCACTGATAGTGGTGACACGCGTGTCCGACGTATACTAACGGACCGATTTAAAAGCTACCACCTAGCAACTGTGGTGTCTGGCGGTGACACCACAAACTCTACGCAAGAGCCACTCTTCTCGGTAGTTAAGTGAAGGCAGTCGGCCCTATGCTCCTCGTGTTGAGAGATAATGACTAAAATGTGGTATTCTCAGCACAATCTTGACACTGTGGATCTCAGAATATTGAAATCCCTAATGATTCCCAAAATGGTGTGTCCCATGCGTCTCGCTCCAACTACCATTCCGCGTTCAACGTCTTTTAATCCCCCTCTTGCGGCCGTAAACACATCGGAAACCTTTTCACATGAATCACATGTGTACAAATGACAGCTTCGCCAACGCACTGCCCTTTTACACCTCGTGTACGCAATACTACCGCCATCTGTGCATGTGCATATATCCCTAGACTTAGTTGGCCACGTTCTAGCTTTCTTCCATTACTTCACAAAGCAAAATTCATGTTGTTGTGGGTTGGCAGGAGAGCCAACACCGGGTACTAGAGGAAGCCGAAAGGCACGCGTTTTAGCTCACGCAGGCTGGCGTGAGGTCTGGAACAGGACAAGGAAATTAGACTTTGGAAAAACGGACGTAGATGGTGGAATACTTAACTTTAATCCATTAATGATGACCGTCGCTCTTGACGGTACATGATTACAGTGTCAATAGTAACTGGTACTGGCGCCTTGCTAGGTCGTAGCAAATGACGTAGCTGAAGGCTATGCTAACTATCGTCTCGGCAAATGAGAGCGTATTTTGTCAGTGAACCATCGCTAGCAAAGTCGGTTGTACAACTGGGGCGAGTGCTAGGAAGTCTCTCTAGACCTGCCGTGTGGCGGCGCTCGGTCTGCAATCACTGATAGTGGCGACACGCGGGTCCGACGTATACTAACGGACCGCGGCCGATTTAAAGGCTACCACCTAGCAAGTGTGGTGTCTGGCGGTGACACCACACATGTAACAATCGAGGCAAACCGCACAGAGTGTCACAGTTCATCGTCAGCTGGTAAGAGCAACAGAGGAGATTCGTGCTACCCTTCTGCGGCTGCTACAAGACGTGGCAACGGGGCGTCGCGTCGGACCTGGCGGGGTGCGCCAGGGAGGATGAGCGCAACTGATGTACGCCACCCTCCCGACTCGCCCAAATTATCACCTGACGAAGCGGCCCGTCCACATCGCACGATTTACAGCCGCAGGACTTGTTTATAACACGTAATGACGCCGGCCACCCTCTCTCTCGCTGCAGACCCTCTCCGCGGCGCAGCCTCCACAATGTGAAGAGACCGCCCGGTGATTTGTTACGCTCGCACCGTACTGGTAACGCACTGAATCACAGCCTGACAGTGACGTTAAAATTCTGGCCAATCTGTTTGTCCACCTCTGCATGGGAAAATTGCTCGTTGTCTGCGCCTCTAGCCAACCCGTCATACTTTGCTGCATTCTCACAAGACAAATCGTACCCCTGTTGGCGCCTTTGCTCGTAATTTCAAACTGCAGCCTTTCAAAGGTGTACATCAAACCGGTCGGTGAATTACCCTATTACGCATTTCAATAACACAATGAGGAAGAGCGAATTTGACGTTCGTAGAGGCAACAGGCTTTCATTGATTACCGCCGGCCGTTGTTGCCGAGCGGTTCTAGGCGCTTCAGCCTGGAACCGCGCGAACGCTACGGTCACATGCTCGAATCCTGCCTCGGGTATGGATGTGTGTGATGTCCTTAGGTTAGTTAGGTTTAAGTAGCTCTAAGTTCTAGCGGAATGGTGACCTCAGATGTTAAGTCCCATAGTGCTCATAGCCATTTGAACCTTTTTTTTCATTGATTATGCAAGCAAACTCAGTCAGCCAGAACGAACGTTGATTTGTGAGCTATTCCCATTGTGGAAACGTAAGTCTAGCCCAGTTTGCGTATTTAAATCTCACGACATAATTGTTATCTGCCGGAGATTTCGATAGGTGATAAGAAGAGGAACAGCAAAATTAACCGTAGTGAAAATTGATAATTTGTGTCTAGTTTCTTATGTTGCAGTTTTAGCAGTTAGTTACGTTCATATTTCATAAATCATGTGTGTTACATTCCACTAATGAGTTAAAATATGATACATTTTTCTCAGTATAAGCATTTCTAAAAGCTGAACATTTACACGAGAAGTTTTAAGTTATATTTATATAATACTTGCAGTTAATACTAATATTTCAGTTCTGAGTAACTCATCTACAAAGCTGTTCTGACAAAACGCGCGTTTTGGATATATTGTTAATGATAGTATCCTGTCCGATCGGAGACAACGATTTCAGCCTACCGGCTTCGCTGTTTTTCGTTCAGAGTTACGGAAGTATCCTCTTTGTTAATAAAATACGTAAATAAGAACAAATAAATAACTATTTCAATTTGTGTGAATTTTAATAAATTCTGTGTATCAAACTGGATACGAATATTATTCCAGCACAATATATTTCACTTTTGTTTCTTTCCCTAACAATACTATCAATAATACATGTGAAATGAAATGTCGTGTGGCTAATGCCTCCCGTCGGGTAGGTCGGTCGCCTGGTGCAGGTCATACGCCACTTCCTGTAATCTGCCGTTTACTACATCATTTATGCAGTGAACCAAAACGACCGAACTGGAGTTTTGGTAGAACGCAACTCTAGTACTACAGTTTCCAGTTATCGATTTCAGAAAAAAATACTTTTCCCGTTGCGTATGAAGTACGTAGCTCGGAAATATGTTCCTGCTTGCACGTACTGGCCTTCTCTTGCACTCGGATCCACTCTGGAGAACATTTCCCAAATAGTTTCTGCTTGACTTGTACTTGATGCAGTTCCGAACTTCCCGGAAATTAAAACCAGAGCGCCCTCACCGGAACGGGGTCCAACTAGTTGCAGACTGTTAACGAAAACGAAAAACTGTAAACTAAGAGCAAAGTACTAGCTGGGCGGCAGGCTCGGCTAGCGTGCTGTGACAGGAGAGGGGCGAAAGCAACAACGGCCGCAGGTGCCGCACGTGTGATTAATTAGTCCGCTATGACAGAGAAAGTGCGGTTTTTAAAACGCTGTTTGAACACCTGCTCCGCTCGACCTGGTACCGCTTGGAACATGAAACCAGTCCGCGTTGCGTTGTCTCGCGAGCGGTGTTTCCTGCTCGCGTGGTCTCCGAGAAAACGTGAATCGACAGGCTGGAGAGCTGTTCCAGCGGCGCATTTGGGCCTGTTTGCGCTCCACTGCGAACCTATCCGGTTAGGAGCACGGTGATGCAATACAAACCTCTAGAATTTTCGAAATGCTTCGATCGGTTCCCGGTCGCCAGAAACTGAAAGTAAACTGGCAGGACATGAAATTGTAACTCTACGCCCAAACAGCTTCGTATTAGCACAGACTGATCGCTCACTTATCAGAAACACTGCCTTAGTGTGAGCAAAAAGGCACCATCCCGAAACAGAATCATTTGCAGACTTGGAACTTCTAGCAGACTAAAACATTGTCTAGCGAAAATCCGACCCGCCTCTCGCGAACAGTGTTCACATCGATTGAGCTGTCCACACACGACTCACAATGCGTAGACTTTTTGGTCGTAAATGGGGTGAGGGGATTGGGGGAAGGAGCAGCTGCAGACCTCCAGAATGTTTGCCATATTACATAGTTTCATGCTGTTTGTGCTGTACAATTCTCGAAAGGTTTATGCATTAAATGAAAAGGTAGTTCGGTATGGTACCACTTGGTGCAAATACAGTGAAGATTATCACTCGGAATGATGTCACTTTAAACGTCTTTGCATTCTGAACACAAGAGCGATACACAGTCTCTGGTTTCCAGAGGTTGCTTTATTGAGTAGAGTTTGGAAAGCCATGAGGTAACAGTCGAGTGGAGCTACACCTTTGCGCAGCAGTAGTTGTGCAGTCGTGGAGAGGGTGTTGTAAAGGGTGACAATTATTGAACTATATGAAAAAAAGTAAATTAGTCGCGAACTACGGCATGCACACACTTTATTCAACATGTAATCCTCCACGATTCCACAACTACTGCTGCCCAGCGATGCGGCTCTTCTCGACTGTTACCTACTTGCTTTCCCGACTCTACTCAATATTGCAACCCTGGAAACCGGAGACTGTGAATCACTCATGTGTTTAGCGTGAAAAGATGTTTAAAGTGGCAACATTTCGGGTAAACTGATAATCTTCATAGTATTTGCATTGAAGGGTGCACCAAGTGGTACCATACCAAATTTACTACCTTTTCACTTAATGTATATGCCTTTTACTCTTCTCACGAAAAATTACTGCAGTGCACTTGTGGTCAACAGTGTGGTGAGATGTTTTGCTGTGAAGAGAGTGCTTTGTCAAGGCGGTGGATGAAACAATGTAGTGCGGCACCAAACTGCGATGCCATCAGACCTCATCCTGGCTGACCACATTGGCAGTTTTGGTTTCCCGCGATGAATATTATCTACAGAGCAGGGTTTTTTTACCTAGAAAATAGTGTACATAGGAACATAGTTATGATGTTTTTTGGTCGATTCTTCAGTCTAATGACTGATTTTAGAAACGCAAAAAAGAAACGCGCTCTAGTGATCGCCATAACCAGGTTCCGCCATTTTCTACTGTTTTTGTTTTTGTTAGACGTCGAAGTGGAGAGGATATAAAATGTAGACTGGCTATGGCAAGGAAAGCGTTTCTGAAGAAGAGAAATTTGTTAACATCGAGTATAGATTTAAGTGTCAGGAAGTCGTTTCTGTAAGTATTTGTATGGAGTGTAGCCATGTGTGGAAGTGAAACATGGACGATAAATAGTTTGGACAAGAAGAGAATAGAAGCTTTCGAAATGTGGTGCTACAGAAGAATGCTGAAGGTTAGATGGGTAGATCACATAACTAATGAGGAGGTATTGAATAGAATTGGGGAGAAGAGGAGTTTGTGGCACAACTTGACAAGAAGAAGGGACCGGTTGGTAGGACATGTTCTGAGGCATCAGGGGATCACAAATTTAGCATTGGAGGGCAGTGTGGAGGGTAAAAATCGTAGAGGGAGGCCAAGAGATGAATACACTAAGCAGATTCAGAAGGATGTAGGCTGCAGTAAGTAAGCTTGCACAGGATAGAGTAGCATGGAGAGCTGCATCAAACCAGTCTCAGGACTGAAGACCACAACGACAACGTAGACGTGAGCTTGTCTTTTGGGCAGCATTTGTAAATATTTTGCGTTCTCTACACTTAAGTGATGTACAACATTAAAACTACCTGAAATATATTGCTAATCCTTCAGTTACAGAATCTTATGTTGAGTAAAATGCTATATATATCTACGAGCTCTTTATATAACGTGCGGACAGTTGAGCCGTGCTTCATCTGTCGTATACTGTCTTTTACCTTCAAACAGAAGGTCTTTTACCATGAAACAGGTGCTATTTGCAAATGAACCGAATTCTTTAATGTCTTAACACTTTTATCTGTCTCCGAAATGGAAATTTCTGCGAGTTTCGAATTGCTTCTGTTTCAATGTATATTTACTTGTAACTAGTTTTTGATAATTCTCGTGCTTACGATTAAATACAGTACTGACAAGATTTCCTCCACTGAAGCGCTTTTAAATTTCGATGCAATATTTGTTCCTAGCTACATGACCTTGTTCTGCCTTGGAACACGATTCCACCTTTGGAAAAACGTTAATTTTGCGGAGTAATTTTTGTAGCTTCAGAAAAAATAAATGCTAAAATTTCAAAACAGAATAAGAGAGTATGTTAGACTTCCATTATCGGACTTGCTAGACTCGAAAGTCTTACGAGTGTACCAAGGCCGAACACTGTCTCGTGCATCCCGGAACGGAGTATTTTTAGATCATTAATCTTATGCTGTTGATACTGCAATGAAGCAATTCACGGCCGGTGTCTACTTCAGGTAAAATTTCCGAGCTGTGACGTTGTTGGTCGATACATAAAACTATTTCTCATGATGAATAAATCCTCTCCAGTTGTACTTGACTAATCCTTTATTTGGATAAAACAGTTCACAAGACCCTGGTTTCAGTATATAAATCCCATCTTCAAGCGCTTGACTGTGTACGAGAAGGTTCTACCAGCCATACAAAAAATCCAGAAAATTTATCAAGAGGCGTGCGAGATCCCCGGCACCTACTTGACAAATTTTCTAGATTTCTTACATGACTGTTAGGACTTCCCGTTCACAAAAACTGTTTACTGATGTTTCGTCCCTATCTGTGGAGGACGTTTTCAGAAATAAAACTGATGTTTCGAAAGTTCATTGGGCTGCGGATTATGGGCGCGTTATGAGCTGTGTATGGGCCAGCGTCAGTTGTCACTTGATACCGAATGTGTATGGTTATCACTCAGCGAGGTGACATCACTCTCGTTAAAACTAATTGTTCATTATGATTACTCTCTTGGTCCAAAATTGACCTCTACATTTTTTTAAAAAATAGCTTCATCTTCATGTTTGTTAAAATTATCATGACGTTTATAAACTTCTGTTACATGTCTATACAGGCCGCATGATAAAGCCCTATCTTGGCTGAAAGATTTATTTCATGGTATCGAAAAACACGTTCCACTTCAATAATATGTTTGTTCAAAGCAAAAGTTCCTTGTGTGTCCTCTGGAGCGGACGTGGTGTTTCAAAGAATTTAATATTTCTGAAATCGGAAATTAGTGAACCTTCGTTATGAACGATGTTATTCATCCAACATGGAAACCCTACGAAGAACCGGTGGTGTGATTTTCCCGCGTGTGCGTGTGAGATTCAGAACAGTCATATTTCCGTTTTTCTAGACGATTTTAGGTCTTTGGTTAACGTCAGTGGCTAGTAATCAAACAACCTCAGCTTAAATTCTGAATATAAGCCATCAGCAAAGGTGGTCGAATATTCCTGGTATACGGAGCCGCCCTCTTACTGCCATCAGACTTGTCAAAGAGGGTCGTGTAACGGGCAGAGTTTCAGTTTCAGAGCAACTCCTTGCCATTGTGGTGGGAAACTGTTCACAAAAGGCGGAAAATCGGCGATGGTCAACGCCGTGAGAATGCAGATGGCAACGAAACCCACTGCATTAAAGACACTCAATGTGTGCGCGAGGATTGCGATAAAATATGGACTTGGTAATAGAAACGAGAGACTGAGTTATACAACAAATTTCAGCCACTAATAGCGAATATTCTATTCAGGAATCACAAAAGGAGGAGATATACTTGGAAACCGTCGGAAAACACGGGAAGGTTCAAATGGTTCAAATGGCTCTGAGCACTATGGGACTTAACTTCTGAGGCCATTAGTCCCCTAGAACTTAGAACTAGTTAAACCTAACTAACCTAAGGACATCACACACATCCATGTCCGAGGCAGGATTCGAACCTGCGACCGTAGCGGTCTCGTGGTTCCAGACTGCAGCGCCTAGAACCGCACGGCCACTTCGGCCGGCAAACACGGGAAGGTTTCAGTAAGATTATATCATGGTCAGACACAGATTCCGAAATGAGATATTGGATTGTAAGGCGTACCCAGTAGCAGATATAGCAATTTATGAGTGAAGAAGAGCGGGTTGAAGTTTAAGAGACCACTCAGGAAGAATCAACATTCAGAGAAGTGGCTACGGAAGCACTAACGAGGGAAACTCTCCGTCGCATCTATCTCTGTTTTAGTGGACAGATGCGCCAGTGGGCAGCCCGTCAAAAACTGAACACAGGTCAGGGAAGAAGGTCCACTGAACTGTGAAAAGAGGAGAAAAATAGAAACAGTGAACGGCCCAAGGTCAAGATTTTCAGAATCGAGCTAGTTTAAATAGCTAGGGCGTCGCGGTAGTTCGGTAGAGGTGCAGCCGGCATGATAGCTGAGCGTGTTGAGTCAGAGCATTAGCTGCCCTCCGTAACCAAAAAAGCTGAGTGGAGGGACCAACGACGAATTTCACCGGCTGTCACGGGCGTCCACCCCGAACAAATACAACCAACAGTGACGAACAAAATGAGAATAAAAAAAGGTGTTGGATTGCGAAGATCCGTGTTCAGCTCTCTCGTGCTCTATAATCCGGTCACTGACGTGTCTGTTTCCTGTATTCACATTTGTGCCTGCGTCGTGGTGTAAGGAAGGGACCTCCAGACGTAGCTCCTGCTTGTACTGAACAGAAACCGGATGTTATGAGTCTTTGCGTTCCGTTTTGGAAGTTTTGACTCTTGAATTCCTTTGTTGTAACATAGTTCACAGCCGTTTGTTGTTCTCATTGCTGTGAGAGGTCTGTGCGGCATCTCGCCTGCTCGCACTATTCATCACATTTACATGCGACGGTGATAAATTCTACCACGTGATTAATTTCTATAACCAACGTATAGTACGGCAGTTGCCAAGACTACAGAAGGGACTGAAAGTTCATAATTTTGTGAAGAAAACAGATGCGAGGGAGAGCTGAACATGGATCTCCTGCTTTATAGTCCCATCTACATCTGCATCTACGTGATTACTCTGCTATTCACAATAAAGTGCCAGGCAGAGGGTTCAATGAACCACCTTTAAGCTGTCTCCCTACCGTTCTACTCTCGAACGGCGCGCGGGAAGAACGAGCACTTAAATTTTTCTGCGGAAGCCCTAATTTCTCTTATTTTATCATGATGATTTTATCCCTATGTAGATGGGTACCAAGAGAATGTTTTCGAAATCGGAGGAGAAAACTGGTGATTGAAATTTCATGAGAAGATCTCATCCAAACGAAAAACGGCTTTGTTTTAATGATTGCCACTCCAATTCACGTATCATGTCTGTGGCACTATCTCCCCTACTTCGCGATAATACAAAACGAGCTGCCCTTCTTTGTACTTTTCCGATGTCACCCGTCAGTCCCAGCTAATGCAGATCCCACACCGCACAGCAATACTCCAGAATAGGGCGGACAAGCGTGGTGTAAGCAGTCTCTTTAGCAGGCCTGTCGCATCTTGTTAGTGTTCTGCCAATGAATCGCAGTCTTTGGTTGGCTCTACCCACAACATTATCTATTAGGGTACTTGTGATTGTAATCGATAAGTATTTAGTTGAATCTACAGCCTTCATATTTGTGTGACTTATCGCGTAATCGAAATTTAGCGGATTTCTTTTAGTACTCACGTGAATAACGTCACACTTTTCCTTATTCAGGGTCAATTGTCACTTTTCGCACCATACAGATATCTTATCTACATAATTTTGCAACTCATTTTGGTCGTATGACGACTTTACAAGACCCTAAATGATAGCATCATATGCAAACAATCTAAGACGGCTACTCAGATTGTCTCCTATGTCGTTAATATAGATCAGGAACAATAGAAGGCCTATAACACTTCCTTGGGAAACGCCGGATATTACTTCTGCTTTACTAGATGACTCACCGTCTGTTGCTACGAACTGTGACCTTTATGACAGGAAATCATGAGTCCACAGTGTGACCACACATCACGACGCCACCGTTCTTGCAATTCGCTACTTGTTACACATGTTTAACTTGGACCGTTCACTGTACCTGTTTCGCTTCGTTTTTCACAGTTCAGTAGATCTTCCTTCTGTTTTCATGCTTGATGAGTGTTTGCTTTTGAAGGACTATCCACTGGGCTATTTTACCACTAAATCCGAGAGGGGTGCGATGGGGAGTTTCTCTTGTAAGGGATGAGGAGATACTCTTGAAGTTCTGCGAGGTTGCAGACACTGAGATAAGTAGGGAGGGCAGCTAAAGGCTAATGGATATCTTTGCCGTGGGCAAAGGGGTGGGGAGGGGGGGAGGGGGGGGGGATCACCGAAAATGGAAAGAAAATCGTAGGTACAAGGAAGGCAACTGCGAAGAAACCATGGGTCACAGATGAAATACTTCAGCTTCTCAACTAAGTCAATTAGGAACGAAATAAATAGCAAGTGCAGGGGCGCTAAGGCAAAATGGCTGCATGAAAAATGTGAAGAAATCGAAGAACAAAATGATCGTCGGAAGGACGGATTCAGCATACAGAAAAGTCAAAAAGCAAGAGTGGTAACATTAAGAGTTAAATGGGAATTCCACTGTTAAATGCCAGGGAGAGAGTGGATAGGTGGAAAGGGTACACTGAAGGCTTCTACGAGGGGGAAGACTTGTCTGACGACATGATAGAAGAAGAAACAGGAGTCGACAGGGAAGAGATACGGGGTCCAATATGTAGAAATTATGAGACTGGCGCTATACCGTCAGACTTTCGGAAAAACATCAACCACACACTTCCGAAGATAGCAAGAGCCGAATTATCGCACAATCAGCTTAACAGCTCACGCAGTCAAGAATAATATATAGAAGAATGGGAAAGAATATTGAAGAAATGTTAGGTGACGATCACCTCGGTTTTAGGAAAGGTAAAGGCATTAGAAGGCAGTTCTGACAATTCGGCTGATAATGGAAACAAGACTGAAGAAAAATCGAGACAATTTCATAGGATTTGTCAACTTGGAAAAGCGTTCGACAGTGTAAAATTGTGGAAGATGTCCCAAATTCTGAGAAAAACAGGGATAAGCTATAGGTAAAGGAGAGTAATATACAATATGTACAAGAAACAAGAGGCAACAATAAGACTGGAAGACAAGAACGAAGTTTTCGGATTAAAGAGGGTGTAAGACAGGCATGTAACCTTTTGCCCCTGATGTTCAATCTACACATCGAAGAAGTATTGAGGGAAATAAAACAAAGGTTCAAGAGCGGGACTGGAATTCAGGGTGAGATATCAATGATAAGATTCGCTGATGACATTGCTGTAATCACTGAAAGTGGAGAAGAATTGCAGAATATATTGGGCGGACTGAACAGACTGAGTAGAGATGTGGTTTGACAGTAAATCGAAGAAAGACGAAAGTAAAGAGGAGTATCAGAAATGAGAAAAGCAAGAAACTTAATATCAAAATTGGGGATCACGTAACAAATGAAGATAAGGAATTCTGCTGCCTAGAAGCAGAATAAACTATGACGGGCGGAGCAACGAGGACGTAAAGAGTGGATTAGCACTGAGGAAAAAGACATTCCTGGCCAAGAGAAGTCTGCCAGTATCAGATATAGATTAGCTTGAGGAAGAAATTTATAAGAATGTACGTCTGGAGCACGGCACTGTATGGTAGTTAATCATGGACTGTGAAAAACTGGAACGGAAGATAATCGAAATCTTTTGTGATCTGATGCTACGGAAGAATATTGAAAATTAGGTAGTCGGGTCGGGTAAGGAATGAGGAGAATCTTCATAGAATCTCCGAGGATAGGAATATATGGAAAACACTGAGAAGAGGGGCAGGATGAAAGGACATCTGTTGAGGTATCACGGAATAACTTCCATGGTACTAGAGGGAGCTATAGAGAGTAAAAACTGTAGAGGAAGACAGAGATTTGAATACATCCAAAAAACAATTGAGGACGAAGGGTGCAGTTGTTACTCTGAGATGAAAAGGGTGGCACAGAAGAGGAATTCGTGGCGGACTGCATCAGACCAGTAGAAATACTGATGAAAGTGTACCCACAGGACATATGGTGTGTAAGTGAAAAGTGTCATGATGATCTGCCATTTGGAAAATGATTCCGGATTAGTCCTCCACTCGAACCCCCGGGAAGGACTGCCAAGGAGAATGTAACCACGAGACAAAACTGAGTAAATAACTAAATGAAGACATTCTACGAATCGGAGCGTGGAATGACGGTAGTCTGATGCTAGAAAATATGAAAAAGGAAATGTAAAGGTTCAGTCTAGATATTGTAGGGGCAGTGAAGTGAAATGAAAGAAGATAAGTATTTCTGGTCAGATGATTATACGTTGTGTAATATCAGTAGGAGCAGAGAATGGTATAGCGGTAATAAGATTCGTTATGAATAGAAAGACAGGTCAGAGAATGAGTTGCTGTGACAAGTGATAGGGTATTTATCATCAGAATCGACCGCAAAGCCAACAGCAATGGTCCAGATTACATGCCAACGTCACAAGCAGAACAGGTAGCGAAAGCGTTATCAGTATATCGAACGGATAAAGAGAGCTGTTAATCTAATAATAACCGCAGACTGGAAAGCGGTAATAGAGGGGGGGGGGGGGGACAGAATTCATAGTTACGGGTGAATATGAGCTTGGCGATACATCTGCATCTATGTAGATGATTGCTCTGCGTTTCACATTTTAGTACCTGGCTATTTCTCTACCGTTCACTTTCGAATAGCGTGTGGGAAAAACGAACATTTTAATCTTTGCGTGCGAACTCTGACTTCTTTTATTTTATTATGATGATCATTTCTCCCTATGTACATGGATGACAACAAGCCTTCGGAAGAGAACGCTGGGGTCCGCCGCTCGTGGTCTCGCGGTAGCGTTCTCGTTTCCCGAGCACGGGGTCCCGGGTTCGATTCCCGGCGGGGTCAGGGATTTTCACCTGCCTCGAGATGACTGGGTGTTTGTGTTGTCCTCATCATTTCATCATCATCCAGGAAAGTGGCGAAATTGGACTGAGCAAAGATTGGATAATTGTACGGGCGCTGATAACCACGCAGTTGAGCGCCCCACAAACCAAACATCATCATCATCACGAGAACGCTGGAAACTGAAATTTCGTGTAAAGACCTCGCCTCACCGAGAAAAGCCTTTGTTTTAATCATTGCCACCCCATCTCATAAATCACATCCGTGATATTCTCTCCTGTATTTTGCGGTAATATTAAACGAGTTACCCTTCTTTGAACTTTTTCGATGTCCTCTGTTACTCCTTTCTGGTAAGAATCCCATACCGCACAGGAATATCCTAGCAGAGGACGGACAAGCATGATGTAGGCAGTCTCTTTTAGTTTCAAATTGTCACTTTTTGCACAATATAGATATCTTGTCTCAATCAGTCTGCAGTTGGCTTTGTTCCTCTGATGACTTTACTAGAGGGTAAATGACAGCATCATCTGCAGACAATCTAAGTTGGGTCTTCAGATTGTCTCCAAAATCATTTATATAGATCAGAGATAGCAGAGGGCCTATAAAACTTCCTCGGGAAACACCAGATATTACTTCTGTTTTACTCGATGACTTTCCATCAGGTACTACGAACTGTGCCCATTCTGACAGGAAACCATGAATCCAGTTGCACAACTGAGACTATATTCCATGTGCACGCAATTTGATTAGAAACCGCTTGTGAAGAACGGTATCAAAAGCCTTTCAACCGAAAAATAAGTAATCAATTTGAGATACATTGTCGATAACTCTCATTACTTTGTGAGAGCAAAGAGCTAGTAGTGTTTGAGAAGAACGTAATTTTCTGAATCCGTGCGGACTGTGTGTCAACAGATTTTTTTTCCTTTAGGTAATTCATACTCTTCGAAGACAGTGAATATTCCAAAATCCTACCCCAAATCGACGTCAGTGATATGGGTCTGTATTCATCGGATTACCCCTACTTATTTTCTTGAGTATTGGTGTGACCTGTGCAACTTTCCAGTCTATAGATACGGAGCTTTCGTCTTTCAATGATGGTTCCGTAGACAACGGCAAATATTTTTCCATGAAGGCATTGTCTCAAAGTGGGATAATATATTAACAGTTACGGAGATTACTTCTTAAATAATCAGCAGTTTACTTAATTTCTCAATCTGTCTCATTTTCATTTGGCTGCCGCTTATAAATGTATGTGTCCGGTCTGCCGCATAGACGAATAACTAAAGTATCGTCTAGCTCTTCGACTGGACCAACAGACAGGTGCAGTACACGAATGATCGTAGTAAGCATCCCGTAGGAAAGCTGTGCTGTGAAACTCGGGAGCTTACGTTGTTCTGATAACCATCTGTGGGTGTGGAGCGACGTGCGCGTGCCGTGGACATGTGGCGTGGTCAGGTCCGCTCTGTATGCAGAACAGCCGGTATGCAAGCCACGTCCAACCATAACCAAGCCTTATCTCTTTCAAGCCGGCCGCCTGTCCGCTCAGGGGATGGATGCGTTCCACCGTTCCAGATAGTACGTGCTCGGGCGCACGTGTTTGTCCCAACAATATGAAAAAATATGTAATTTTAAAATTTTTCACAAAGTTGGCATTTATTATCATAGTAAGCAACGAATGCAAGAAGGAAACGACAAGAACAGATCTATCAGATTTTTTTTAAAGGGATGGTTTCAACCATCCATCATTTCATGTGATATATTTGAAAGCAATTCGCCTTTTTCTTAGATACAGTCCTACACCTCGAAACTTTGATCAACTCATAATGTCTAAAACAAATTATATCCCACATGACAAGCAAAAACGGGCCTAAAATGTTATAAATTTTGTACTAAAACTACATACTGCCCCAAAGGTTTCATTTCGAAACCACTCGTGATAGAAGTAGTACAAACTCAAATCTACGTTACAACAACTTTAGATATATTTACTTTCAATGATCTCAGTGTAGCCACTATAAAAAAAACCGCATGTCACAATCTCCTATAATCAGATAGCAGTATCTCCACAGAAACTGTTTCTTTGAGCACTCTAAGTGACTGCTACAGTGCACCAGATTCGTAGAAGTACCTCATTGCACCACTAGGTGTCTCTGTCTTGCAGCAGCGTCGGTGGTTTCATCCTAAAGGCACTGGTACTTAAAAACAAAATTAATAGAATGGTGTTTTCAGGCAGAAACCAATGGTACGCAAAGGGTTAAAGCAGACTTGTCAGTGGCTGTTTGGCTTAACGGTACAGTTTCATTTGGTACGAGACGACACTCAAAGTTATGCAGTGTAATCTGAACCACCAAGCTCCTAACAATGTAAGTATTCCAGATGGAACAGTTAAAACAGAATAAAAATAATTTTAAAACATAGAGCTGTCATTTACCTGTGTCATTCAGCGTCCCGTGTACGATCGATGTTTGAAGTTTAAGGAGTCTAACCACCAGAGAATCGTAAGTCGCTCAAGAAGCGATACCCTCTAAGAGACAGCTGCGACCAGGGTATTCAGTCAAAAATAGGCGAAAGCCAAAAATTTGCATGAAGAAGCACATGTTAACACATGCGTTACTTAGAAAGTAGTATTTGCCGAAACAGAACTTACTGTCTTGCAAGCTGTTTTCTTAGTCGTCTTCCAAGTAAAAACGTTGATCTGGAATGAATTGATTGAAGCGTATTGGACTGGAGGACCTCGTATCATATAAGTGGATAATATGATCAAGGTATCGTTTGATACTGGACTACAGTAGCGCCGGTAAACCGACAGTGATGTACATCCACATGCTGCTCTTGTCAAATATGCAAACTGTTCCAGTCCGCTGTGTTTTAACCACATCAATAATCTCAACATTTTCGCTTCAGTGTCGATTAAGGGAAGGACATAGGCAATTCGGCAAGTCCTATTGCGGGAAATAACTCTCTTCCCATTTCCGACGTACTCGCACTCCGCTAGCGGCTTGTACAACACATGCCGTGGTTTGTCACGCGTCCTTTTTCAGTGTCGACGTATTCTATTCGCCTTGGCTGTACCCATGGAGGAATAGTGGGAACAGCGCTGTAGACTTATATCGCATGTTATGTAAGAATGAAGTGTCTCGCGAAGGTCACATTCAATAATACGTTCTCGAGTTTCCAGGCGCGTCAAGTGATTAAAATTACACAAACTTTCGGCCAAGAACTCCTTGGCCATTGTCAAGTGGTATATGACAGCAGTGGGCTGCTGGTACGCCTCTTATGTACACTAGCTGCTGTCTGTGACGTCACTTTTGCCCACAGTACCGCCACATCAGCGTTCGATGCTTCCGCTTCAACTACGCGATCGCTGAATCCCACGCCGTGTTGAGCTGCAGACAACCGTCTGTGTTTAGAGCGTTATCGAGCATTTTTATTTCAGTGACTCTTTTAATTGCGCAACCCCGGAAGTCGTTAATGCGAGTCACGATGGATGTTTCATGAAATTCTATTCCGTGTCCGTTTTCTAAAGCATGCTCAGCTAAAGCAGATTTCTCGAGGTAGCGTAGGGGATAAAATCTCTCATGCTCCATCCTGCGTTGTTCCACAGCGCGTGCTGTTTGTCCCATAAAAGACTGGCCACACTCGCAAGGTATCTCTGAGACCCCAGGTGTTCTGACGCCTGCTGCGTCTTTACCTGGTCTCAGTAATTGACGGCGGAGGTCTGAAGACCATTGTGATCTTGTGTCCTTCCAGCTAGTGGTTTACCTTGCCCGACACGGAGACTCAGAAAAGGAAATAGCAAGTTTGTTTTCCTGCTCCTCGTCGGTGGTCTTATTGTGAGTCTTGCTTGAAATCACTCGTGGGGCACGTTATCAGCGTCTGATATCATTCTTTCACGATGTGCCAATGTTTGTAAAACAGTGCTCTTGTGTGCCTGGTGATGATGGGTAACGGCGTGCAAGTACAGACCGGTGTGGGTGGGTTTTCTATAGACGCTGTGGCCAAGGCGTACATTTAGTTTGCGACGGACAAGGACGTCGAGGAAGGGCAATTCGTCGTGTTTTCTTACCTCCATGGTTCAAATGGCTCTGAGCACTATGGGACTCAACATCTTAGGACATAAGTCCCCTAGAACTTAGAACTACGTAAACCTAACTAACCTAAGGACATCACACACACCCATGCCCGAGGCAGGATTCGAACCTGCGACCGTAGCAGTCCCGCGGTTCCGGACTGCAGCGCCAGAACCGCTAGACCACCGCGGCCGGCTACCTCCATGGTGAACTGGATAACTGGATGTTACTGTTAAAACCGTTAAGGTGTTCCAAGAACTCGTCAAGTTTCTCACGTCCGTGTGGTCAAATCACGAATATGTCGTCATCTTACCGAAATAAACAACCAGGCTTTAATGGCGCTGTGTCTGTTTACGAATGTGCCTGTCAACAACCTTTTGGACCTACTATCCCAGCTTTTAGTGAGTGAAGTGGTGGAGTTATTTGGGCGCACTCTTAAGTCTTCTTATTTTTTGTACAACGACCAGTATTACGACCAGACAGACGGCGTTTAGTGGGTAGTCCGTTAGCTCCAGATGTTGCAAACCACTTTATGGAGAAGCTTGAGGCTATTGCCTTAGACACGCTGCCATTAAAGCCAAGTTATTTCTTTCGAAACGTTGAGACACAGCTGCATGTTTTGATAACAATTTTTCGAGACGTGGCAGATAAACTGCAGATTTTACAGCGCTCACCGGGATAGCTGGCCGAAGTGGCCGTGCGGTTAAAGGCGCTGCAGTCTGGAACCGCAAGACCGCTACGGTCGCAGGTTCGAATCCTGCCTCGGGCATGGATGTTTGTGATGTACTTAGGTTAGTTAGGTTTAACTAGTTCTAAGTTCTAGGGGACTAATGACCTCGGCAGTTGAGTCGCATAGTGCTGAGAGCCATTTGAACCATCACCGGGATAGTTGTTCTGAGTATACACGATGCATGGACAGAATTTCTTGACTGTATCATCCCTGAACATAGCATTATTAAAACAAAAATCCTCCGTGTCTCTGAGGGCCACACGTCGCCCTCCTGTAACCTCTTTTCAGCTGTCTGCCTCTCGGTTTCTCTCTTTACTTTCGAATCTCGCTACGTGGAAGTGCGACTGGAGACTGCAGAGTGGCGCGGCGCGCCTCGCCCCCTCGCCCCCTGCCCTCGTGATGAATTCGGCTCATCTGCGGCCGGCGCCCGCTGTTTGGAAGCGTAATCGGCCGCATATATCATGTACAAAGCGGCCGGCATTTGTCAGAAGTCGCTCCCTCTCCGGCCGCCACTCCGCCGCCGCGATTTGCATTCTGGGACGAGGCGGCAGGGCAGGCCGCCTCGTCAGCGGCCGCAACAGCCATCGCGGAAATACGTGTACACAATAGGGAAGCAGATCAAGCCGAGTGGAGCTCTCCGCTTGCGCTCCAAAGTGCCGCGGCGCCAGTTTCTTTCTAAGAGGCAGAAGCTCTTCGAAACGTCAGCAAGTAAAGCAAATTGTGAAGGCCAGTGATGGAGTTCTAGAAATAAAGAGACGGCTTTTCCGCCGCAGACATATCTATGAGGTCGTAATGCAGCCCACGTAGTCACACCTGTCCTTTAGAACTTAGAGACGGCTTAGCTGGAATCAAGTACAGGGTTATTACAAATGATTGAAGCGATTTCACAGCTCCACAATAACTTTATTATTTGAGATATTTTCACAATGCTTTGCACACACATACAAAAACTCAAAAAGTTTTTTTAGGCATTCACAAATGTTCGATATGTGCCCCTTTAGTGATTCGGCAGACATCAAGCCGATAATCAAGTTCCTCCCACACTCGGCGCAGCATGTCCCCATCAATGAGTTCGAAACGGTAAGGCTTCTGCTTTAGCCTTTTCCGTAAGATTTTCCAAACCGTCGGCTGTGGTACGTTTAACTCCCTGCTTGCTTTATTCGTCGACTTCCGCGGGCTACGCGTGAAACTTGCCCGCACGCGTTCAACCGTTTCTTCGCTCACTGCAGGCCGACCCGTTGATTTCCCCTTACAGAGGCATCCTGAAGCTTTAAACTGCGCATACCACCGCCGAATTGAGTTAGCAGTTGGTGGATCTTTGTTGAACTTCGTCCTGAAGTGTCGATGCACTGTTATGACTGACTGATGTGAGTGCATTTCAAGCACGACATACGCTTGCTCAGCTCCTGTCGCCATTTTGTCTCACTGCGCTCTCGAGCGTTCTGGCGGCAGAAACCTGAAGTGCGGCTTCAGCCGAACAAAACTTTATGAGTTTTTCTACGTATCTGTAGTGTGTCGTGACCATATGTCAATGAATGGAGCTACAGTGAATTTATGAAATCGCTTCAATCATTTGTAATAGCCCTGTATCAAGGAACAGAAGATACAGGTTGTTGTAATGTCGAAACATCAGTCATCTACACGATCATGTCACACGACAGAAATAGATGTCGCCCGAGAAATCGATATCTTCAAACATTCAGATTAATAATTACTTACCGGCTAAAAACCCCACCGATGCGGATATCAGCAGCTGTATCTCAAAATAACCGTAATAATAGTCACGTCATGGTTAAATGTTAAATGTCAGCGTTAATATTACGCCTATAATAATTTAAGTCATTCTTATTATCCATTTGTTTAAGTTTATTTTTCCGAATAACCCTTTTGAACGATACGTCAACTCTACAAACCGCGCTCCCCACTCACCTACTCATACGCAAACCAATACTCGCGAATTCTCCTTTAAAATTTTTTCAGTTCTTTAAGATCACCAAATCTTGTTAGTTACAGTGTTTCTGACGCATATAGTGTTTCAGACCTCACCATATGATAATGATTGAGTTCTTTTGTTTCAGGGCAGGTATTTTTTGTTACTTTTTTGTGTTATGGAATGCCGACTCCATTTTACGATTAGGTTCAGTTCCCAATGATCAGGAGACTGTATATGCGTTGTTGACTTCTGCTAGGGTAAAAAATGACCACATTCGCTTCTGCCTGGTTTTCCGCTGAATTACACGTGTATCCTATTTGCATCATATCTGTAGTTGCCTTTCGTGTTAGTCAGTCCTGTTTCGTTTGCACTAATATAGGTAACTTAATACTGAAAGTTGACACAAATAAACTACAAGCTAACTCCTTCTTGCTAAAATTTCGGAATACGCGCAAACATTAACATGTAATGAATAAATGCCCTCTTCTACATAAAATTTAGACCCAAGAAATAATATCATGAGACTATTGGACTACAGTTTTGCAAGGAACGGTACGTATGAATTAATTTGCGCCAAGAGATAAATTGCGGACACAAATTAAAATTTGAACGTATTTTTTGATCGTACTAACTTGTGATAACCCATATCCTGGTTACAAGAACGTGAAAGTAACGAATCTCGTAGGCAAGTTACGTACTGTAAAAGCGCATGTCTCAATCTGTTAATCTAACCTTTCATATTCAGAGATGTGAAATTTAAAAACACGTGTATATCACGTCATATACAAGATGATGTACCCGTAAAATTTCTCAGGGTCTCCAGATGGTTACCTACCTTTGACCTGAAAAGCATGCAAAGGAATGGCCGAAGCGCAGTGCTGATTTCAGCTTTGTGAAATGTGTGTACTGATTATAATTTGATGTCACACACACCTTGTATCTCTGCTGAAGGCAGAAAGTCTGTAACGTGTGGCAGTTTGATACAGGTTGCAAAATGCTTATACTATAGGACATGGGTCTGTGAACAAGTGGTCATCATTTCAATCAAAGCATACTGAAAGACACGCACTTTATTCTCATTCACTATGCACGCGTTTCGTATTCTATTCTTCTTGTAACTAAACTGCTTTCCAACAATCTAATTGCAGTTGAATGCCTATACGGCCAGATAAGTTTTTATGTTGATATCGCGCTGATTAATGAGAGAGGATGGGTGCAGGGTATTTTTCTTTATTACTGCAGTAAATTCAGCAGCTTCCCTGTAGACGTGATGGCTCCACCTCTCCCGTCTTTATGGTCGCTCGAGGCCTCTAGGGGGAGCCCGTGCGACAAGTTTGAATGCTAGGTGGTGCCCAAAATTGTCCATCTCCTTAGTTTCTCAAGCTGTCGTACCAACTCTGAAATTTCATTTCCCCTCTCTTTTAACGCCGCAAAGTAGCCTCCGCGGGAACTCTGGCTCTCTGATTCGTCATTGTAGGAGCGCCCGAGCGCGACAATGTTCGCTAGAGCTAACGCCCCTAGCTCCCCTTTGGAGGCAACGAATCGTCGTTCAGTGCTAGTCTGTTGCTGTTCGTGGCTAGGGGCGCGACGTCGAGGTACCACGTCGGTAAGCATGTGTGTTCTTAGTGAACTCCAACCCCGTTGGTTACGATGGAACAGGACGGGAAATGTAGTGGTACAGGGTACCCTCCGCCAAGCACCGCACGGTGGCTTGTAGAGCATCTACGTAGATGTAGATATCGGGAGTCAGTTAGGAGATCCTTCATGTAGAACACTTTCGTAGTTTTCGTTCTTTTGCGGTATTTAACCTGTAAATCTAAGAAAGTCTTTTTTTTTCCTTCTATTTCGCGATATTAAGATTCTTTAAATTGCAATCTTCGTGCAATAGGCTTGGTCCTTTGTGCTAGACCATGTGGCGAGCAGCTGGCCTTACGTTATGATGATTCATTAGCAAGGGTTCATATCCTCGGTAATTTCGGCCGGCCAGTGTGGCCACGCGGTTAAAGGCGCTTCAGTCTGGAACCGCGCGACCGCTACGGTCGCAGGTTCGAATCCTGCCTCGGGCATGGATGTGTGTGATGTCCTTAGGTTAGTTAGGTTTAAGTAGTTCTAAGTTCTAGGGGACTGATGACCTCAGCTGTTAAGTCCCATAGTGCTCAGAGCCATTTTTGAACCTCGGTAATTTCATCGTCTTTGCTCAGTCGAAAGTTATTGTCATGGACATTGATGAATGTTACTTGATTCCCAGGCGGGAGGCCTCTTTAGCGTCTTCTTATCCTAATACTCTGCACATGTTCTGTTTAGCTTACAGTAGTGGCGGTTAAACGCTGTAACTTCTTTCCCTCATTAAGAAGTAACGTAACTGTAGTCACGACAATCATACGCCTCGTTTCCTTGCCAGCTGTCCCTTATATCCTCGTTGTTGTGGACAAGGGAGGTTGCTGGACCATCTGACTCACTTCACCCCCACCCCTCCCATAAGGTCGTATTTAACGCTATCAGTCCGAGTAAGAATAACGACTTGTAAAATATACAGTTTCTCATCTTTTGTTTATAAAGACGCAATATTTTTGTCAGTTTACTTTTTTTCAATCACTAGAAATTCACCCTCTCACACGAGAGTAGTTTGCAAGCATTCGGATTAGTAAGGTAATTAATTAATAAATGCTTTATGTGGGAGTTCTCCGTAAGGTTGGGCGGATTTTGCGTCTTTTCATGTTAGGACTCAGTTGGTTAACGTAGATCCGTTACCGGCAATGCACTTGCGTTACCGCTAATAGCCAAATCTAAAATCTTCCCCCGTAGAGCAAGAGAGAGTTCACGGCTCACTGCGAGTCATGAATAAAATACCACTCGATGCTGTGACAGCGGGATGCCTTATTCTGAACATGTGGTAGTGAGTGTTAAGGTTACCGAGTTGGGAATGTTTTTAAAGACCCATATCACGAACATACTAAATCGATAAAGCTTTGCGTATTCGGCTAGTCTATTGAAAGACCTTTCATAAATTCCCATATCAATGAGACAGACAAGGCACCGCTTCTAATATTCATTTGCTACAATAAAGCCAACAATTGTCCGTATGTGAAACACGTGGTATAACAGATCACCATAAGAGAGAAAACTGAACAACAGAAATTCCATATGGTTTCGAAAACGCTGAAACATTATACCCCTGCCGAGGTGGGCAGAAAACGACTTTAATTCAGCTAAGTACATTACTCAACTGTAGTAACGCCTTTGCACCCCTAGATACACCCGCAGGAAAGCCTAGACCATTGGTTTTCAAACTGTGCCCTCCCCCCCCCCCCCTCCCCCAGGGGGCGTGGGGACGTATAAAACGGGGCACGGCAGGGGCGAGCAGTACCAACGCCTAGCGTTATTAAAAAAGTACTTATTTAATCAATACAAATGTATTAGTACTTACGAGGAACTGTCCACTGGGAACGCAGTATTTCCTGTCTACTCTGAGATTCAATTTCGTCTTGGATTATCAGTGCGGTAACTGACCGCAGCCAATCCGACCGCTGGAATTCGTAGTGTAAGAGTACAGTAGACGTGCTAAAACTTGGCCGACCGTCGCACGTCGGCCCGATTCCAAATACTTCTTGCAAACTACCTTCTGTATAAGATTCCTCACAGCTGCAATGATATACACTGAAGAGCCAAAGAAACTGGTGCACATGCCTAATATCATGTAGGGCCCCCGCGAGCACGCAGAAGTGCCGCAACACGACGTGGCATGGACTCGACTAATGTCTGAAGTAGTGCTGGAGGGAACTGACACCATGAATCCTTCAGGTCTGTTCATAAACCCGCAAGAGTATGAAAGGGTAGATCTCTTCTGAACAGCACGTTGTAAGGCATCCCAACAATGTTCATTTCTGGGGAGTCTGGTGGCCAACGGAAGTGTTTAAACTCAGAAGAGTGTTCCTGGAGTCACTCTGTAGCAATTCTGGACATGTGGAGTGTCGCATTGCTCTGCTGGAATTGCTCAAGTCCGTCGCAATGCACAATGGACATGAAAGGATGCAGTTGATCAGACAAGATGGTTACGTACGTGTCACCTGTCAGAGTAGTATTTAGACGTATCATGTGTGGTGTCACCGCCAGACACCACACTTGATAGGTGGTAGCCTTTAAATCGGCCGCGGTCCGCTAGTATACGTCGGACCCGCGTGTCGCCACTGTCAGTGATTGCAGACCGAGCGCCGCCACACGGCAGGTCTAGAGAGACTTCCTAGAACTCGCCCCAGTTGTACAGCCGACTTTGCTAGAGATGGTTCACTGACAAATTACGCTCTCATTTGCCGAGACGATAGTTAGCATAGCCTTCAGCTACGTCATTTGCTACGACTTAGCAAGGCGCCATTATCATTTGCTATTTATCTTGTGATGCATGTACCGTCAGACCGATGTTCACCAATTATGAATTAAAGTGAAGTATTCCAGTAGTTACTTACGTTCTTTACTACTGTAAATTCCCTTAACTGTTCCAGACCTCACGCCAGCCTGCGTGAGCTTAGCGCGTGCCTTTCGGCTACCAGTCATAGTGGCTTGGCTGTCTTGCCAAGTCACAACATCATGAGTCCCATATCGTTCCAAATGCACCCACGCACCGCTACAGAGCCTCCTACAGCTTGAACAGTCCCTTTTTGACTTGCAGGTTGTCTCTATACCAGTAAACGATCACCTGCTCCAAACAATTTGAACGAGATTCATCTGACCAGGCAACGTGTTTCCACTCATTAGCAGTCCAATTTCTGTGTTGACGGGTCCAGGCGTGACGTACAGCTTTGTGTCGTGCAGTCACCAAGGGTGCACGAGTGGGCCTTCGGCTCCCAAAGCCCATATCGATGATGTTTCGTTGAACATTTCGCAGCTGATACTTGTTGATAGCCCAGCACTGAAATCTGCAGCAATTTGCGGAAGGGCTGCACTTCTGTCACGTTGAACGATTCTCTTCAGTCGTCGGTGGATCCGTCCTTGAAGGTCCTTTTTCCGGCCGCGGTGATATCGGAGATTTGATGTTTTATCGGATTGCTGATACTCATGGTACACTCGTGAAATGGTCGTACGAGAAAGTCCTCACTTCATCGCCACCTCGGAGACGCTGTGTCCCATCGCTCGGGGGCCGACTATAACAGCACGTCCAAACTCACTTAAATATTGATACTCTGCCATTGTAGCAGCAGTAATTGAGCCAGACACTTGTTGTCTTATACAGCCGTTGCCGACCGTGGCGTCGTATTCTGCCCGTTTACATATCTCTGTATTTGAGTACGCATGCCTATACCAGTTTCTTTGGCGCTTCAGCGTAGTAATTGTTGCTAGTCGTGGCTTTGTTACTAAGCAGCGTTGGTGTGTGTGAAATCTTAAGGAACTTAACTGCGAAGCTCATCAGTCCAAGCAGCTTTGGTGCTCGAGTCGTAGTTGGACTGAGTTTTTCAGTCAGCATCGATCAAACAAGCAGTTTATTCGTGTGTGCTATTGATGTGAAAGTGAACTGTCGCCTTGTAAAACTATTTTTTTCTTTACTTCGTCTTGAGTGCGTCCAACGAACGCAGGTACAGTAATGTTTACTTTAAATACGGCTTTGATGCTGTACAAAACAATTGTGTCGACTACCCAAAATGTATTATTTGTTATGTAGTATTGAGCAATGATACCATGAGACTAGTCTCGAACGGCATTTGTGGACTAACCATAGTGCTTTAAAAGGTAAGCCAATGGAGTTTTTGCTGCAAAGTGTGAGAGTTTGAAACGTATGCGTTTGAACAGAACTTAATCCATTGCTCAGTCTTCTGAAAAATTTGTTATATTTCTATGAGCTATCACTACTCATCGCAAAGGCTAAGGAAAGTCATATTATCGGAGAAACCCTGTTTGTTGAAAGCAGTTGAAATTGTTCTCGGACCAGAAAGTTAACAAAAATTTTCACAAATACCGCTTTCTAACAACGCTGTAAAACGTCGATTTGATGATATGGCCGAATACATAAAAAATCAGGTAGTGCAGACCGTTAAATAAACAGAATTTTTCGCAGTACAGCTAGAAGAGACTAGAGATGTTGCAAATTGTTGTCAGCTGTTAGTTTTCGTTCCATACATTCAAAACCAGACAATGAAAAACGAGATGCTATATTCTACATAGCTAACGGTTCCTTCTAGAACATTCATTTATCGACAGCGATGTCTGAATTCTTTTGCAAGCTTGAGCTGTTGTGGCAAAAGCTGATCGGCGTATGCTGTCAATGCTTGGATCTCGCTCTGGATTTGTCAAATGGTTCAAATGGCTCTAAGCACTATGGGACTTAACATATGAGGTCATTAGACCCTAGACTTATAACTACGTAAAACTAACTAATTTAAGGACATCACACACATCCATGTCCGAGGCAGGCTTCGAACCTGCGACCGTAGCAGCAGCGCGGTTCCGGACTGAAGCGCCTAGAACCACTCGGCCACAAAGGCCGGCAGGATTTGTCCAGATGGTGAGAGAAAAGAATGCCAATGTTATGTCAGTTCACTGTGTTATACACCATCAAGCCTTGACACTATGACACTTCCAGACCAACTCATCGACGTCTTAAAATTATTCATCAAAATTGTGAATAATGTTAAATTGAGTGAGTTAAATACTCGTCTTTTTACGGCCCTTTGTCAAGATTAGGGATCAGAACAAAAAAAATTGCTATTTTATACGGAAGTACGCTGGCTCTCAAAAGGAAATATGTTAGCTAGATTATCTAAACTTAAGAGATGAAGTGATTCAGTTTTTGGAAATATAAAACCAAACTGAACAGTGTGTGGAATTCCGAAAGCCAAGAGTTCAATTTTTTTATCATCAGGTTGCCATCACAGTGTTTACTGGTAACTTGAAACTTTGGAAACATAAAATTGTAGCCTGTGTTCCCCAATTATTTTGAATCCTGGAAGAAGCATTCTTTATCCCTTTCAGTTCTGAATTTTTTCTGGAGGGAGGAAAATGTTTCTTTATGACGTAATGCTTTTAGGTGATTATTTAAATTATCTTAAATGCAAGATTTATACAAAAATATGTATACTTGGGGTCGTTTTATGGAGTAAAGTAACTAATTAGGTAATATTCTCTATCGTAATAAATAGTAAAACGACCATTCAATAATTACCATGCAAAATAACAATAACGATATTCAATTATACAGTTTAATACAACGAACCAATCACAGCCGTGTATTCTGTTGGCCACGAGCTGCTGCGCACTGATACACTGACTTGCTAACATTTTCATAGTGATGCGCAACAGCTGGCAGCCCCCGCGCATGATGAAAAGTCTGACCATTCACAGACGTGTACCTCCGGTTTCTATTGGAAAAAATACTTCTGTTGCAGCTAAGACACAGTAAAAGCTAATGTACACAGTTGTAGCCAGACGATGTGAAAGGGTTAAGGAGGTCATTAAGAAAACTGATACTACGAATAAACTATCAAATAATTTGGCGTATCCAAATAACGAATTCAAACTTCCCCAGCTCGTGTGATAATAATATTTACAAACTGGTAACAGATGCTTTTCATATTGACATAGATATGCTGTAGGGAACACTCAGAACAAGCTTTGGAAATTAAAAACGTTTCTGCAGTCATATACGACTTTGAGCAGATAATTCATTATTTTGGGTAAAGTATCTGAAAGTGTATCCCACGACAGCAAAGCAAGTACTACAACTGTATTTACTATTTTCAAGCACTTATTTGTGGGAAAGGGCGTTTTCAGCAGTTGCAGCTACGAAAACGAAATACAGAAGCAAACTCAATATTGCTAGTGATTTACGTTGTGAACTTTCTTCTATTCGACCAAAAACTGAAAATCTTTGCAAAAACATGCAAACTAATCCATCACTTTGATTTATTTGTGTTTTATTACCAAATGTGTGTGCAAATCGTGTATGTCTACAATAAAATATTTGTGTTATAAAGCTTATGGCCCTTTTTGTGCTTGTGACCCTTAGCCGCACGAGTAGTTGCGACATAGTTCGCTCGCCCGATATAGCCCCCGTTCAAAGCACTTTGTGTGAGCTGTCTTCTTGTTTCAGACTTCTCGCAGCCTGATCGATCTATCAGCAGTCGCCCCTTTTCTTCTATTCATTACGATGTATTCCGACACAATTATTTTTACAATACTTGCTACAAATAAGCGCCGCATTTCAAACTGGCCATCTCTGTAATGAGTAGAGCCCTAATTTCCATGCAAATGCATGTATTGGCCATTTTAGAGAATGACTACATTTGTCGAGGAGTTTTTTGTTTAATATCTTGTATATAGGAATTTATAAGAGATACAAATAATTTTCCTGGCTGCACTGGAGATGTTGCAACAGCTTGGACAGGCATAATAGATGCTCTCTTTCCTCACGTGAATTATGACCAAACTGAAGATCATGTAAGATTTGCGTAATTTGGTTGAAGTAATTATTATTGTAGAACTCAAAAATTATGATAATTATTGGAAGGCTTTGAGTCATAGAATTATGTGTGAAATATGACACAATAGGCGTAAATCATTTTCTTCGCATGTCTATGTTAAAATGTCAGTCGAAAAAGGAAATGCTTCCTTGCCACCGAGAAAGGAAAGTGCCCGAGGGAAATACAATACGCACATTTTTAGTTGTTCTTCTCGTAGTATGTCAGAACAAGTCAGAACATTTCGTATCGATAAACCTCTTTTTCCCGTTGGCGCCATCATCAAAATCTTACTGTTGTGGCACTCGAGATGCGACGGAAGTGATGCTGTGTCGTGGTGTATTGCCTAGCGTTGATAATTTAAATTGTAGCGAAATGAGCGATTAATAGCTAATGATAAAAGTGTATTTATATAAAACTGACACGACCTAAAATGCTCAATAAGTTTCCAAATGTCGTTCTCCGCTACTAATAGTTTAGTGCTACAACACCTTTAAAACGGTTCCATTTTCCATTATACGTGCGAGTAACGCATTTGAAGATGAGCGTCTCTCTGCATAATGCCCAATCACGCATCTACACACATCAAAAGAAGTTTTGCATCACCCTAGTTCCCAGAACTCCTGAAGATAGACGTTGATTGTGGATATTGTATCAGACACACAGTCCCTTTGACTGTTCAGAGATGTCACTAAACCAGCTCAAAGGTATAAACAACCATGCAAGAGCAACGTCTATTAGACGGAGGGGGTCCGACAGCCCATGAGTTACTCATTCCACCAGGAAGGAGGTACACGGCTCGTTTTGTCTGTAGTTCAACCATGCCTAGACGGTCAATACCGCGATTCAATCGCGACCGCATTGTTACTTTGTGCCAGGATGGTCTCTCAACAAGGGAAGTGTCCAGGAGTCTCGGAATGAACCAAAACGATGTTGTTCGGACATGGAGGAGATACAGAGAGACAGGGTCGATGGCTCAGGCAGTGGATGACGGCTACCTATGGATTATGGCTCGGAGGAACCCTGGTAGCAACGCCACCATGTTGAATAATGCTTTTCGTGCAGCCACAGGACGTCGTGTTACGACTCAAACTGTGCGCAGTAGGCTGCATGATGCGCAACTTCACTCCCGACGGCCAGGACAAGGTCCATCTTTGCAACCAGGACACCATGCAGCACGGTACCACATGGGCCCAACAACATGCCGAATGGACCGCTCAGAGTTGGCATCATGTTCTTTTCACCGATGAGTGTCGCATATGCCTTCAACCAGACAATCGTTGGAGACGTGTTTGGAGGCAACCCGGTGAAGATGGACGCCTTAGACACACTGTCCAGCGACTGCAGCAAGGTGGAGGTTCCCTGCTGTTTTGGGGTGGCATTATGTGAGGCCGAAGCACGCCGCTGCTGGTCATGGAAGGTGCTGTAACGGCTGTACGATACGTGAATACCATCCTCCGACCGATATTGCAACCATATCGGCAGTATATTGGCGAGGCATTCGTCTTCATGGACGATAATTCGCGCCCCCATTGTGCACATCTTGTGAATGACTTCTTTCAGGATAACGACATCGCTCGACTAGAGTGGCCAGCATGTTCTCCAGACATGAACCCTATCTAACATGCCTGGGATGGATTGAAAAGGGCTGTTTATAGACTACGCGACCCGCCAACCACTCTGAGGGATCTACGCCGAATCACTGTTGAGGAGTGGGACAGTCTGGACCAACAGTGACTTGATGAACTTGTGGATAGTATGCCACGACGAATACAGGCATGCATCAATGCAAGAGGACGTGCTACTGGGTATTAGAAAGTCTCATTATATGGTGGTACAACATGCAATATGTGGTTTTCATGAGCTATAAAAAGGATGGGAAATGATATTTCTGTTGATCTCTATTCCAATTTTCTGTACAGGTTCCGGTACTCTTGAAACCGAGATGATGGAAAACTTTTTTTGATGTGTGTATGTTTCTTCCGCGTCAAATTTATATCACTGCATCTGTTTGGTACGATGGGCGTGAACTCGTCTGTTGGCAGCTCCGAACCGGAGACAGATGAACGTTCTCCCTCCACGTCATCCCTCATCGCAGCGACACTGGTACTCTCTCGCTCTCCTTGCCTGCACGCCCTTGAGATAAAACAGTGCCTTCAAATGTTACACATTGTAACACATACTCTTCCGTTCATAATCCAATGAAAATGTGACCATCAGTATAAATTTTTGTAGATCTGTGAAGTGTACTTCTAACACTTACCAGTGTTGCAAGATGAAACCTTGTCGCAAAATGAAATGAGGAAAGAATTTTTAAGAACGGACTTTGTTGTTGCGATTGTTGTATGCGCAGTGTACGTACATTTTGAAGAGGGACGGGCCGACAACACTCCCACCAAGCAATGCTCCAGAAGTTATTCTTACGTCTGACGACTTCGTCTGGATAAGAAGACAATATTGAGATCAGTGTGTTAAAAAGTCCTCACTAAGATCACAGAGCTGGTCTGATATTCAGCGAATGTTGCAAAGGTTAGTAACGAAATTCTAAGTAAAATAAGATGAAAAAAAAAAAACAGTTCCTAGCGATTATTGTACGAGTGTAATGTACGCGCTCTTCGTTTTTTCGTCCCTTTCCGTATCCCCTGCGGCTTACTGTCGTACCTCCATTCCAAAAGGTGGGGGCATCACTCTCAATCGGATAAGAAATTTTCTGGAAGCGCTATGTTTTGTATTTATGGACCTGTTCAGTTTCGCTGTAGTTTGGGTTCCTTGTTCAGTGGATGGACTTAGATCAGAAGAAGTCAAGGGAATACCACTTCCACTAAGATCCTGTCTAGTGAAGCACTGTGGATTTCAAACCAACCTTCTAGATGAAGACAGACTTAGTTTTAATGTACTCCACACTGCAAACCGAGCCAGCATTCACGTTGTGCTTCGCTCAAAACAAGAAGCGGATGTCACTATCCCCATCATACTTAATTAAGAGCAACCGTTGCGTTTGATCACACCGTGAAAATGTATGTGGGTAATTGGTTTTTCAGAATAAAACTCTATGACGAAAGCTCAGTAATGCTGGAATATAACTCTGTTTCATACAGTAATAATAAGAAAGTTCTCTTTTATTGCATGAGGAAATGTCCCCATCTGTCATTTATTACGTCGACGTGGAAGCTTGACCAGCTAAGTAATTGAGTATCGGTGATTGGCGTTGACGCAATAAACCAGCATGTGACATATCTGGGCTTTATATAGTCACATTCTGTGGCAAGGCAAGGAAGGAATGCTTTCTTAAATAAAAATGACTTTATTATAATACAACAAAAACATGCAGCAATAACAAAAGCTGGCTTCTTTATGTAAATAAATCAACAACAGTTTCATAAAATTATGTTGAGTCAGTTGGCATCGTTGTCCTTGGAAGATATCGCACGTCGTCAGTAGGTAAGAAGAAATGTCTGAAACCCTCTGTTATTGACCTGAAACATAGACACAACATATTCGAGCAAATTTCAAATATTACTTCAGTACTACAGTTTATTAAATTAAGGTTTTAAGTGGCTACACATTTGTATAACAACGCAGGATGAATATTGCTGACAAGAAGTAAGCCTACTCAGAGAAACCATTATTTACAATGACTCATATAAATTTTATAATTCAGATATACTATAACTTGGTGAAGGTATTTGTCTCCATTTACAAACAGTGACATATATTATCTGTGAAATGACGGGAAACACCTGTCTTCTACCTCTTCATCCGTCCAATTAAAGATTCTAATTTTTATTAAAATGTAATTGCTCATGTTATTGTCTCTACTCAATCAGCTACAATGCATTTTCTAATATAGGCCTGGCAGGTACATTTCTTGTAAAATAACTTTGAAGATCTCCTGTTTAAATACACATCTTCCTGCGTAATGCGGAAATTACTTTTGGTATTACCGGGTTAAGACTGGATTAGAAAAAAATTCTTCGATTACGGCCACCTATGGGCCACATGAGGCAGCTCCCTCATGATTTTTTCCTTCTTTCCTGATTTTCGGTTTTTCCCGTACTTCTTCTTTCTGTCAAGGTTTTTTTTCCCTTCTTTCATTTGTCCATACAGTGATGCAGTTTCTGACCTTTTCCTGAAAACCTTCGAACTTCCTAATCACGTCTTGAAAACTTGCTTTGTCTAGAAATCTGCTTTCGTAATGTTAATTTCTGCTACGTCCATTTTCACTTCCCTAAACCAACTGATATGCGCTTTGGGATTTTTGTCGAAACTGTCAAATATTTTTAGTGGATTTCTCCGGGTACATCCGAACCAAGTGGCCATAAAACGAAATTCTTCTGTTTCTGAGGAGATCAGATAGTTTTTACAGATTTGGTGTAGATTTTTTCCTTACTTCTTCTCATCCACGTGCTCGCAACTTTCCCGTGTCCCTTTCTATTCTGGTACTGAAATTACAAGGTGTGTTCAAAGTAAGTTGGTCATATTCAGGACTCCAATAAACCATATTATTCCCCACCCTTTTAGCTACGAAACCCTGTTTCAATGTAATCTCCGTTCAATGCAAACGGCCTTATGCCACATTACTGGGAGGGTCTGTATGTCGGCATGGTACCGCTCGACTGGTCGACGTCGAAGCCAACGTACTGCTGCGTCAATAACACCCCCCCCCCCCCCCAATCAATTACGTACTGCTTCCGCGGAATGCATCCTTTGTTGGGCCAAACAGAAGGGAGTCGGAAGGTGTGAGATCTGTGCTGAAGGATGGACAAGGAAGAACAGTCCAATGAAGTTCTGTGAGCTACTCTCGGGTGCGCAGACTTGTGTGAGGCCTTGTCACGGAGAAGTTAATTCTATCGCGTCTAATGTTAGTGTCCGCATGTTCCAACGTTGCAGGAGTCACAGCTGTGTGCGGCCGGCGGTCAAGGGTGGGGGATCTCTACAGGTTATCGCGACCTTGTTGTTGCAATGATGACAGACGTCTCGCCCAACGACTCACTGTGCTTTTGTTCAATGCCAGATCTACAAAGTGCCTATGAATATCTGCGATACTCTTGTTTTCCGTCAAAAGAAAGTCAGTGCAGCTCTCAGCCTGGAACACACCTTCGTTGCAGACTCCACTTTGAAGGCCAGGTATAGCGCCGCCACCAGTGGAAATTCATGAAACTACAGGGACTGAAGCAGGAACATTCCACTATGTCCAACAACAAATTTCGCATTTTTTAAGTTGAAACTGACCGAGAAATAAAATATGTTTTACTGCTTATTGAAAGTCATTCGTATAAGATTGTTGTTGTTGTGGTCTTCAGTCCTGAGACTGGTTTGATGCAGCTCTGCATGCTACTCTATCCTGTGCAAGCATCTTCATCTCCCAGTACCTACTGCAACCTACATCCTTCTGAATCTGCTTAGTGTATTCATCTCTTGGTCTCCCCCTACGATTTTTACCCTCCACGCTGCCCTCCAATACTAAATTGGTGATCCCTTGATGCCTCAGAACATGTCCTACCAACCGATCCCTTCTTCTGGTCAAGTTGTGCCATAAACTTCTCTTCTCCCCAATCCTATTCAATACTTCCTCATTAGTTACGTGATCTACCCATCTAATCTTCAGCATTCTTCTGTAGCACCACATTTCAAAAGCTTCTATTCTCTTCTTGTCCAAAGTATTTACTGTCCATGTTTCACTTCCATACATGGCTACACTCCATACAAATACTTTCAGAAATGACTTCCTCACACTTAAATCTACACTCGATGTTAACAAATTTCTCTTCTTCAGAAACGCTTTCCTTGCCATTGCCAGTCTACATTTTATATCCTCTCTACTTCGACCATCATCAGTTATTTTGCTCCCCAAATAGCAAAACTCCTTTACTACTTTAAGTGTCTCATTTCCTAATCTAATACCCTCAACATCACCCGACTTAATTTGGCTACATTCCATTATCCTTGTTTTCTGATAACGAAAGTCTGGGTCACCAAAGCGGAACTTACATGTAATTTCCACATTTAAGACATTGTTAGTTTATTCATTCACGTGTTCGGTTTCGAGATATCCAGTCTCATTATGAAACGGTTTATGGGTAATCGTGTCGGATGGAGACGAAACTGAAAGTAACTTCAGTGTCCAATTTACAGAACACATCGACGTTTACCGATACAACAAAACCTGACTGATCAGTAGTAGCAATAGATATCAAAGACACACGACATGAATTTGAAAGCTTGAACAATAATCTAAAAATAGTGCATAAATTATAGAGAGGCCATAAGATAGACCTGTATGAAGCCGTTGAGGTTTTCTTATACAACAAGCAGATTGGAAAACTACTACTGAATGAAAAAGCCGAACACAAATCAATTTCTTTAAAACATTTTCAAACATGTTTATGTTGTACCAGTAAAATGTAAACAACAATTACGTAAACTACCTCTACTTTTAATTTTCACTTCATAATGTTTGTAAATATACTGAGGTGACATAATTCATGGGATACTTCCTAATGTCGTGTGGGACTTCCTTCTGCCCGTCGTAGTGCAGCAACGCGGCACGGCTTGGACTCAACGAGTTGATGGAAGTCCTATGCAGAAATACTGAGCCATCTGCCTCTACAGGCGTCCACAATTCCGAAAGTGCTGGCGGTGCAGGATTTTGTGCACGAACTGATCTCTCGATTATGTCCCATAAATGTTCGATGGGATTCAAGTCGGGCGACCTGGTTGGCAAAATCATTGGCTCGAATTGTCCACAATGTTTTTCAAACCGGTCGCGAACAATTGTAGCCCAGTGACACGATGTATTTTCATCCATAAAAATTCCATCGTTGTTTGGGAACACGAAGTCCATGAATGGGTGCAAATGGTCTCCTAGTAGCCGAACATAGCCATTCCCAGTCAGTGATGGGTTCAGTAGAATCAGAGTCAATTCCATATAAACACAGCCCACACCATTTGGAGCCTCCACCAGCTGGCACAGCGCCTTTTTGACAACCTGGGTCATGGCTTGGTGAGGTCTGCACCACACTGACAACCTACGATCAGATGTTACCAACTGAAGTCGGGACTCATCCGACTAGGCCACGATTTTCCAGTCGTCTTCGGTCTAACCGACATGACACGAGCCCAGGAGAGGCGATGCAGTCGATGTCGTGCTGTTACCAAGGGGACTCGGAGTCGATCGTCTGATGGCATAGCCCATTAACGCCAAATTTCACCGCACTGTTCTAACGGATAAGTTCGCCGTACGTCCCACATTGATTTCTGTGGTTATTTCACGCAGTGCTGATTTCTACTGACACAGAACACTCTAAGCAAACGCCGCCGCTTTCGGTTGTTCAGTGAAGACCGTCGGCCACTGCGTTGTCCGTGGTGAGAGGTACAGGGTTATTACAAATGATTGAAGCGATTTCACAGCTCTACAATAACTTTATTATTTGAAATATTTTCACAATGCTTTGCACACACATACAAAAACTCAAAAAGTTTTTTTAGGCATTCACAAATGTTCGATATGTGCCCCTTTAGTGATTCGGCAGACATCAAGCCGATAATCAAGTTCCTCCCACACTCGGCGCAGCATGTCCCCATCAGTGAGTTCGAAAGCATCGTTGATGCGAGCTCGCAGTTCTGGCACGTTTCTTGGTAGAGGAGATTTAAACACTGAATGTTTCACATAACCCCACAGAAATAAATCGCTTGGGGTTAAGTCGGGAGAGCGTGGAGGCCATGACATGAATTGCTGATCATGATCTCCACCACGACCGATCCATCGGTTTTCCAATCTCCTGTTTAAGAAATGCCGAACAACATGATGCAAGTGCGGTGGAGCACCATCCTGTTGAAAGATGAAGTCGACGCTGTCGGTCTCCAGTTGTGGCATGAGCCAATTTTCCAGCATGTCCAGATACACGTGTCCTGTAACGTTTTTATCGCAGAAGAAAAAAACGGCCGTAAACTTTAAAGCGTGAGATTGCACAAAACACGTTAACTTTTGGTGAATTGCGAATTTGCTGCACGAATGCGTGAGGATTCTCTACCGCCCAGATTCGCACATTGTGTCTGTTCACTTCACCATTAACAAAAAATGTTGCTTCATCACTGAAAACAAGTTTCGCACTGAACGCATCCTCTTCCATGAGCTGTTGCAACCGCGCCGAAAATTCAAAGCGTTTGACTTTGTCATCGGGTGTCAGGGCTTGTAGCAATTGTAAACGGTAAGGCTTCTGCTTTAGCCTTTTCCGTAAGATTTTCCAAACCGTCGGCGATGGTACGTTTAGCTCCCTGCTTGCTTTATTCGTCGACTTCCGCGGGCTACGCGTGAAACTTGCCCGCACGCGTTCAACCGTTTCTTCGCTCACTGCAGGCCGACCCGTACATTTCCCCTTACAGAGGCATCCAGAAGCTTTAAACTGCGCATACCATCGCCGAATGGAGTTAGCAGTTGGTGGATCTTTGTTGAACTTCGTCCTGAAGTGTCGTTGCACTGTTATGACTGACTGATGTGAGTGCATTTCAAGCACGACATACGCTTTCTCGGCTCCTGTCGCCATTTTGTCTCACTGCGCTCTCGAGCGCTCTGGCGGCAGAAACCTGAAGTGCGGCTTCAGACGAACAAAACTTTATGAATTTTTCTACGTATCTGTAGTGTGTCGTGACCATATGTCAATGAATGGAGCTACAGTGAATTTATGAAATCGCTTCAATCATTTGTAATAGCCCTGTAATGGCTGAACTTTGGGATTGCCGGCACACTTTTGATGCTTTGGATCTCAGAATATTGAATTCCTCTAACGATTTCGGAAGTGGAATGTCCCATGCGTCTAGCTCTAAATACTATTGCGCGTTCAAAGTCTGTTAATTCCCGTCGTGTGACCAAAATCACATCGGAATCTTTTGCACAAGAATCATCTGAGTACAACTGTGAGCTCCGTCAATTCGCTGCCATTTTATACCTTGTGTACACAATACTACCACCACATGCATAGATGCATATGACTATTCCGTGACTTTTGTCGCCTCAGCGTCACATTGATTACATGATGCAATAATATAAAATTGCCGAAGTGGGTGGATCCAAATTACAGATTTCCAGTAAGTTTTCATTTTTTAAATTAAAATAACTCACATTGTTGTATTACCATGTCGAGATAAGAATACATAACATTAATATATCTTCATACCTTCGAAGTGACTGTTGCCCTATGATGAGTGTCTTTGTGAAAGCTAACACAGAGCCTGTGAGACTTGTAAATATTGCTAGATTGACAAGAGTGTTGTGACAGACACATGGAGCTCGCTATGGCAGCAAAAAACAAATATAATCTCTAAGGTGTACAGTAACTACAGAAAAATGTATAAATCATTTCAGTGCTGTAAATAACGCAGCTCTTATCTACCATTGCACGATGGCACGCGACCTGCCTACCACAGCGCTGTTTGCCAGACAACACATGTGTCTGTCACAAACAAAGTTACCAATGTAAAAGTACCCTTAGCCACATATAGCTGAGGGAATGATCGTCGAAAAGCGTGCTAGTGGCAAAATAAAAATAAAGGTGACTGAAGGAGTGTGCCAATTATTGCTAAAGATGATGTGGTCTTCCATTTCTCGACAATGACGTTTAGGGAAGGTTTTATTACCATTGGCTCCATTCTCGCATGAAACACGGAAAAATTGTCCTAATGTCTTCATAAGACAGATTTCCCGAAACTGTCTCGTATCGATTTGGAGTTTCGTGCGACTATCTTTTAACTCATTTCTCCAGTGAGTGCCAATACAGAACCGCTGTCAACTTCCCTCATTTTTGTGTCAACAAACGTCCAACTGTTTGAATAAAAAGTTTTGTTATAGCAGGACACTTTTCTTCATTCGTTTCTACGAAGCCAGTGACACCTGTCTTTTACGACAGTCGCGAACAAATAACTCTGCGTTGCAACTTCATAGTTTGAACGAAACAGCTGCAAGAATCACGCTTTCAGATAGTTACTGCCCTCAACAAAATCAATTAGGTCCTCATATTCGCTACGTTGGCGTGAGATTTATGCAAGTGCAAACCTGGATCGTAATTACAAGTGAATGCTTTGACTCCATTACGCATTTTGTAAGGTTTCTAGTTTATTTTTGGTATTCAAGGAAAGAGATATGAGCTTTATATTTTCATTAGATGTGTGATGTTTCATGTTTGTACTCCATACATTTTCTGTAGACGATATGTTACGCCAGAGAAGTCCTGAATACGAGCACTGTGATCTTTGGTTGCAAGTAGGATTGTCGTTGCGGTACGACACAAACGTACAGAAGGATGAACTGTGAACTATGATTTGCTAAAGATTAATTAGACAAGTGAAGATAATGAGGTAAAGTCAAATTTCTTGCTTGTGTGTAGTTATGATGTTTGAATAACGGAAGGTTTTAGGGGAATTTTTCTTTATTGGTTTGGGTTAGTCAGTTTTATAGTTCCGACGTGAGTAAGTAATCGGTGACATGGCTTCCACTTGGAGGTTACACGTTATACTACTCGTTTATCATTTTCAGAAATTAATTATTTGGGAGAGTAAAATTTGTTATAAAGGATAAATTGTGTAACGATGATTGTAATAGTCAGACAATGAGTCTGTTTTTGCTATACAGTTTTTTAAAGGTAAGTTACTTTGAATCATTTCGCGAATTGATATTCCACCACCGTCTCCTCACGAAGGAATTTTCACATTTTCTGGTTGTGTGTGTCAGTGCACTGCACAGAGCGGAACACAGTTTCTTAAAAAGTGCAGCACGGATCTTTAGAACAGTTGCACGTTCTCGCATTGCGCTGCGCAAGCTGTCTTCTTTCCTATTTAACTTGCTTGCTGCTGCCCTGCATATTTTATGTTCGTCATGCTGCTGCCCTGCATATTTTATGTTCGTCACTTCGAACAGTACCGAGTTTCCATTGCCACAGCTAAGCTATACGAAATTTGTTAGAGCCAGTTTTACAGTACAGACAGATTACGGTTGGGACCTTCATAGTTAGCTTTTTCTTTTTCAAAATTCATTACTAGGCCAGTGTAAGCAAAATTTGGTTCAGATTTCATTTCATATACAGACAGTCTTATTCTCACAGTGCAGTGTTACATTTGCGTGTGTACCATTCAGGGTGCGTACGTTAATTGACAGGAGGTTTTAGAGAAATATTTTGTAATTCATTCTTTCAACATTCAGTTAGTAATTATATGTAGCATTTTCATTTTCTTGACTTTGTGTGTTGGAATCGCAAGTCACATATTGTGACGTCAGCGTTGTAGCACTCTTCCTGCACAATACGTGGTTTCACAGGAAAGCTTATTTAGTTTACAGTTTGATTTTCTAATTACTTTGGCACAGTTACTTGAAAATACAGTTACAGAGTTTCGGTTTCCGAACCTGCGCAACCAGCATTGTTCGGAACACAGAGACCCGATTTTTAAAGATTAGTAGTTTCAGTTCAGGAGATTAAACACAGAAAAGCCACAAAACTCACATCACTTTTCTTGAATACCAAAAATGAACTAGAAATCTTACAATTTATTACGGCTGTTTGCTCGAACTGGGGCGATGGATTTAGACATCAGACGAGATCCGCATACGCAGTGTAACCTGAGAGACACCGGTGGAGCGGGTGCTTCTGTCGGCAGAGAGCAGTCCGCAACACCTGCGTCCAACTGCCTGCTGCCTGCGACGCCTCGCACCTTCAGTGCCGAAATCCTGCGCTATCTCACTTCGGACACGAGACAGCTCTCCCTATCAGCTCCGGGCCACTCGATAGCGGCATCGCTTCAATGAGTACGACCCGTGCGCTTGTTGACACTCAGTATGGACGAGAGGTGTGAACGGGCTCGCCTCCCACCGGACTGACGCTGTCGCTAAGTGCAGAGACTGCACGACACACTGTTGCGCTATCGGTCGCTGAGGCGCGCTTTGCCTTTCGTTTGCTGAGAAGCCGGAGTAGAATTACTATATAACACATATTCAGAGAAATCCTTTTCCCGTGTGTTTTTTATTAATGCTGTAATAATCATGTTTACGCAGACTGCGTTCGTGGCAGCATATTGAAATGCCAAACAAACACACATTTCCTAATCAGTCATAACTTTAATATTTACTGTAGCAACGCTTTCCGGTTGCTCTAATTTCAGGCAGTGTTTAGATCTGCAGCAACACTGTAGGGAAAGTGGCTCTGTCAAATATTTGTAAAAACTATAGAAATTGATCTCTGTAAGTTCAGCTGCGTCAGGTGGTTTAACAAAATATTACATTACTTTTCCGAACTGATTGGCATTTTGTAGCCTCATCGTATCTTTGTTGCGTACTTTCTTTGACAGTTAACCTTTTCAGTGACGAAAGATCGTTTTCCAACATTACACTGAATTGGGAATAGCAACGAATATGTCTGCTCCATTTACTGTGTATTTAGAGGTCTAACATGAGGTATGGGGGTGGTATATATTCATATCAGTGGATGAGGAGGAAAACGATTATACATGACAATTCAAGTTGCTTGCCGGCGGTATTAGTTACCAGTGTTAGTAAAAGGATTGCACTCGATAATGTCTACAAATCTGTACCAGTACATTACACTTTTCTTTCGTATTGTGGTTTAAACAGATTCTTACGAAAATGAGTGGAATCGCTTTTACATTATTTCACGAATGCATGTTTGTGTATAACTGAGGCAAGTTCTTTGATTATTTATACAATTACATCTTACAAACCATTTTAAATACAGAACAACTCAAAATAAAATAGCGATATCAAAAGGGGTGTAAGTATTTAACGCATAGCGATACGTCGATAAAAATTACAGAGAATGTAAAAGAAAGTACAAAATTTCGATGGTTGCGCATGCGCAGTCAATCTGAAGCAGGCGGATATGCGATGATGCGTTCGATTCCGCTTCATAAGTGGAAGTGGCGGGCCCCGTACAAAAGGCACTGTGCCTGTTCTAACTTAACAATTGTCATTTTGTCATCAGGTGCACTGAAGATTTCATCAGCGATACAATGAAGCACCTTCAAATCACAAAGACGTTTGCAAATGGCAAGTACAGTTTGAAGAAGCAGGTTGTTTGAGCAAAGAAAAAAATACAGACAGGCCTCCTGTATCACCACGAAACGCCGAAAGTATTAGCCTTTCGTTTGGAGACAGTCCACGGAAATCGTTCGAAGATAGCGAGGATCTACAGACCCCCCACAGTTTCCTCCAGTAATAAACTGGTGCTCCCTTGACGTCTCAGAATGTGTCCTACCATCCGTCCCGGAAGCGGTCGCGTTAATACGAGCAAGTGACCGGGCGGATACGACTGTTTCAGCGCAGTTAGTGGACAGACTTCGTCTGATACAAGTTTTCTAAATACGCCCAGTTGAATTCCGCGAGAACAACTCTGCATTTCTTCAAAATGTTCCCATTTAAGTTTGCTGATCACCATTATCGCACAAGCGCTTCTGAATTCGTTCAATGGCTGTTGTCATGCCTAAGTTACAGGGACTCAGAACGCTGGAGCAGCACTCTAGTATCGGGCACGCCACCATGCTGTCGCCGATTTTCTTTAAGGATACACTACGTTTTCAATAGAAGACAATCCAAAGTATTCAATTTGCCTCCGCTGCAAGTGAGTTCGTCGCATTTCATTTGGCCTCTTACTATTTATTTAATAAAATTGCAGCCAAATAGCCATATACAGTTACTTTGCTTAACATTTTACATTTACATTTTACATTTTTGCATATTCATTTAACGATTTCACTCTTTTACTGCACAGTTCTATGTGATATCGTTCACAGGCTTTGTTACACAGTTCACATACACATGTTGCGGTTGGGTCGTGATAAGTTTTGTTTTTGCAGATTAGATGATGAAAGCCGTGAGTAGAAAGTCTAGTTACAACATGTCGCTGTTCGAAGTTTGGTGCTGTCCATGAACGGTTCCTCATTGCTTCGGTGCCGTAAAACTCCGGCCATATTTTTTCTCGTTTGTCCTCCATGATCTTCAGTTGCTTTCTGGAAGCCCTGGTGTGTGGCATCATATATCGAAGTCTGATGTCTTCAATTAGGAATGTCTCTCTCGCTAGCAGGTACACTAGTCTAGATCTTGTTGTCTTTGAGAGACCTAGTGCTCTTTTTAGATAGGTCGATTTTACCTTTTCTAGTGTTTCTAGATTTTTTTCTGTCAGGTGGTCCCATATAACCTCCATCTCGTAGGCCAGGATTGGCAAGATTTTTGCGTTGAATAATTTCATGGCCGTTTCTAGACTGAGTAGGCAGATGTTTTTGATGTCCTGTATTGCTATTATTACTTGGGCTGCACGTTCTGTTGTATGTTTTGTGAAGCATTTGGCTGTTGGTTGCAATGTCACTCATAGGTATTTAAAGTCTGATGAGATTTTTATTTTTTGTCCTCTGATACTGATTTCCGCATTCTTGGGTGTTTTGCCTCCTTTTCTGAAAATTACCATTTCTGTCTTTGCTATGTTTATGTGTAGTTTGTGTTCACTGCACCATCTGTCTATTACCCCTTCATATTAAAACCTGTGAGGCGCCAAACGTTTCTCACTGATTTGCTTCTGTTACGAGCATTAGCTCGCATTTATGCACATTCCATCGGAATTTCTGATATCATAGGGGGGGGGGGGGGTTGGGAAGTCGCAACAAAACGAATATTCACTTTGATGTGAAGAATGTATGAAGCTACCGACATACATCAGACTTTCGGAGAAATATCATCGACACAATTCCGAAAATTGCAAGAGCCGACAAGTGCGAGACTAATCCCATAATCAGCTCAAGAACTCATGCACCCAAGTTGCTGACAAGAATAAGAGACAAGAGACAATAACAGTGGAAGACCAAAAACGAAGTGCTCGGGTTAAAGAGGGTGTAAGACCGGGACTCAGCCTTTCGCCCCTACAGTTCAATGTACGCAGCGAAGAATCAATGAGGGAAATAAAAGTAATGTGAAGGCTGGGTTCAAAATTCAAGGTGAGAGGATATCAATGATAAGCTTTAAAAATGGTTCAAATGGCTCTAAGCACTGTGGGACTTAACATCCGAAGTCATCAGTCCCCTAGACTTACAACAAACTTGAACCTAACTAACCTAAGGACGTCACACACATCCATGCCCGAGGCAGGATTCGAACCTGCGACCCTAGCAGCAGCACGATTCCGGACTGAAGCGCCTAGAACCGCTCGGCCACAAGGCTGATAAATTCGCTGATGACTTTCCTATCCTCTGTGAAAGTGAAGAATAATTAAAAGATTTGTTGACTGGAGTGATCAGTCTAATGAATACAGAATATGGATTGAGAGGAAACCGGAAAGAGACGAAAATGATTTGAAATAACAGAAATGAGAACAGCGAGAAACTTAACGTCGACATTGCTGACCACAAAGTAGACGAAGTTAAGGAGTTGTGTTACTTTATATGCAAATATTTGAGGTGACTGGTAACAATAACTTGTTGTTTCATTCGAATTCTGCTACCATGGAAGCAAATTAATTCATTACGGAATTCATTACGATGAGGACATAAATAGCACTAGCACTAACAAAGAGGTAGTTCCTGGCCAAAAGAAGACTATTGGTATCGAACGTAGGCCTTAATTTGAGGAAGAATTTCTGAAAATGTACATTTAGAGCACAGCTTTGCATGGTAGTGAAACACGGACTTTGGGAAAACCGGAACAGAAGAGAATCGAAGCGTTTGAGATTGGTGCTACACACGAATTTTGCCGGCCGCGGTGGCCGTGCGGTTCTGGCGATGCAGTCCGGAACCGCGGGACTGCTACGGTCGCAGGTTCGAATCCTGCCTCATGCATGGGTATGTGTGATGTCCTTAGGTTAGTTAGGTTTAAGTAGTTCTAAGTTATAGGGGACTTATGACCTAAGATGTTGAGTCCTATAGTGCTCAGAGCCATTTGAACCATTTTTCAACACGAATTTTGAAAATTAGGTAGGCTGATAGGGTAAGGAATGGGGAAGTCCTGCGCAGAATTGACGAGGAAAGGAATGTATGGAAAACACTGACAAGAAGGAGGGGCAGGATTCTATGACATCTGTTAAGACATCAGGGAATAACTTCTATGGTAGTAGAAGGAGCTGTAGAGGGCAAAGACTGCAGCAAAGACAGAAATTGGAATACATCCAGCAAATTCGTGATTTCCTGTCAGGAAGGTCGCAGGTCGTAGTAATAGACGGCAAATCATCGAGTAAAACTGAAGTGATATCAGGTGTTCCCCAGGGAAGCGTCCTGGGACCTCTGCTGTTCCTGATCTATATAAATGACCTGGGTGACAATCTGAGCAGTTCTCTTAGGTTGTTCGCAGATGATGCTGTAATTTACCGTCTAGTAAGGTCATCCGAAGACCAGTATCAGTTGCAAAGCGATTTAGAAAAGATTGCTGTATGGTGTGGCAGGTGGCAGTTGACGCTAAATAACGAAAAGTGTGAGGTGATCCACATGAGTTCCAAAAGAAATCCGTTGGAATTCGATTACTCGATAAATAGTACAATTCTCAAGGCTGTCAATTCAACTAAGTACCTGGGTGTTAAAATTACGAACAACTTCAGTTGGAAAGTCCACATAGATAATATTGTGGGGAAGGCGAGCCAAAGGTTGCGTTTCATTGGCAGGACACTTAGAAGATGCAACAAGTCCACTAAAGAGACAGCTTACACCACACTCGTTCGTCCTCTGTTAGAATATTGCTGCGCGGTGTGGGATCCTTACCAGGTGGGATTGACGGAGTACATCGAAAGGGTGCAAAAAAGGGCAGCTCGTTTTGTATTATCACGTAATAGGGGAGAGAGTGTGGCAGATATGATACGCGAGTTGGGATGGAAGTCATTAAAGCAAAGACTTTTTTCGTCGCGGCGAGATCTATTTACGAAATTTCAGTCACCAACTATCTCTTCCTAATGGGAAAATATTTTGTTGAGCCCAACCTACATAGGTAGGAATGATCATCAAAATAAAATAAGAGAAATGAGAGCTCGAACTGAAAGGTTTAGGTGTTCGTTTTTCCCTCGCGCTGTTCGGGAGTGGAATGGTATAGAGATAGTATGATTGTGGTTCGATGAACCCTCTGCCAAGCACTTAAATGTGAATTGCAGAGTAATCCTGTAGATGTAGATATAACTGAGGATGTATGGTGCAAATGATGTCCGAGAAGACGAGGTTGGCGCAGGAGAGGAATTGGTGGCGGGCCGCGTCAGACCATTCAGAAGACTAACGACCCAACTGGACGCAGGAGGGTCGCTGGGTCGGGGGCTGGCTGGCGCTGTACCCACCGCGTCACTTGCCGTAGACCTCGACCAGGTGCTTGACGCCGTATCCGCGCTGCGACTTGAAGCGCAGCGACACCCGGGGCATGCCGACGCCGCCGGACGTGAGGTTGACGAAGGCGCCGTGGCCGTCCTTCTTGAGGTCGATGGCGTAGACGGCGGTGATGTTGGCCGGCCTGGGGTAGGAGTGCGGCGGCGGGTACGAGAACTCGGCCGTGACGACGCCGAAGAAGCGCGAGCCCTTGTGCACCGTCTGGCGCAGCAGCAGCCGGTCCCCGTACTGGCGCCAGCCCAGCACCAGGTTGTGCGAGCTGTTGCGCAGCGACCCCAGCTGTACCGGCAGACACACAGGCAACACGGTCAACCGAGCACCACTAAATTGTAAAGGTTCACTACAACACCAACTACTTTCATAAATACCAATGGTCTACCACAACTGTGGATACCACTGCAACAGTATGTACAGGTGGTGCATAGGAGGTTACAGAATGATGTTTTAAAAATTTGGCAGAGCTCAGATCTACATCTACATCTACATCCATACTCTGCAAGCCACCTGACGGTGTGTGGCGGAGGGTACTTTGAGTACCTCTATCGGTTCTCCCTTCTATTCCACTCGTGGAAGGAAAGATTGTCGGTATGCCTCTGTGTGGGCTCTAATCTCTCTGATTTTATCCTCATGGTCTCTTCACGAGATATACGTGGGAGGCAGCAATATACTGCTTGACTCCTCGGTGAAGGCATGTTTTCGAAACTTCAACAAAAGCCCGTACCGACCTACTGAAAGTCTCTCCTGCATGTCTTCCACTGGAGTTTATCATCTTCGTAACGCATTCGCGATTACTAAATGATCCTGTAACGAAGCGCGCTGCTCTCCTTTGGATCTTCTCTATCTCTTCTATCAACCCTACCTGGTACGGATCCCACACTGGTGAGCAATATTCAAGCAGTGGGCGAACAAGCGCACTGTAACCTGCCTCCTTTGCTTTCGGATTGCATTTCCTTAGGATTCTTCCAATGAATCTCAGTCTGGCATCTGCTTTACCGACGATCAACTTTATATGATCATTCCATTTTAAATCACTCCTAATGCCTACTCCCAGATAATTTATAGAATTAACTGCTTCCAGTTGCTGACCTGCTATATTGTAGCTAAATGATAAAGGATCTATCTTTCTATGTATTCGCAGCACATTACACTTGTCTACATTGAGATTCAATTGCCATTCCCTGCACAATGCGTCAATTCGTTTCAGCTCCTCCTGCATTTCAGTACAGTTTTCCATTGTTGCAACCTCTCGATATGCCACAGCATCATCCGCAAAGAGCCTCAGTGAACTTCCGTTGTTATCCACAAGGTCATTTATGTATATTGTGAATAGCAACGGTCCTACGACACTCCCCTGCGGCACACCTGAAATCACTCTTACTTCGGAAGACTTCTCTCCATTGAGAATGACATGCTGCGTTCTGTTATCTAGGAACTCTTCAATCCAATCACACAATTGGCCTGTTAGTCCATATGCTCCTACTTTGTTCATTAAACGACTGTGGGGAACTGTATCGAACGCCTTGCGGAAGTCAAGAAACACGGCATCTACCTGGGAACCCGTGTCTACGGCCTTCCGAGTCTCGTGGACGAATAGCGCGAGCTGGGTTTCACACGATCGTCTTTTTCGAAACCCATGCTCATTCCTACAGAGTAGATTTCTAGTCCCCAGAAAAGTCATTATACTCGGACATAATACGTCTTCCAAAATTCTACAACTGATCGACATTAGAGATATAGGTCTATAGTTCTGCACATCTGTTTGACGTCCCTTCTTGAAAACGGAGGTGACACGTGCCCTTTTCCAGTCCTTTGGAACGCTACGCTCTTCTAGAGACCTACGATACACCGCTGCAAGGAGGGGGCCAAGTTCCTTCGCGTACTCCGTGTAAAAGGGAACTGGTATCCCATCAGGCTGGACTCACATTCGGGAGGACGACGGTTCAATCCCGTCTCCAACCATGCTGATTTAGGTTTTCCGTGATTTCCCTAAATCGTATCAGGCAAATGCCGGGATGGTTCCTTTGAAAGGGCACGGCCGATTTCCTTCCCTAATCCGAGCTTACGCTCCGTCTCTAATGACCTCGTTTTCGACGGGACGTTAAACACTAACCACCTACCTATCCCATCAGGTCCAGCGGCCTTTTCCTCTTTTGAGCGATTTTAATTGTTTCTCTATCCCTCTGTCATCTATTTCGAAATCTACCATTTTTTCATCTGTGCGACAATTTAGAGAAGGAACTATAGTGCAGTCTTCCTCTGTGACACAGCTTTGGGAAAATAATGATGATCTTTGGTTTGTGGGGCGCTCAACTGCGTGGTTATCAGCGCCCGTATAAACTCACAATCTGTACACAGTCGAATCTCGCCACGTTCACTAATGATGATGAAATGATGAGGACAACTCATACACCCAGTCCCCAGGCAGAGAAAATCCCCAACCCGGCCGGGAAGCAAACCTGGGACCCCGTGATCCAGAGGAAGCAATGTTAGCCACTCGACCAGAAGCTGCGGACGCAGAGTTCGGAGGATGAGACTGAGAGCATTTTGCAATAAGGAACCTATGGCCGGAAATATGAAATAAAGTTTCTACAGCACTAAGTATTTGTCTGCATTCAGTAGGCTGAATAAAAAACAATACTACTGTAATCATCTTGAAGTGTTTAGCTCATCTGTCCATGTTTGCTTACAAATAAATTTGTTTTTAGAAGGGGTCTGCCTTGAGCAAAACAATGTTTTTCCTTTCCTTCTATTATCCAGGCATGTTTCGCTGTAGTTATTCAGCATTATGAATGGGAAAATGGTCTTAACTACTTGTACACATAGGAATTTTTAAGAGACTATTTTCTCATTTGAGAAATAGACATGTTTTGTGTATAGAATTTTAAACCACACACTGTGGTTTTGCAGTTACTTTTCTTTCACAGTTTTTCATCTGCAGCCATATAAAACATAATGTCGAAAGCTTTTATACCTCGAAATTTTACGACTGGGAATATTCTAGTGAGGCCTAACATTAATTGATACTGTGTGTGTGTGTGTGTGTGTGTATGTGTGTGTGCGTGTGTGTGTGTGTGTGTGTAAGAGGGTGAGTGTGTGCTCGCACGTGTTTACATCATACGTTGGTCTTACCCGATAGCTCCTTGAGGATAGAGAATAGAGTTCTGTTGCAGAGGGATGTGTCTTGGTTTATTATTTCTTTTCTTTCGACTATATCTTTTTGGACTTTGCAGTTTCCCTCCAATATATACCAACACACCCCAACAGACATCAACACCGACTTGACAGTTCTCAAGTGCAGCAACAGTTGCCCAAAAAAATTCAGGAAAACTACCAAATACAACTACAACAAACAATAAGTGAATACACAGCTCTCTGCAACGGAACTCTATTCTCTGCCCTCAAAGACTATCACAAACACAAACCCATAAACATACTCACACTCACTCGACTTCTTGAAATTTTCTAAAGTTACATTTCTTCTAGGAACTAGTCACGTGAAAACGACAAGCTGCAAATTTTTTTTATTAATATTAAATAATTTTATTAAATACTACAGTATTATGATTACTTTAGTAACATTCACTCGAAATTGTTTAGACATTTCTTTTGGAGTTTGTTATAGGATACAATATTTGCTAGAATAGATTAATAATTAAGCTAATCTCATACCCTAACTCTCGATCAGAAGACATGAGTACATTGCAGACAGTGTAAGATGACAGCTGCATTACATGTAACTTACTTGTAAACAGAATTTAACTTTCAAATTAAGTTTAATTTTTAGTAATGAACATTTATTCCTGTGTGTTATTTAGGAATAAGTAACATGTACTTCTCATAAGCCGGCATGTATTATTTCTCTATGCTACGTGCTAATATCGGGCGCAGATACCGCATCAACAGTGACCTTAGGTTGATCCGTGTTGCCGAAAACAAGTTAGACGAAAAATAAAAACGAAGAAAGAATATAAAAGAGGGCTAGTTGTGCTCTCCTTCAACAATCAGTAACTGAATAACAATCACGGAATTCAACGACATCCAGCAAGCATAAAATTACACAGAAAGAAAAAATAAGGGGCAGTCAAACTTCGTTATTGGACCTCAGTTGGCTGTTCTTGTAGACTACAGAGTTCTTTTTATTTGACAAACTGCCTGTTGGTTTCTGTCGCGGGTTCTTCAGCTGACTTTTGTCTGATGATTTTTCTGACGTTTCGCCAGCACGAGTGGCTGGCATTGTCAGAACTTCACTCCTCGCGAGGTCCAGTCCACCACCAGCAGTGGAGGTTGAAGCTCTGACGGTGTCAGTCACTCGTGCCCGTGAAACGTCAGAAAAATCACCAAACAAAAGTCTGCTGAAGAACCAGCGACAGAAGCCAACAGGCAGTCTGTCAACAAGTGGCCATGAAAGCTTCAACAAGTTTCTGCTGTTTATTTACTAGGAGTCAACACTGAGAGTACTCACAATACTTATGACGTCGGAGTTTGTCACTATATCCATCTAAGGATTCAGAATGACGTATAGCATTTATCGCCTTCCTGTTGAGGCCGCGACCAGATTCCCAACTGTGACGGTAGATGGCCTCAGCTGCATCGACTGAATGTAGTCTCTCGATGGTCCTCGAACTTTAAGGCCGCCTAATGTGCTAATGGGGGCTAACTTCAGCACCTCTCCGCCCGCGCCATTATTAGTAGTATTTAGAACCATTACGTTATAGTCCAGCAGTCGGAGAAGGGTCAGATCTGCTTTGCCTACTCTCCTCAGAAACACAGTTGAACTGCCCTAATTTTTTCAAGTTGTTGGTGTCACAAGGTTCACCTGCACGGAAAGCCGTGCGTGTTAAAGGGTGGCTTCCTGGACGGCGAGGTGCAGCGGACGCAGATCGAATTCACTTGGCGGATTAACGATAGAGGCCAGCCTGGGTGTGGTTTATAAGCGGTTTCCCACATCCTACAAGGTAAATACTGGGCTAGTATCCAAGTACCAACTGAGTTTAACGATTTACAAACATTTAGGTAATCTTACCTCAATTTCACATAAATGACACTACACGCAGACAGTTGAAAGGAAGGAAGGAAGATAGGGTTTAACGTTCCGTTGACGTCGAGGTCATTAGAGACGGAGAAAAAGCTCGGATTGTGTGAAGGATGGGGAAGGAAACTGGCAGTGCCCTTTCAAAGGAACCTACCCAGCATTTGCCGGGAGCGATTTAGGAAAATCACGGGAAACCTAAATCAGGATGGCCGGACGCGGGTTTGAACCGTCATCCTCCCGAATGCGAGTCCAGTGTGCTAACCACTGCGCCACCTCGCTCGGTGCATACAGTTGGGGCACACGTATTATGTCCCTGGGGGTACTGGGGGTAACGAGATGGCGATAGGAAGGGCATTCGGCCACCTCTTAAACTGACTGTGCCAAATCCATCAGTAACCACGCCGACCCTGCGCCGATGCGGGACAAAGGCACAAGAAAAATAAGAAGAAAAAAATAAGTTGTCGCAAGTTTCGCTTTTGACGTGTTCTTACCTCATTAAATACGTGAACTGAAGGGGTGAGAGAGGGTCCTCGACCTTACTTTTTTTCTTTTTTTTCAGAACTTCTGACAACCATGACACACTACTGGAAAAACAAGATACAAAGGATAGGTTTGTTCGCCAAGGCGTTGTTAAAGACGTATCTTATACCTATTCTGAAAACACGTTATCTGTACTATCTATATATCATGTAATGAGCACATTGATAGTCATCATACAGAGAGAGAGGGAGGGAGGGAGAGAGAGAGAGAGAGAGAGAGAGAGAGAGAGAGAGGGGCGATATGGAGGGAGGAGAGAGAGAAAATGCTGAAGCGGGCAGATCTACAATGACACAAGCTGCAGACACTGGATTGTGAGATAGAAATATAGCTGTAGCAATAGTCGCATTGATCATACTTAACCTACCGCGCCATTAGATTGCAGGCAGTTCACAACTGTTATAGTTAATTTAATTTAATTAATGCGTGTCACAGAGCAATGTTAGACGTCAGGTGCACAGATAAAGCACAAACGAAGAGTGATCTGACGAGTCCGGTGAAAAACAATCTTATGTTATTTATGAGTATGGAACAGTTTAGTACGTTTTCAGACACTAAATTGAATAAATTTGTCGTAAATTTCAGACTAGATATTGTCACAAGTGCTTGTACGGCATTGTGTTTTGTATTGTTGTGGACGAGTGTTAAACTCGGCGCTGTCTCATAGCGTAATACGAAGGCAATGTGTGAAATACGTATATCAGCTGTAGTGAGTAATTTCTTCAGTTCTCGCGATAAAGCCAAGTAGTCACAGAAAGTGTGTAAAAATATTGGATTTAAAATAGACATGAAATTGTGCAAGTGACGCAGAAATTAGGTAGAACAACTAGGACATACGTGATAAAAATGTCTACAGATTACACTGGCATTGCTAACTTATTCCATAAAAGCAATTATTGGAGCCTTTATCAGTAGTATGTGACTACTTTTGCGATTTAAAAGGTCTGGAAATATTTGCTAGTACGTCCATTTACTTGACCTTGTCAGTGGTAAAAGTATGCTTGGGTTCTCTGCTGCATAACTTGATTCCAGTAGAACATAACGGATATTTACTCCTTCTACCCAACGAAACATACGAGATTTATTTCGAAATACTGTACTTTAGAAAATCGCGTTACTTCGTTCGTTTACTATCGAAATCAAATATAATTTTATAATACTGATTTAAAGCTTCATTTTGGGTACAACTGAAGCAATTTACAGTTGATTTCGTTTATTTCGTTAAAGAGTATGGCTACAGTAATATCCTGCACGGTTGATTACTTACGCAAGACTGAAAACAATAAAATAATATATATGTCCATTGAAAATCTGAATAAGAAAATAGAAGATAAACAAAAAACTATATCCTCGACTGGAGTTTTCTTGAACCGGCGACATTACTGACAGGAACATTCAACTGTGCAGTCACGAATAATTTGAATACAAAAGGTGTAGCTTTTGCAAATATTTCGCTGGTTGCAACGATGAAATAACTAGAGAAAATTTTACCGGAAAATTTAAAAAAGACGATGGGCAAATCGTTTTCCTTGTTCAGATAACCTTGAAATTACCTCAGAAAGTTTCGGCATTTACTCTTTTCCATTTCGCTGTACCTCACAGTATGAGAACGGTACCGATTAGAAAAGATACCTGACGGGATAATGCGAAACAAGTTTGTACCGAGGTGAAAAATACTGTCATTAAAACACGTCAGTGATACGGCCATAGAAATTTGTGTATGGAATCCAATCCTGATGTTTGGCCTCCACTGGTTTGTTCACAAGCAAGTAGACTGTGTAGAGCTTAAATGCTGCCATCTGTCGACAAAAGCCGGGACCTGGGCTTTAGTACAAGCGAACTGGAAGTGTGAACGTGAGATAATCTTTGAACAGAAACACCATAGTTTAAGACCTACACCGACTGATCCTTGCTAAGGACCAAGTCACAGACTACATATATAATAATATATAATATATAATATAATATATATAATATATATATATATATAATATATATAATATATAATAAAATAATAAGAAACATTAGATTTCGATAAGGCGTCCGTTCGCTGTTGAGCGCAGAGGTCATCACATAACTTCCCAAAAAATAAATGATGTACTTTGTTCTGCCAGAAACCACAGATTCTACAAGCTAGAACGGGGAAGGGCAAAATGATTTATAAGACGTAGTCGCTAATGCGAAGTTGCCTCATTAGAATGGTGATAAAAAGTTGCACAGTGCAACAAATAATAGTTTATATTGCATCAAAAGGTAAACTATCGAAACAGTATGAAGAAGAAACAAAAATTATCGTCTGTACAAGCACAAAACAAGCTAAATGAGTTTGTCAGCTATTTGTAATCTGGGACAGAGCATGTTTTTACAGTTCTAAATAAAATTATTAGAATTAAATGTAAACATATCTGACGCCACTGGAAATTTCTCACAATGAAGCAAACGCGAAATGTGTCTAATGCAGTGTTAATCGAAATTATATCGTTGTCAGCAACCAGGGAATCGAACAAACAGATTTCACATGCTTACTGTCCTCAGTCCGTTATTTTCGATGCTCAGCCTCTACAGACGAAACTGTTCGTGGAGCAACAGATATCGGTCACATACATCTCTAGCGATTAAAATAAATACGATGTGGAGATTCTATCTGATCCTGGCATAAACCATTCGCTATTTTATCATTTTTATCCGTATTAGTCCACAAAGTGAAGTGTGGTTTCTAGAGGAGAACTAATCCGTTGTCCCGCTCCCGTGATGACGCTAACGCTAATCGGATATGAATGGAACGTCTAACGGCAGAGCCATTCATAACGAGAGGATCTATGACGCAATGAAAGTCAGCTGCAGTCGGCGAAAACAGGGCGCCTGCAACCGGTTCCTTGACGATGTCGCCTCGGGGTCACTGGCCTGTGTTGTGACCAGAGGCCGCCGAGGTTCCCCGTCCGAAAAAGGCCGACTCGGAGAGGTCAAGTTCTGGATCAGCTCCTACCGCACGGCCGGCTAGCGTGTCACCGTTCTCCTTCATTCGGTTCTCATTCTCTCGCCTTCTTTCCTGTTTATAATTACTGGTTGCATTCGTTTTGGATTTCAAGGTGGTCCGTTGCTTTTATGGAATAAGTTAGCAATGCCAGTGTAATCTGTAGACATTGACAGAGAAAAAACTTCGTTAACGCCAAGAGGGTGTTGTGCGACATGAACGGAAGTTGGTAGGGGACGCATAACTTTCGCGCTAGTAGCGCCCCTATGACGATGCATATCAGTCTGCTTTACCCCATAGAGTAAATACACTCAGTCGCAAAAATATTCGGACAGTGGGAAGTTTCACAATGAGTACTCGAGAAACACTGACTATGACACCCAAATATACACTCCTGGAAATTGAAATAAGAACACCGTGAATTCATTGTCCCAGGAAGGGGAAACTTTATTGACACATTCCTGGGGTCAGATACATCACATGATCACACTGACAGAACCACAGGCACATAGACACAGGCAACAGAGCATGCACAATGTCGGCACTAGTACAGTGTATATCCACCTTTCGCAGCAATGCAGGCTGCTATTCTCCCATGGAGACGATCGTAGAGATGCTGGATGTAGTCCTGTGGAACGGCTTGCCATGCCATTTCCACCTGGCGCCTCAGTTGGACCAGCGTTCGTGCTGGACGTGCAGACCGCGTGAGACGACGCTTCATCCAGTCCCAAACATGCTCAATGGGGGACAGATCCGGAGATCTTGCTGGCCAGGGTAGTTGACTTACACCTTCTAGAGCACGTTGGGTGGCACGGGATACATGCGGAAGTGCATTGTCCTGTTGGAACAGTAAGTTCCCTTGCCGGTCTAGGAATGGTAGAACGATGGGTTCGATGACGGTTTGGATGTACCGTGCACTATTCAGTGTCCCCTCGACGATCACCAGTGGTGTACGGCCAGTGTAGGAGATCGCTCCCCACACCATGATGCCGGGTGTTGGCCCTGTGTGCCTCGGTCGTATGCAGTCCTGATTGTGGCGCTCACCTGCACGGCGCCAAACACGCATACGACCATCATTGGCACCAAGGCAGAAGCGACTCTCATCGCTGAAGACGACACGTCTCCATTCGTCCCTCCATTCACGCCTGTCGCGACACCACTGGAGGCGGGCTGCACGATGTTGGGGCGTGAGCGGAAGACGGCCTAACGGTGTGCGGGACAGTAGCCCAGCTTCATGGAGACGGTTGCGAATGGTCCTCGCCGATACCCCAGGAGCAACAGTGTCCCTAATTTGCTGGGAAGTGGCGGTGCGGTCCCCTACGGCACTGCGTAGGATCCTACGGTCTTGGCGTGCATCCGTGCGTCGCTGCAGTCCGGTCCCAGGTCGACGGGCACGTGCACCTTCCGCCGACCACTGGCGACAACATCGATGTACTGTGGAGACCTCACGCCCCACGTGTTGAGCAATTTGGCGGTACGTCCACCCGGCCTCCCGCATGCCCACTATACGCCCTCGCTCAAAGTCCGTCAACTGCACATACGGTTCACGTCCACGCTGTCGCGGCATGCTACCAGTGTTAAAGACTGCGATGGAGCTCCGTATGCCACGGCAAACTGGCTGACACTGACGGCGGCGGTGCACAAATGCTGCGCGCTAGCGCCATTCGACGGCCAACACCGCGGTTCCTGGTGTGTCCGCTGTGCCGTGCGTGTGATCATTGCTTGTACAGCCCTCTCGCAGTGTCCGGAGCAAGTATGGTGGGTCTGACACACCGGTGTCAATGTGTTCTTTTTTCCATTTCCAGGAGTGTATTTATTAGCAATATATATGCGTAACAACATTAATTACAAAAGAATTATTGTATTATTTCGTTTCCAAAATATAAATAACAGAAAAATTAACAACAAAAATGAAACATCCTGCACACCCTGCTACAAAAGTATTCGGACACTGTCCAATAAATGTTCATAAGTTGTACGACGAAAATGTCAATACCTTGTAGGTCGACCTTTCATTTTCACTACCTCCTCTAATCTACTAGGCATACTTTCCACGAGTTTTTTCGTGAAATCTGGGCCTACATTTGCCCATTCTTGGCGCAGTTTCTCTTGCAAGGTCTCCTTCGTATAGATGTTGTGCGCGCGGAGGGTCCGTTTCAATTTATCCCACAAATGTTCGATTGGGTTAAGGTCTGGTGATTGGGGAGGGGGGGTGCAATACTTTCGGGCAATCGAAGAGCAACCATATTTGTACAATATGCGCGGTATGCTTGGGATCATTATCCTGATAAAAATGAAAGTTGTTCGCAATACCTAGATGTCGTGCACTCTGCCTCAAATGCCCTCGCAGTATATTCAGATACGCTTCCTTGTTCATCGTATCATCAGTGAACACTAAATCACCCACACCACTGCCGGACATGCATCCCCACACCATGATGCTCCCACCTCCAAACTTTACTGTTGGTTTGAGGTTCCTGGGATTCAGCTCTTCATTGGTCTTTCGCCACACGTTTGCCTTTCCGTCGCTTTGCCATAATGTAAATTTACATTCGTCGCAAAATATCACCAGATTCCACCAAGCCTGATCGTATTCGGCGTATTCCCTCGCAAATCGCATACGTTTCTTCTGGTTCACTGCATTTATGAATGGCTTTCGCCGTGCCACTCGACCACGGTACTGCGATCGTCGTAGTACTCTCCGCACGGTTTCGGGATGAACTTTTATACCAAGGTCTCCCTCCACCTCACTTGCAATTCGTGTGGCAGATATTTTCGGATTCTGTTGTACCTTTCGCACAATCACACGTTCATCTATCTCTGAAAATGTCCGTGGCTGTCCTGTACTGCAACGGAATTCCAATCGGTCTTCTTTCTCGAACCGTTTAATAATGTCGTAAACTGTACTTTTCTTCATGTTCACTATTGCGGCAATTTCCCTGCAGGTTTTCCCCTTCGCGTGATGGTAAACGACAAGTTGCCTTTGCTCGAACGTAGAACACTTCCCTCTGCGTCCCATCGTCGATCTGCACAGGCTCGCGATACGTGTTCACTAATCATCGCTATCGTCTCGCGGAAATGTCGGACATACTGCAGCCGCTTCACCCTCTGTGCGTCTCGGAATGAACTATTCTCTCACGTTGTCCGCCTTTGTCCGAATACTTTTGTTGCACCTTCCCATGCCGTTTTCAGGAAATATTACGTAACAGACACATGTCCAACAACAATTCTTCGTATTTGACGCGTGTTTCACGTTGCGACATCGTACCCAGAGTCCCAAATACATTACAAAGTGCAATTTCTGTATTTGTTCATGCGGCAAACTGCAAAATTATGCGCCGTTATGTGCTGTCCGAATACTTTTGCGACTGAGTGTATCTCTGGAGTGAGCATTGTGTTCTGCCCATGTTGTCAACATTAAACCAGTACTGTCACGTGTTTTCGGGACTTCGCTGTGCGTGTGTGCTTTCTGCAGCGTTTGAGGTTTATAATATCAAGAGTTTTTGTTGTTTTTCACCGTTTGTTGATAGTGTAATAGCGATGGTGAATTACTGTTGTTGCTACGGATGCAAAGAAAAATATGTGAATGGAGGGATAGTAACTTTCATGGGTACATACCATGTAGCTCTAATTATAGTTGTCATATTAGTAAGAGACACGGTATATGTTTAAAAATTTCGAGACGCATTATAATTAAGGCTTGATTCTGTAGACCTATTTTCTACGATTTTATGACTATATAATAGATATTACGGCTCGTACAAAAGCTTACAAACAATCGCTTCCCCTCGTAAATTTGCTAGTGGAACAGTGACTTGTCGATTATGTATATAGATTACTCAGTCTACTCTTTATTTAATAAACTGGGAGCAAGTACGTACAATGCGTTAAATAAATACTTCAAAGTGTCACCAGTAAGAAAAGTTGTGCTTTAGGTCGCAAAAACGAGAAAATAAATATGCAGAAATGGCAGAAAAAAGAACGAATTAGCAGGGATATAATCGCTAATGTGTGGCAAATTCGGTGTTTTTCGGACACTTGCAAAAGTAGTAGCGTACTGTTAAGTCGTTTTGCAGGACTATCACTGCAAAAATGTACGTAAGGCTCTGTAATACTACAAAGTGCCGCATCATACCGAAAACTACCAAAAATCGAGTGCATCTGAACTGTGACACCTATCGCAAAGAAGCAGGATGTAATATCACTGCCGGCCGGAGTGGCCGTGCGGTTCTAGGCGCTACAGTCTGGAACCGAGCGACCGCTACGGTCGCAGGTTCGAATCCTGCCTCGGGCATGGATGTGTGTGTTGTCCTTAGGTTAGTTAGGTTTAATTAGTTCCAAGTTCTAGGCGACTGATGACCTCAGAAGTTAAGTCGCATAGTGCTCAGAGCCATTTTTTTGTAATATCACTTGCCATTAAAAGTTACATAGCTGGTTTATTCCCGGTATCAAATGGATACTGTTAAAATGTCTGCGCAACATCTATAAATAATCCACGACACGTACGAAAAGAATCTGTCTGTACTAGGGATGTAGTGACATTCTAAATATACAGGGCGCTATGCGGACAAACACACGACGTCCTGAGATCACGTGACCAGGCCGGCAATGTATGTTGACAACACAAAATCTGTCCTGCGCATGTGAATGCTCACTCCAGAGATATTTACTCTATGCTTTACCCACACGCTGTAACGGTCGTGGGTATTAGTTACCTCTGGGACTGGTGCGTTGACGTTATTCAAGAATACCTTTAAGGCCCCGAATGACACCTCACTGAGTTTGAACGAGGTCCTGGCTACGAGAAGCTGGATGACCTTCTGTGATACTGCAGAAATACTGGGCAGGAATGTAGCCACTGTGCATGACTAAAAATGGTTCAAATGGCTCTGAGCACTATGGGACTTAACTTCTAAGGTCATCGGTCCCCTAGAACTTAGAACTACTTAAACCTAACTAACCTAAGGACATCACACACATCCATGCCCGAGGCAGGATTCGAACCTGCGACCGTAGCGGTCGTGCGGTTCCAGACTGTAGTGCCTTTAACCGCTCGGCCACTCCGGCCGGCTGTGCGTGACTGCTGGCAGTTGTGGTTACGGGAAGGTGTGGCCGCATCAAGACAAGGCTTCGGATGGCCACGTGGCTCTACCGAGAGGGGAGAACTTTGTGTTCGGTGTTGGAAAATTGCGCAGGTCGCACCAGTGTTTGAGGAGGGTAGTAGGAGTAATCCATCGAACTACAGACCTATATCATTGACGTCGGTTTGCAGTAGGGTTTTGGAGCATATACTGTATTCAAACATTATGAATCACCTCGAAGGGAACTATCTATTGATACATAATCAGCATGGTTTCAGAAAGCATCGTTCTCGTGCAACGCAGCTAGCTCTTTATTCGCACGAAGTAATGGCCGCTATCGACTGGGATCTCAAGTTGATTCCGTATTTCTAGATTTCCGGAAAGCTTTTGATATCGTCCCTCACAAGCGACTTCTAATCAAGTTGCGGGCCTATGGGGTATCGTCTCAGTTGTGCGACTGGATTCGTGATTTCCTGTCAGGAAGGTCGCAGTTCGTAGCAATAGAGGGCAAATCACCGAGTAAAACTGAAGTGATATCAGGTGTTCCCCAGGGAAGCGTCCTGGGACCTCTGCTGTTCCTTATCTATATAAATGACCTGGGTGACAATCTGAGCAGTTCTCTTAGGTTGTTCGCAGATGATGCTGTAATTTACCGTCTAGTAAGGTCATCCGAAAACAAGTATCAGTTGCAAACGATATAGAAAAGATTGCTGTATGGTGTGGCAGGTGGCAGTTGACGCTAAATAACGAAAAGTGTGAGGTGATCCACATGAGTTCCAAAAGAAATCTGTTGGAATTCGATTACTCGATAAATAGTACAATTCTCAAGGCTGTCAATTCAACTAAGTACCTGGGTGTTAAAATTACGATCAACTTCAGTTGGAAAGTCCACATAGATAATATTGTGGGGAAGGCGAGCCAAAGGTTGCGTTTCATTGGCAGGACACTTAGAAGATGCAACAAGTCCACTAAAGAGACAGCTTACACCACACTTGTTCGTCCTCTGTTAGAATATTGCTGCGCGGTGTGGGATCCTTACCAGGTGGGATTGACGGAGGACATCGAAAGGGTGCAAAAAAGGGCAGCTCGTTTTGTATTATGACGTAATAGGGGAGAGAGTGTGGCAGATATGATACGCGAGTTGGGATGGAAGTCATTAAAGCAAAGACGTTTTTCGTCGCGGCGAGATCTATTTACGAAATTTCAGTCACCAACTTTCTCTTCCGAATGCGAAAATATTTTGTTGAGCCCAACCTACATAGGTAGGAATGATCATCAAAATAAAATAAGAGAAATGAGAGCTCGAACTGAATGGTTTAGGTGTTCGTTTTCCCCGCACGCTGTTCGGGAGTGGAATGGTAGAGAGATATTATGATTGTGGTTCGATGAACCCTCTGCCAAGCACTTAAATGTGAATTGCAGAGTAATCATGTAGATGTAGATGTAGATGACTATGGTGCTTCGCACTGCATCTGCATCAGTTGGCAATACAGTGACACGAAGAATTGTTACAAATTGGTTACTTCAAGGACAGCTTCGAGACAGTCCCCTTGTAGCGTGCATTCCTCCGACCTCAAAGCAACGCCATTTGAGACTTCAGTGGTGTCAAGTGAGAGCTCATTGGAGGACGGCGTGGGGGTCTGTTCTGTTTCCTGGTGATAACTGTTTCCGCCTCTGTGCCAGCGATGGCCGTGTTTTGGATGAAATGAGGCCAGCTGGGGGCCCGCAACCAACACGTCTGCGTGCTGGACGCGCCGGATGGTTCAAATGGCTCTGAGCACTATGGGACTTATCATCTATAGTCATCAGTCCCTTGAACTTAGAACTACTTAAACCTAACTAACCTAAGGACATCACACAAAACCCAGTCATCACGAGGCAGAGAAAATCCCTGACCCCGCCGGGAATCGAACCCGGGACCCCGTGCTCGGGAAGCGAGAACGCTACCGCGAGACCACGAGCTGCGGACGACGCGCCGGACCTGCGCCCGGAGTTATGGACTCGGGTGCACGACAGTGGAAGCACCCTCGTGATTATCCCACGCATCCCCAGTGCAAAACTGTAAGTCATTCTAGTGAAGCGAGTTCTTGTGCTACCATTCATGAACAGCATCCCAGGGGGTGTTTTCCAACAGGACAACGTTCGTCCACATACCGCTGTTGTAAATCAACATGCTCTGCAGAATGTCGACATGTTGCCTTGCTCTCTCCAGTCGAGCACATATGGGGCATACTGGACGTCAACTTCTGCGTCATCCACACAGTTAACCGTCCCTGTATTGACCGACCAAGTGCAACAGGCATTGAACTCCAGCCCACAAACTGACATCCGGCAGCTGCACAACACAATGGATGCACGTTTGCATACTTGAATTCAACTGTCTGGCGTTTATAACAGTTAATGCTGTACCATCATTGCACATTTGCAATGACTTATCTCGTGCCTACATTAACTTGTGATCTTGCAGTGTTAATCACTCGTAGTGCGTTAGGTAATCTTTTCAGCAGTTGATGCCCCACAGCTTACGTAACGAAAATCATGTCGCACACTGTCAGATCCTTTGAAGTACTTATTATAGCTATGCGTTTCGAGTTTTATTAGTAATCAACAGGAAAAAGACGCTTTTGTCCCTTACAGCATCAATGTGAATACATACACGAGAGTGAATTGGAACGTCATGTATATGTACATACAGAGACTGCAACTGAAAAAAAAAGTGCCTGATGATCATTAGTAGAAATCGAAACTGGAAAATCTAATCAAGATTTTTATAGTAGCTGATGGTGTGCAATAAGATCTTTCGACAAACATTATAAAATCACTATGACATTCGCGGCCATGCTTGATATGTTGCCTGGAGGCGCCACGTTTCGGTTCTTCGGATGACGAATGTTTGATTTCGTGTTTAAATGGTAATCATACTCCATCACAAGCAGTGGATAGTAATAAAATAATAATTCTTTAATTCTTTGAGAATGCCAGCCATTCAAGCTGCCGGAAAGTCGGCTTTTCAATAAAAAAAAAACCTAAAAAAAAGCAAGAAAACCTCCTCCGGGCTTTCCGCCCTACATGACACAGCACACAGAATACGAAAATAACGGTCTGTATCGGTCGATATGCAGTTAATACATTACTAATAGGTTACCTTCAATGTCAGTCTGGTACTGTGTGCGACTTTATTTACGATGAGTCATAAGGTGACATTGATGTAATTTTACTGAACATAGCTACATAATACATAATAGTTGAAATCGATCTGCAGTGCACAGATTAAAAATTTACGACCGATGCCGCCCTTTCTCCTATCTTCGATCTCATTAATACGGTCGTGGAGCGCACCTTCCTGATGGAAACAAACTTCAAGTTCATAAAATATTTGGTAGAGACGATATTAAGACGTAGAAGATACACTTAAAAAACTGTTTTTCCGCTCTGAACGTGAAAGGTTTCATTACACTCGATGAAACCAGTGGTAGTGAACGAGCAGTTTACTTCCGCTGTATTCTTGTGTTCCACCTGAAGTCAGTAAGTGGCGGAGTTCCATAGCTACCTGGCGGGTAGCGTCAGGCAGAAATGTTACGATTAGTGGACGGATCAAGTGCAGACGCGTGTGGATTCAAATACGCCCTACTGTAGTACTGTAAAAGCTGATACGGCCGGCACTTGTGAGAATCGAACCGGCGCTCTCCAAGTCGGACGCCACCATTTAACCACGATTTACGACGGCTATCTAGAAAGTAACAGACTCTTTGAAATAAAAAAATTGTCAGTATGGAAAAGTCACCATATACATTTTAAGGGTTCGCTGCTGAGCTACTTTCTACATAACTGCCATTCAATTTCAGGCACTTATCATAATATGGCACAGGTTTTTATATACCATTTCTGAAGAAATTTGCCGCCTGCGATTTCAGTACCAACTGGTTTATACACGCACACAGTTCAGCGTCAGTATCAAAGCGTTGTGCACCCAGCCATGTCTTCTTTGTCGGGAAAAGGTGGAAGTTTCTCGGCGCCAAATCCGGGCTGTATAGTGGATGATCAAACACCTCCCATCAAAAATCCAGTGGGAGCTACTGGGTACGATTGCCCGTGTGTGGTACGTACGTTGATGTGAAAAACGAAACTTTTCCGCTAAGTTTTCCCCGAAGCTCGTATTGTATTGCCCGCCTTAACTTTTGTCAGTGTTTGACAAATTTCAATTGGTTTGCAGTTTTACGGAAGCAAAAATCTAATCACAGAACGCGAGATTTTCTATTGCAGCTCACATTTTAACACGTCACAGAAACAAACTAACGGAGACAGAGACAACACGCTACCGCCGCTGGATGCGTACTGAGTGCGGGAACGTTATGGTATCAAGATGACGGCTGTAACCCTCCCACTGCCGCGGTCGACCAAAACACTTTCTGGACACCCCTCGCGGAGATGTCGATGCAAATGGTACAACCAGAAGATTTTACGTTCAGTGACAATGATCACGAAAGGCTACAGATTTTATAGGCGCTGCTGCTAACGATCAACACGCGGTGTGGGCTGTTCATACGATCATTTTTATCAGAGCACCCATTCACAAACGCAGAACATGGCGACCCTGTATCCCTACCTACCTTCATTAGATTTGCCTAATCAGCTAACGACAGCTTATGTAGTGCAGACGACTGCAGGAAAACAAGTGAGTCACATTTAACGAGGATGTTACCAACCGCCGGCTAATGGCCGAGACATTGGCGGAAGACTACGGCACAACCTTGCCGCTGCGTTAGCGCTTTCTGCCGCTCCTCGCGACGTAACGCGCCGACACGCACTGCGTTACCTACATTAATTACGTCGTCTTTTCCTTTATTATTCATTCATACCAATCACTCTCATTAAGAGTCAGTATCTATAAGGAGCCAACGACCTTCTGATGATAAATCATGACAAAGTTGTTTTACCAACAGTCAAATGTTCTCACAGTATTCAATAATAATAATTAGTTATGCTCAGTAATTACATTGCGCTTCCCTTGTTTCTGAACAAGTGTCTACAAACGAAATCAGTATATCACGCCATATGATGCTACGACGTGTACAAAGAGAGGTAGTTTTCTCTTCAGCTGAATAAGCTCCCAGAAGAACAGTCCGAATCGTAAGTTAATATTTGTGTCTGCTTAATACTGCCCGTTACTACACTGTTGCTGAAACGCATTACTGAAAACTGTTAACGAAATTTTTAGAACCACTGCAGACACACTCTTACTCTCCCTATACTTTACCCATTGTAATCATTCTCCCGGCTCCAGAACGCCCTCTCCTCTGATTGGCTGAGATAAACTGTGGCCAAAGTCGTTTTAAAAGGTTGGACAAAAATATGAAAACACTGCGAGAGAGTCCGCCGCTCGTGGTCTCGCGGTAGCGTTCTCGCTTCCCGAGCACGGGGTCCCGGGTTCGATTCCCGGCGGGGTCAGGGATTTTCACCTGCCTCGAGATGTCTGGGTGTTTGTGTTGTCCTCATCATTTCATCATCATCCAGGAATGTGGCGAAATTGGACTGAGCAAAGATTGGGGAATTGTACGGGCGCTGATAACCACGCAGTTGAGCGCCCCACAAACCAAACATCATCATCACTGCGAGAGATGCATGCTGGAACATAAATGCAGATGCTGCCTAAGACTGCAGATTGCGCTTTTGTATCTGATTCAAATGGCACACATGCAATGTACTCAACACGAGGTCAGAACACTTTGGTTGTTAGTGCATTATTCCAGGGCTAAGTGAATTCGAACGTGGGCAGACTGTTGGTGCCCGTGTGTTAAGTCTTCCGTAACCAAGGTAGCCGATATGTTCGGCATTTCAACAGGCGCCGTATCGAAGATTTATGCTGGGTAGAACTAAAGTGGGAAAACATTATCCGCTACGTCACAACGTGGGCGAAAGTGTGTATTGAGTGTCGTTAGAGACGGGCACTGAAAAATATTACGATGAACAGTGAGAGAACGACGGCTGCAAAATTCGGTACAGATGGTGCCGTAGCCGTGAAACCTGGACTAATGAACAACGGGAGAAAGTCATTTGGTCCGATGAGTTTTATTTCACACTATTTTACAACTTCTCGTCGAGTTTACATCCCAAGAGCGAAATGTGGCGCGGGTTCGGTGATGATTTGGGAAGCTATATCGTGGTATTCCAAGAGCATCATGGGTACTATGCAAGGTCACATTACTGCCAAGAATTATCTGACCATTTTGCTCATCATTTGCATCCCATGGTACAATATTAACTCCCCAATAATTATGGTGTGTCCCCTGTTCACAACCGAGCGGGGTGGCGCAGTGGTTAGACACTGGACTCGCATTCGGAAGGACGACGGTTCAATCCCGCGTCCGGCCATCCTGATTTAGGTTTTCCGTGATTTCCCTAAATCGCTCCAGGCAAATGCCGGGATGGTTCCTCTGAAAGGGCACGGCCGACTTCCTTCCCAATCCTTCCCTAATCCGATGAGACCGATGACCACGCTGTCTGGTCTCCTTCCCCCAACAAACCAACCAACCAACCAATCCCCTGTTCACACAGCTTGCGCCGTCCGGACTGGTTTTGTGAGCACAAGAATCAAGTATCGCATCCCCCTCAGCCACAACAGTCACCAGATGTCAATATTATTGAGCCTTTGTGGTCTACTTTGGAGAGAAAGGAGCATGATCGCTGTCTGTCTCCGTCATAGTTACCTGAATTTCTCACTATTTTTAAGGAAGAATGGTATAAGATTCTACTGAATTTCTAGATTACACTTTCTACTAGTTTTCTTGCAACTGTATCCGCCTCTTGCCGTTCTGTTGGTTCTGCTGAAACAAATTTAGTCAGAGAATCTTGGAACGTCAGGATGTATCTGTCTCCTGCATTTGATTGCGTCATAGGCCCTACTATGTCAACGGCACAATTCTCAAAAATGAGCTCTGGCGTTGGCGTTATCTCTAATGGCTGTTTTGTCTTCGTCTGTATAATCTGAGTCCACTGGAAACTGTTATGAGTGCCAACACTTTTCCTACACACTATTACGCATGGTAATGTGTTGCATATTTGATATTTCCATATTCATACTTCCTGAAAACGTGAATGACCTGTGGACATTTCTATTTTTTGATAAGAATAAGCGGGACGAAGGCGCTCTCAGTTCTGGAGAACAGTGTGTCATCTTCCAACAACTCGTATCTGATGCTCCTCAATTTTCCTGTTAGAAGGGCGTCTGCAAGGTGTGTGGGATCCTTCGTGACAGGGCAAACGAGGAGGCGGCGTGGGTGTCGATGCCTCGTTGACAGTTGCGGGAAGACTGTCACACACAGGCCGACCGCTCTTGCACCTGATTTCTGCGTGGCAGACAGACAGGCAGCGAAATGCGGAAGTTTTCCTCCGGACGTATCAGCGGCAGCGGGGGTCAAAAACGCAGATCTGGTTTGCTGTCTGTCAGACACGTTTCATTCTCAACGACAGTCTGACATCGCCTTTCCATCCGGTGTTGACGGAAACCTTCTTCCACAAGATGGCTCGCTCTTACATACGGAATTTTTAATCTAAGTAGAAATGGTAGTGATTGTATTTTTGAATGGGAAGATGACGTAAACCACATCCTGTTTTCGTGTCCCAAATTTGACTGTGAAAGGTGGAACTTTTTGATGACATTGCTGAATACGGCATGCCACCTCCCTCAATCAGTTTTTTCTCTTTTGTTACTAAAGACATTCGCCTTTATAAACTGTGATTTTCTTTAAGAGAAAAAATCTGTGGGTTTTAATGATATGCGTTTTTCACTTTTATAACTTGCTTGTGAAGCAATTTCCGTGCTACTGTGAATTGACAAATCACAACTGTTTAATTTACTTCGTGACCTCTGTTACCGATTTATGGTGGACAAAATTGTGACAGCATGGGTTCTTCTATCTGTAAACATGAAATGGTTCAAATGGCTCGAGGCACTATGGGACTTAACACCTGAGGTTACCAGTCCCCTAGACTTACTACTACTTAACTCTAACTAACCTAAGGACATAACACACATCCATGCAGGATTCGAACCTGCGACCGCAGCAGCCGCGTGGTTCCAGACTGAAGCGCCTAGAACCGCTCGGCCACCGCGGCCGGCTCGGTACGCTCCTCGACGTTTTCTTGGAAGAGAGGATTTCATTGTAGAGTTGACGAGGTATGTTGAATCTTGACCAACATGAGGCAACGTCACATCCTCGAAATCTCCTGTGCCTACAATTATTTGTAGCTCTTTGCAGAACACTGTACGTTCATTCGATGTTCCCAGCACCACACTCAGCAAGTTGCTGCGACGTATAACACTACATCTTCGACAACCAGCCATCAACTGTAAGACTGTTGATATTTTTAACAATATCGGGAGTCCGATATATCGTTATTTAAAAGTTTACCATAATCGCCTCTTGCTGAATCCAAAATAGCATCGATATATCGGTATATGGTCGAAAAAAATGGGGTCTTATGTGCCTGTACAAATATTGTAAATATACTGGCCGTTTTAGAGCTGTATATTTAAGTTTTGATTAATTATTAGATTTTCTGTACATCAACAAACTAGCAGCCTGCTTATACCTCTTACAGCAAGAATTGAAAGGAAAACGATGCACTTTCACTCTTGGCGATAACCACTTTGCTAACAATGGTAACTGCATGTAAGTAGCACAATAAAACGTGTGTGATGAGTACGTCGTTTGGTTTCGCCACATATCGGTTTTGTCCGGAACACTTCATGTCGACTTCCCTGTTTCTTCATTTCTGCCAACGCCAGCGACAAGCAGTTGTAGTGTCAAAATTGCGTGGTGGAGCTAAACATTACAGCTTCAGTTGGTAGCGCCGGGCGCCGATTACGTCAACATTTCCCCTCACACGTCACCGCCCACCGCAAAGACCAGTCTCGTCATGTAGATTTTAGTTCATCATTTTCATGCAAGTCTTTTTGATGAATTCCGATGTCCTTTAAGGCAAGGAACTGAGTCACTTAAAGTAGTAAAGGACTTTTGCTAACTAACTGCAAACTAACTGATGATGGTCGAAGTAGAGAGGATATAAAATGTAGACTGGCAATGGCAAGGAAAGCGTTTCTGAAGAAGAGAAATTTGTTAACATAAAGGATAGATTTAAGTGTCAGGAAGTCGTTTCTGAAAGTATTTGTATGGAGTGTAGCCATGTATGGAAGTGAAACGTGGACGATAAATGGTTTGGACAAGAAGAAAATAGAAGCTTTCGAAATGTGTTGCTACAGAAGAATGCTGAAGATTAGATGGGTAGATCACGTAACTAATGAGGAGGTACTGAATAGAATTGGGGAGAAGAGGAGTTTGTGGCACAACTTGACTAGAAGAAGGGATCGCTTGGTAGGACATGTTCTGGGGCATCAAGGGATCACCAGTTCAGTATTGGAGGACAGCGGGAGGGTAAAAATCGTAGAGGGAGAGCAGGAGATGAATACACTAAGCAGATTCAGAAGGATGTATGTTGCCGTAGGTACTGGGAGATGAAGAAGCTTGCACAGGATAGAGTAGCATGGAGAGCTGCATCAAGCCAGTCTCAGGACTGAAGACCACAACAACAAAAACATTTCTTCACATTGGAAATCATGTTATTCGATTCACCCCGCCACCCCCGAATGCAATCGGACTACTTTTGTGCCACATGTAACTGCTTCACATAGGCAAAGAGAAAGGTTGGGCATAATGAAAGCTCAAAAAGTAGAAAGACTCCTTCACACCGTGAAAGTAAAATTACGTTCTACTACAATTTCAAATGAACAACATAATATATTTATTTAAAATTGTGAAAAAATATGACATGAAATATAAGCGGAATTTTATGTGCCCATTCGATAGAGCGATTAGTCAGGTGCGATATTCGTTTTATCGACGTATATTACCGGGGACAGTGAAACACAGAGCATAAACAGCAGTCCGGCAGCGACAGCACCGCCTTGGCCTGCGCTTCTGCTACAGCCGTGCAGCAGCGCTGCTCAGTCGCTACTGGCGTTCTGCTTATTCGTTGTGTTTTACTGTCCCCGTTAATGTACGTCGATAAAACGAATACAGCACTTGACGAATTTGCAATCGGTCTACCCAGTGGAAACGCTAAATTCCCCTTTAAAAATAATTTTGTTTGTAACGAGAAACAAACCCCCGATAAAGCAAACCTACTTGGGAACTCATAACATACTACTTAAGTGAGTTAGCAATTATTAATAAAGTTGATACATTTGCGGTGCGAGGCGCCGCTACACAACGTCAGTATTGGCTCTTGAGCAAAAACGTCTGACGGCCACTGCTCCGGACTCCCACTTGCCTGCAGGATGCCGTACTCGGCCGGCGACGGTCCGTAGTCGAAAGGCGAGGCGGCGCTGGAGCAGACCAGCAGAGCTGCGACCGCGGCGGCCGCCACCGCCAGAAGCGTCCTGGAGTGTGCCATCTCTGTTTCCGCTCCTCTGTGTTGTCGCCGACTGTAAGTGTGGCGAAAGGGAGCCAGTCGGTGTCTATATACGCACGCACGGCCGCCTCCCCCACTCCTGGGTCCGCGGCTGCGACACGGTAGCGCCTGAGATCCCCTTTTCCTGTTATCGGGAAGATGACGAGACTGCGCTTCCGAGAAGGCGCTTGCCCAACAGGGGCTCGTTACGCCTTATCAGCTGCTGCCTGCCCCGGCAGTCAGTCGCGCCTCTCCGCGAACAGAGCAGGGTAACCGTAAAGGCGACGTCCCGCCTGCCACAGATCCCCGTGCAAACAGTCAGCTGTGTGCGGCCTGACAGCTTCGTAAGACTGCGCTGACGTGTCTGCAGCCGCTGACGTCCGCCTCCGGAAAGGTGTGCGCACGCGCTAACATCTTGTCGCCCCTTGTCGGCTCGCCGTTGACCGGCTCTTCTGTTCCAGCTGGGCGCCAGTGCAAAAGAGCTTCTCACAGTTGCTGCACCGTCTGCAGAATGCAATCTATACGTTTCGATCCATAGTGACATAATAAGTACTCACAGACTGGATCACTCTATGTAATAACCTCAGATATTTCCGGAACCGTAAAAGATATCGTAATTGGCACTATTAAAGACGTATTACTGTCGAAACCTCTAAATGACAGTGTGTTAAAAAGCCTATATAACTTTGCATTTTTCGATTTGCTGTTCTTATTATGAAAATAGCGTACATTGCTGACCTTTTTCCTCGAAAACCCATTTATCCCTCGATAAACAAAACGAACGAGGCCGTGCAGTGGTTAATACACGTAACTCCAATTGGGCAGGACGGCGATTCAAGCCCCACATTGTCATACAAATTCAGCTCTTTCGTCGCTCCCATAATCGCTAGAGGAACAGGTTGGGATATTGCCTAAAAAAAAAAAAGAGACGGACGATTTCCTTTCGATTCCTTCCACAATGCAAGCTTGTGCTCCATCTGTAATGATCATCGACGGACAGAAAATGAAATCATCGTACGGCATTCTTCGCCGGGAGACCACATGCGGGCTGTTCGGCAGCCCTTTTTAGCTGACGCCACTTCGGCGACTTGCGAGTCAATGATGATGAAAGACACACAACACCCAGTCATCTCGAGGCAGAGAAAATCCCTGACCCCGCCGGGAATCGAAACCGGGACCCCGTGCGCGGAAGCGAGAAAGCTACCGCAAGACCACGAGCTGAGGACAGAATCTTTCTTCCTTCGTTGATTAACAGGCTTTCAGATATTACTTTTACTCAGTCGTTCGGATTTCTGACGTATACATGATGTGCTACATCTTAAACTCTGATTCCCTCTATAATTTCCACACTCGTTGGGACTGGCTGTTTTAAAGTAGATATTAAAGATAAGTAAATGAATACGAAAAAAATATTGTAAAAGACGCGTCATTAAAAAATTGGAAATATTTAGGAAGCTCCTATGGGACCAAAGTACTCAGGTCATCGGTCCCTAGACTTACACACTACTTAATCCAACTTAAATAACTTACCCTAATGACAACACACACACCCCTGCCCGAGGGAGGACTTGAACCTCCGATATGAAAAAAAAAAAATAAAACTGTTGTGAGTGACCAATTGTAACATTTTAATTACTTACGTTTGGGCACTACCTATGACAACAGATATGAATATAGATAAAAACTTATCAAGCTGTCTGGAATGTCAATTAAGTGGAAAAATAGATATGTCATTAAAAAAACGCAGGAGCATGCTGGGGTATCATTTTACAAAACAGTTATGTGGTAGCGAATTATAGGTTACAAGCAGACAACAATATAGCTACCGCTAAGGATCAGACATGTTTCTCATAACGGTTGGAGGGTGTAAAAGATTCGAAGAACAGGAACAATAGCATTAGAAAAGAGCTTAATATTTGTAGCCTTAGAAAAAAATTAAACATAATAGAAGATATCTCAACGAACTCATAAAGTGAATGAACTACGAAAGAGGACTTCTCAAAACTCGAAACTACAAATCATGACTACGAAGAACAATTCGCAAATCGATAGAGTACGCTGTAGGCATGCGTTTGTCGCAGAAAATACGTCATATGGCATTTCGTCACATGCTTATAGAATGGATAGCGTCTTAGAGCTTCGTAGTTGACTGTTCACACAAAATAGAAAAAGAGCGATCATTGTCAAAGACGAAAACTCCGTGTGGACAGCGGCTATCCTATTGCCTAATACACGCGGTACACACGATATGAAAAGTAGGGTTGGGATCATATTATTCTGTTCAATAACATCACTCATCACATTCCCTCCCGATCCGCTCGGGGCTGTCACTTGACCACACGTCGCAACTAAAGTAGCAGAACTCGCACAATATTGAACACTGAACGTTCGCTAAAACCGTGAATTAAACGTTATATGAAACGGGAAGTAGCAAATTTCTTTCAAGAGATAAAAAAGTGAAAATGCAGTAGTTGGAATTCGGTCTGCATCCGAAATCGTTTCGCTTTGGTCGCTTATTAAGAACCTGTGTTCGATCTGGAAAACAGTCAACAGGCTAAGAAACAGAAATATGTAAGTAATTTATGTTAACTGAATCTTGAGTCGGTTCTTGGTAGAACAATATTATAATAAATGATAAGCGCTAGTTTGCTTTTCTTCTACAGTATTACTTTTATTGTGTTAATCGGTTTTCTGCTTACAAGCCCATCTTCACACATTTACTGACTATTGTCACCAAAGATGTTAAAACATTGGAAGAGAAGTTACACTTCTAGATTGAAGGAGAAATGTACATTAAATAACATGCTGATAATAAAATGTAAAAAGTAAAAAATTGAACAATAAAAAAAATAAAAACGGTGTAAACAGGAAAAAGCTTTAACGGAAAAAAGAACAGTAACCCTACATAAACGTTTATATTAATAAACAAAAACAACAAAATAAAATGAAATTAGTACTTGACAACGGTACTTAAGGAGCGCGATACTCAAAGCAATTAAAATACTTTGTATTTTTTACATTGTATTACCACCACACTGTCAAAGATGTTATTTACTGTACATTTCTGCTTCAATTGAGATGTGTAACTTCTCTTCCAATGTTGTTTACAAACACTGTAACGTCTTTGGCGACAATAGATTGTAAATATCTGAAGATGACCTCGTAAGCCGAAAACCGGTTAACACAATAAAAGTAATACTGTAGAACAAAAGCAAGCTAGCGCTTTTAATTTACTAAGTAATTTAGTTTATATTGGACGAACTTTCTGTACTGTGTTAACATTTTTTCATCGTTCCAAAATAGACTTACATAATTACACTTTAAGAAGTAACGAACGAAACAAAATTCTTACGGAACTATTGTAGAAGTCTCCACTGGAATAAATAGGTCAGGAATCGATCAAATATTGAAGTCCCTTAGATTTTTTGACTGCTGATTCAGAAATCCGTGGTCGCGGCGCAACTGACGAATTGGATACTGGTAGAGAGAACAGAAAAAAACTACGAACAACCGATAGTCTCGTATCGTCGACGCGAATCCGTCACCAGCAGGCTATGCTGGCGACACAAGCACAGCTTCCATTACTTAACCTTCAAGCGAGTTAGAATACAATTGGCGTGTGACGGCTGCTGAGTGGCAATTGGCAGTATTTCCCCGCAATTCCGCTTCAACCTTTCCTCCAGCAAATTCAGCATTTGTATTAGACTCTATAACAGTGACTGGAATTGGCAACACACACTGTTGAACGGCAGTAGGGACAAATGCCATGTGGCTGGAGCTTTGCGGCGCTTTTAAATACAACATGAACGTCCTAGGTACTCTCTACGCTTCCGGTAACTGCAAATGAAATACAGCAACCCACCCAAACACGCTGCGCGCACGCACACACACACACACACACACACACACACACACACACACACACACACACACACACACAAACTACGCACCAAGAATTATCTGAATGGGACTGAAATATAGAATGACTTGTTCAAGAGAAAGAGCTTCATAAATTGAGCAAGCCAATAACAATTTGGTCCCCCTTGGACCCTTATGCAAGCACTTATTAGGCATGGCAATCACTGATGGCGTTATGTGATGTCCTTCTGGGGGGTATCGTGTCAAATTCTGTCCAATTGGCGCATTAGATCGTCAAAATCCCGAGCCAGTTGGAGGGCCCTGCTCATAACGTTCTAAAGGTTCTCAGTTGGGGAAAGATTAGGCGAGGACGGTTTGTCAAGCAAGAAGGCAAGCAGAAGAAACTCTCGCTGTAGGCGGGCATTATCTTGCTGAAATGTAAGCCCAGGATGGCTTGCCATCAAGGGCAACAAACCGGGGCGTAGAACATCGTCCACGTACTGCTGGCCTATGGCGGGCGAATGTCAAGTTGGTATCCCACCGCTGTCCAAAACATCTCTAGACACGTCTTTGTTGGTTATCGGGGCTCATTACTAAAGACATTCTACTCCAGTGAATGATGATGATGATGTTTGGTTTGTGAGGCGCTCAACTGCGCGGTTATCAGCATGACAACAAATTCCCGACCTTTGCTCAGTCCGATCCCGCCACTTTTAGGAATGATGATGAAATGATGAGGACATCATAAACAGCCAGTAATCTCGAGGCGTGTGAAATTCCTGACCCCACCGAGAATCGAACCCGGGACCCCGTGCTCGGGAACCGAGAACGCGACCGCGAGACCACCAGTGAATGTGATCCGAGGCAGAAGACGTGTGTCGACCGCCACGGACAGGAGTCCGATACCAACTTGACAGTCGCCCGCCACAAGACCATACAATCCTGATTGACGATCTGGCGTGCCATTTCATTTCATAGGGGGAATCCTTTGGTTGTCATCCGTGGCACCCGTACAGCACAGCGGTACGTCGACGATATTCTACACCCCGTTTTGTCCCCTTCATGGCAAGCCATCCTGAGCTCACATTTCAGCAAGATAATGCCTGCCCGCACACAGCGACAGTTTCTACTGCTTGTCTTCCTTCTTGCCAAACCCTATCTTGACCAGCTAGGTCGCCGGATCTTCCCTAATTGGCTACGTTTGGAGCACTATGGGCAGGGCCCTCAAACCAGCTCGGGATTTTAACATCTAATCCACCAAGTGGACAGAATTTGGCGCGATATTCCTCACGAGGAGGTCCAACAACTCTGGCAATCAATGTCAAGTCGAATAAATGCTTGCATAAGGGCCAGAGGTGGGCCAACGGGTTATTCTGTCCGAACAGGCCTTGGAAAGCCCAACGGTACTGATCGGCCGCCGTGTCATCCTCAGCCCAGAGGCGTCACTGGATGAGGATATGGGTGGCCTGTGGTCAGTACACCGCTCTCCGAACCGTTTTGTCGGTTTACATGGCCGGAGCCGCTACTTCTCAATCAAGTAGCTCCTCAGTTTGCCTCACAAGGGCTGAGTGCACCCCTCTTGCCAGCAGCGCTCGGCAGAAAGGCTGGTCACCGATCGAAGTGCTAGCCCAGCCTGATTGCGCTTAACTTCAGTGATATGACGGGAACTGGTGTTACCACTGCGGCAAGGCCATTGGCCAACGGGTTACTGACTTACTCAATTTATGAAGCTCTTTCTCTTGACTAAATGTTCCAAATGTGCTTTGTAGTTCTTAGCGTAACCGAGGCCCGGTGCAAAAATGTCTGCAAATTCGTCACATAGACGAGAAACACTGTCTGAAGGCACAGTGTGGTTCACTGATAGGACTTGATTTACTATAGACAAGTTAAACAACTGAAATAAATCGAAACCAAACAAGTTCACTTCAGAAGAAGAATGAAGGACGTAAAATGACACAAGTTTTGTTTGTCCCTTGTATGTTGCAAGAAGGCTGCACTGTCCTAACACAGGGATATGCTGACCGGAATAGCTAGTAAGCTTAACATTTGCAGCACGCAACGGAGGTGTGCCCAGCTGTTTGTAAGTGTCTTGATTGATCAGTGAAACTGCAGCCCCGGTATCGAGCTGGAATGGTATCACTTTGCCGTTAATGTCCAAGTCCACAAAAAGTTTATTGTCCTGCTGACGACAAGAGCTACTGTCTTGTGCAACGTGAACTGACACTGGTACAAAATCACTTGTGACTTGACGGGAGTTCCGGCAACGTCGACGCACACTATTTGTGGGATGAACACAGTCACTGTTAGAGAGAGTGGCACTGGGGGGAGTGGAATGAACTACATGAATTTCCATGGGTGAAGTGTTGCGAGCCTGAGTATCCTTGGTTCGATTCTGATTTTGGCGCGAAGCAAAGGGCCTGGAATGATTTTGAGCTTCCGATCTGAGCTTTTTCTGGCAAACACTTTGAACATGTCCTTTTTTATTACAGTAAAAGCAAATAGCTTGGCGTGACGGGCAAGTCTCACGCGAATGTCTAGTAGCACAACACGGGCATGATTTTAGCACTGCATTTGCTTGCTGGCACGGTACACGTGGCTGGGAGCTCGGCGCCAGCGGCGCAGCCGGGCGCGAGGACTGTTTACTGTTCCGTGCAGCACGCCCGGCGGGCCGGTTAACCTGACACACGGGTGGCGAAGTTTCAAATGATTCCTGAGCAAAGTCAAGTGTGTCCTGCCGATCCAATATGTCCATCACTTGTTGAAGGGAGGGATTGACTAGTTTCAAAATCTGTTCCCGTATACGAACATCAGAAACGTTCTGTGCAATTGCATCACGTACCATAGTATGTGAATAAGGGAGTCCACATTGACACTCAAAAGCACAATCCCTAGTAAGGCCTTTCAGGGTTGCCACCCACTCCCAATTAGTCTGACCGGCCGTACGTTTTGTGCGAAAGAAGGTATACCATTTCGCAACTACATTGACTGATTGTTTGAAATATGCATCTAATGCAGACAAAATTTCGTCGTAGGACAGAGTTGCTACGTCGCGTCGGAGAAATAATTTGACAATCACATGGTACGTTTGTATCCTGACGGAGGAAAGGAGAAAATGCTGCCACTCGTTACCTTGAATTCTGTAGGCGGCGAGATGGAATCCAAATTGGCGTGACCACTCCGTCCAGCTTTCCAGTGCAGCATCAAAAGCACGAAAAGTTGGTGCAACTGCATGTAGTGGCTGCGTTAGCGGTGGAGCGGCGGCTGCCGCATCGTTTTGCATTGCACGTTGACCCTGGACGAGCTGTCCAAGGGCATCCAGTAATGCCTGCGTCTGCTGATTCTGTAAGCGATAATATTCGGACAGTACATCTGGAGATGGTGGCGAAGCCATTACACAAGTAAATCAGGGCAGTATAGTTACGAACGCGGTGTGGCCTCGTCGCCAAATGTTGTGGAGAGCCAACCCGTTTTTGAGGGGAAGCCGAAAAGCACGCGTTTTAGCTCACGCAGGTTGGAGTGAGGTCTGGAACAGGTCAAGGAAATTAGACTAGCAAAAAAGGACGTAGCTGTGGAATACTTAATTTTAATCCATAAATGGCGAACATCGCTCCTGACGGTACATGTTTTACAGCATCAATAGTAACTGGTAATGGCGCCTTGCTAGGTCGTAGCAAATGACGTAGCTGAGGCTATGCTAACTATCGTCTCGGCAAATGAGAGCGTATTTTGTCAGTGAACCATCGCTAGCAAAGTCGGCTGTACAACTGGGGCGAGTGCTAGGAAGTCTCTCTAGATCTTCCGTGTGGCGGCGCTCGGTCTGCAATCACTGATAGTGGCGACACGCGGGTCCGACGTATACTAACGGACCGCGGCCGATTTAAAGGCTACCACCTAGCAAGTGTGGTGTCTGGCGGTGACACCACGGAAAGGTTTATGCTAATACAACGAAATGAATTGTTGTTTAACAAGTTCTACAAATTTTTAGCATCTTGGTAGCAGCTAACTCTAAAGACAATGAAACTAGAGCCGAATATGGAGAAATTAATCTCAACTGTACAACATATTTTGTTTGGCAAGTCTGTCAAAGGAAAAGTAATTTTTAAATAATCTGTTTGACAGAAAACGTGAAATTTTCTGTCGCGTTTGACAACATCACTTGAGAAGATTATTGTTAACTGCCCCATCAAAATTCAGTTTGTCAGACTGTTGAACAAATAGACGTGAACAGATAAAGTATCCCGTCGGCGTTCGAGAGATTACGTGGGTTAATGAGTGCATTGCATATCAAGGGAGTTGCTCTTTAAGAATGCAGGCGGAGGTTCATTGCCTGTTCTGTCCTTCCAGAATAGTATTAGCGCTTTTGTAATTAAATACCGTAACGAAAAAGGTGTGATCGTTGAACGTTTGTTTACTAGCATCTTATAAGCGTATTTAAATACTCGGTTGGCGAAGTGACTACACCGGTTTCCGTGTCGCGATGCACTTGAATGGGTCACTGCGCAGGGTCGTAGCCGCCAGATGGACTTTTCCGACAGGGGCGGACACAGCGACAGCGATGTGTCAACGCGGATTCGAGGTAGCTGACACAAACTGTCAGTAACTGTTTAGGGACACACATTGAGACAAAATTATGTGCGGAAAATAGTCTGCGGAATTACCTGTACCTAGATGCTGTCGTAGAATGTCTGACACAAGAATTTCCCGGAGCAGTATCACGTTTGGTACCACAATATTTGTACATTTACATTTTCTTAAAAAATTGCTATTCACTCATAAAGATTTTATGATTTACTGCAGATTTTTATTGGGAAGGGTTTAGCCCGTATCAAAAAATGATCTAATATAAATGTCTACCGAGTCAGTTTTGATGGGTACGTTGCCGCTTTGGGTTCCATGCAGGTTGGCACAGACTGTCTGGCAATTTGGTCACTATAAAACTTCGCGATCATGAGAATGTATGAGCATAAGAAAGCACAATGGATTAAAAAAATCAGTCTTTCCAGGAGACATCGCGCTAATACCATGTAACACGGCTCGTATCTTGTCAGTTGCCTCAGAACGTTCGTGGCAAGCTGAATGAGTGGGAGCAAGTCATTCCGCAATAAACATCCTCCAAAACATCACCTCTGAACTAAACCCTCTACACACTACAGACTAAGACCCTCATTGGGCCTTAAAAGAAAAGAAAAAAAGACAATATCGCGATTAGTCGTTTCCAGTCGGTGTTGTTTGGCACATTGAACACGTATAGCTGTGAGTAATAGCGTTTTGCAAGGTACCTGACACCAGCTGTCCACAGCGTCCAGTTTCCTTCGCAACGTTTGCTCGGGAACTGGTGATCATCGACCTCCATACACTGACAGCAGTAAGCCCTGCTAGGTTTGAAACCGAATGTTATTGATTCGGCGTGACATTATATCCAATCCCTACCATTTAGCATTTTCACACGGTCACCGTTCCTACGCCTTGTTCCGTAGCTGCGTGCGGTACACCATTGTCTTTAGACAACTCGAACAGTCCTTGCTGACACACCAACAAATCGGCCAAGTTAATTGACGGTGTGGTCACTGCCACGTCCAAAGATAATAACTCCTTTCTGATATTCTGTCATGTCTCCAAGGCGACCTATCTTATTTCGCTGATTCCATACAACCGCAGTGCCATGACGTCCATCAGTGACAGAGTATCACATGCCCGCTTGATGTAAGTGCTGCGCCATCAACAGCGTACCAGAGCGACCAGCGTGCTTATTTGAGGGAATGATCAATATTTTTGTCGGGTGACCTTAACTGCATGAGTAAACTGTTACCTCCACCAGCATGAGACTGTCGACGACTACTTACGTATGCGACATTCGAGCCAACAGTTCCAAATCTATTAGGATTATCTAGATCTATGGTTTCACAGTTTGCAGAGCAGGGATTGTGTTGACCACTCTAACAACTCTCTATGAAATTGTACGGGTGAATCGGCAAGGTTTAGTTGTTGTCAGGTATCGTGACGAGATCTTGGGACCTCATGTACATCTACATCTACATCTACATCTATACTCCGCGAGCCACCTTACGGTGTGTGGCGGAGGGTACTTATTGTACCACTATCTGATCCCCCCTTCCCTGTTCCATTCACGAATTGTGCGTGGAAAGAACGACTGCTTGTAAGTCTCCGTATTTGCTCTAATTTCTCGGATCTTTTCGTTGTGATCATTACGCGAGATATATGTGGGCGGTAGTAATATGTTGCCCATCTCTTCCCGGAATGTGCTCTCTCGTAATTTCGATAATAAACCTCTCCGTATTGCGTAACGCCTTTCTTGAAGTGTCCGCCACTGGAGCTTGTTCAGCATCTCCGTAACACTCTCGCGCTGACTAAATGTCCCCATGACGAATCGCGCTGCTTTTCGCTGGATCATGTCTATCTCTTCTATTAATCCAACCTGGTAAGGGTCCCATACTAATGAGCAATACTCAAGAATCGGACGAACAAGCGTTTTGTAAGCTACTTCTTTCGTCGATGAGTCACTTTTTCTTAGAATTCTTCCTATGAATCTCAACCTGGCGCCTGCTTTTCCCACTATTTGTTTTATGTGATCATTCCACTTCAGATCGCTCCGGATAGTAACTCCTAAGTATTTTACGGTCGTTACCGCTTCCAATGATTTACCACCTATGGCATAATCGTACTGGAATGGATTTCTGCCCCTATGTATGCGCATTATATTACATTTATCTACGTTTAGGGAAAGCTGCCAGCTGTCGCACCATGCATTAATCCTCTGCAGGTCTTCCTGGAGTACGTACGAGTCTTCTGATGTTGCTACTTTCTTGTAGACAACCGTGTCATCTGCAAATAGCCTCACGGAGCTACCGATGTTGTCAACTAAGTCATTTATGTATATTGTAAACAATAAAGGTCCTATCACGCTTCCTTGCGGTACTCCCGAAATTACCTCTACATCTGCAGATTTTGAACCGTTAAGAATGACATGTTGTGTTCTTTCTTCTAGGAAATCCTGAATCCAATCACAAACCTGGTCCGATATTCCGTAAGCTCGTATTTTTTTCACTAAACGTAAGTGCGGAACCGTATCAAATGCCTTCCTGAAGTCCAGGAATACGGCATCAATCTGCTCGCCAGTGTCTACGGCACTGTGAATTTCTTGGGCAAATAGGGCGAGCTGAGTTTCACATGATCTCTGTTTGCGGAATCCATGTTGGTTATGATGAAGGAGATTTGTATTATCTAAGAACGTCATAATACGAGAACACAAAACATGTTCCATTATTCTACAACAGATTGACGTAAGCGAAATAGGCCTATAATTATTCGCATCTGATTTATGACCCTTCTTGAAAATGGGAACGACCTGCGCTTTCTTCCAGTCGCTAGGTACTTTACGTTCTTCCAGCGATCTACGATAAATTGCTGATAGAAAGGGGGCAAGTTCTTTAGCATAATCACTGTAGAATCTTAAGGGTATCTCGTCTGGTCCGGATGCTTTTCCGCTACTAAGTGATAGCAGTTGTTTTTCAATTCCGATATCGTTTATTTCAATATTTTCCATTTTGGCGTCCGTGCGACGGCTGAAGTCAGGGACCGTGTTACGATTTTCCGCAGTGAAACAGTTTCGGAACACTGAATTCAGTATTTCTGCCTTTCTTCGGTCGTCCTCTGTTTCGGTGCCATCGTGGTCAACGAGTGACTGAATAGGGGATTTAGATCCGCTTACCGATTTTACATATGACCAAAACTTTTTAGGGTTCTTGTTTAGATTGTTTGCCAATGTTTTATGTTCGAATTCGTTGAATGCTTCTCTCATTGCTCTCTTTACGCTCTTTTTCGCTTCGTTCAGCTTTTCCTTATCAGCTATGATTCGACTACTCTTAAACCTATGATGAAGCTTTCTTTGTTTCCGTAGTACCTTTCGTACATGATTGTTATACCACGGTGGATCTTTCCCCTCGCTTTGGACCTTAGTCGGTACGAACTTATCTAAGGCGTACTGGACGATGTTTCTGAATTTTTTCCATTTTTGTTCCACATCCTCTTCCTCAGAAATGAACGTTTGATGGTGGTCACTCAGATATTCTGCGATTTGTGCCCTATCACTCTTGTTAAGCAAATATATTTCCGTTGTTGCGAGGAGCTGCAGGCTCAACTTCGAATCCAAGGACGGTAATGCTCGACCTCATAGAGCGTCGAACGTTAACGTTTTCTTGGAAATAGAAGATATTCCACGCCTGGCGTGGCCTGCTCGCTCTCCCGATTTGAATCCCATAGATCAGGTCTGGGATGCACTACGAAGACGAGTTGCATCCCGTCAGAATCCACCAACCACTCTCCGAGACGTGCGAGAAGATCTGCAAGAAGATCGGCCTTATTGCCTCAACGTGAGACTGATGACTTCATTCACAGCACGCCCCGTCGTTGTCAAGCCTGTATTGCTGCAAGAGGTGGCCACACCCCATACTGAGCACATTAACCAGTTGACGGAATGTGTGCGCAAACCTGATGTGTTGGAAAAAATGAAGTACATTTTTTATTCCGTTGTGCTTATTGCAGTTGTTCACATTCTGTATTCTACCTGGGATTAACACTAGATAGAACTCTGTCTTTCAAGCAGCATTTATCAAATGTGGCTGCTAAAGTTAAAACTAGAAATAATATTCTTCAGAAGCTTGTTGGTACATCATGGGGAGCCAATACTAACGTCCTGAGATCTACAGCATTAGCTCTGTCATATTCTGTTGCTGAATATTGCTGCCCAACCTGCATCAACAGTGTTCACACTAAGAAGATAGACGTGCAACTCAATCAGGCAATGCGATTAATCACAGGATGTATTCGGAGCACAAACACGCTGTGGCTGCCTGTTCTAAGCAATATCCCACCTCCAGCCCTAAGAAGATCAGAAGCTCTCCTAAAGACGTGGAAAAACATTCAGCAGAACCCCCAGCTCCCCATCCATCAAGATATTGTACAAAGAACACACCAACGCTTGAAATCGAGGAAACCACCATGGCGCACAGCACTCGACCTTGAAGGATCTGCTTTCAACATTAACAGTTCATGGAAACTCCAGTGGGAACAGTCTTCAGTAGCCAATAAACATCTAGTCGAGGACCCTTCCAAGCAGACGCAAGGATTTGATCTTCCAAGGCGTCAGTGGAGGATCATTAACCGCATTCGAACTGGACAAGGCAGATGTGGCTATCTACTGCACAAATGGGGATGGGTTGGCTCTGCAAATTGTGACTGTGGTGCCCCCTCACAGACGATTCATCACATTGTTGCTGACTGCCCTCATCGTACTTTCAGAGGAACTTTAATGGACATTCACCGTACATCGGATGAAGCAGTCAAGTGGATTGAAGAACTAGACATAGAGCTGTAAAATTGTACGAACTTGTGATTGTACATTTTAGTCCTGAAAATATTGTATATAAATGTAAATCAATGTACACATCATACGATAAATAAATAAATAAATAATTGTTCCTACTTTACTATCACTTGTTTACATAAATTCAGTCTTGCAAAATATCCGTATTTTGCTTTAATTTTGGACAACAGTGTATATTATTGCCTTCCAGTACATCTCGCTTGCATAGACCCTCCAAATATTCCGTCTGCCTCTCAGCTTCCCCTTCTTTGCTTAGGCCTGGTTTTCCATCCGACCTTTTGATATTCAGACAGCTGTTCTCGAGTTTATATACGTCTGAAACACAAGAAATGGACTTAACGCAACAATCCTACATCTCTTCTCTGCAAGCAATTTTACGGTGTGTGGCGGAGGGTGCTTTTTGTACCACTATCCTTCCTCCTTTTCCTGTACAGTAGCAAATGGTTCGTGGGTAAGACTTCGTGTGAACTCGAATCTCTGTAATTTTAACTTCATGACCTTTTCACGAGACATAAGCAGAGGGAAGCAACATTGGTTAGCTCTTCTTGAAACGTGCACATACTGATGCAGAACGCCTCACTTGCACGTCTGCCACTAGAGAAGGCTCAGCGTCTTTGTGACGCTTTCGCGCTTACTAAACGAACTTGTAACGGAAAGAGCGGCTCTTCTTTGAATCTTCTCTGTTTTCTATACGTATCTAATCTGGTACAGGCCCCAGACTAACGACCAATATTTACGTATTAATCAAATGAGGTTTTCGTAAATTATCTTCTTTCTGTGTGTATCACACTTCCTGAGGTTTCTTCCAATAATTCTCACTCTGACACCCATCATACCTGCGATTATTGTGATGTGGTGATTTTAGTTTTTCCCGCCCTTGGAGGTTCGAGTCCTCCCTCGGGTATGGGTGTGTGTGTCGTCCTTAGCGTAAGTTAGTTTGAGTGAATAGTGTGTAAGCTTAGGGACCGATGACCTCAGCAGTTTGGTCCCATAACTCCTTACCAGAAATGATTTTAGTTTAAATCGCTCCATACACACATTCCTAGACATTTGAGGGACGTGACAGCTTGCAGTGATTGTACTGTTATGGTGTGACCATACTGTAATGGATTTTTCTCCCTTTTTAACCGCTGTATCTTACATTTGTTTATGATGATGGTCAGCTGCCAATATCTCCTCCAGGCTTCGATCTTCTGCAGACATTCTTACATTTCACTGCGGTTTTCCACTGTTGCGACTTCTCTGAATACAGTAACATCACCCAGGAACTACCTCATGGAACTTCCGACGTTACCAACAAAGTCATTTATATAACGATGCACCACGAAGGAATTATCCGAATGAGATGGCATTTGGGAAATGTGATGCACATATGCATATATAAAGACAAATAAATAATTAAATTTTCAGAAAAATTGAAGGAGCTATTCAAGTGAAAGAGCTTTACAAATTGAGCAAGTCAATAACACCTTGGTCCATCTCTGGGTATTATACAAGCAGTTATTCGGCTTGGCATTTATAGACGGAGTTGTCCGATGTCCTACTGATAGAAATTGTGGAAAATTCTATCCAATTGGCGGGTTACACTGTGAAAATCCCGAGACAGTTGGAGGGTCCTGGCCACAACGCTCTAAAGGTTGGGAGAGATCCGGCGAGCTTGCTGGGCAGGGTAGGTTTTGGTGAGCACGGAGACCAGAAGCTGTCGACCAGTCTGGCGGGCAACACTCCTGTCCGGGGCGTATCCAGACGAGTGTTCGCTGATCATCGAGGCTCAAATCGAAACTGGACTCAACACTGAATTTCCACTCCGGTCAATGAGATTCCGTGCCGACGACGTGACATTCCGTCTGTTGCTCACCAAACGACCGGACAACCAGACGTAATGGTCTGGGGCGCCACTTCTTTTCATTTCATAGCAGAACCCCTTTGTCGTCATCCGCGGTGCCCTTACAGCACAGCGGGTACGTCGATGATATTCTACGCCCCGTTTTGTTGCGCTCCATGGCAATCCATCCTGGGCTGGCATTTCGGCAAGATTCGTGATTTCCTGGCAGAGAGGTCACAGTTCGTAGTAATTGACGGAAAGTCATTGAGTAAAACGGAAGTGATTTCTGGCGTTCCCCAAGGTAATGCTATAGGCCCTTTGCTGTTCCTTATCTATATAAAAGATTTAGGAGACACTCTAAGTGGCCGTCTTATGTTGTTTGCAGATAATGCTGTCGTTTATCGACTAGTAAAGTTATCAGAAGATCAAAACAAATTGAAAAACAATTTATTAAAAACATCTACATGTTGCAAAAATTGGCAATTGACCCTAAATAACGAAAAGTGTGAGGTCATCCACATGAGTGCTAAAAGGAATCTGTTAAACTTACACGATGAATCAGTCACATCTAAAGGCCGTAAATTCAACTAAATTCTTAGGGATTACAATTGCGGACAACTTAAACTGGAAAGAACACACAGAAAATATTGTGGGGAAGGCAAACCAAAGACTGCGTTTTACTGGTAATACACTTAGAAAAAGTAACAGATCTACTAAAGAGACTGCTTACACTACGATTTTCCGTACTCTTTTGGAATCCTGCTGCGCGATGGGGAATCCTTACCAGATAAGATTGACGGAGTACATCGAGAAAGTTCAATGAAGGGCAGCAGATTCTGTGTTATCGCGAAATAGAGAATACAGTGCTACTGAAATCATACTGGACTTGCGGCGGACATCTTAAAATAAAGGCGTTTTTCGTTGCAACGCAATCTTCTCACGAAATTTCAATCAGCAAATTTCTCCCCCGAATGCAAAAATATTTTGTTGACGCCGAGCTACATAGGGAGAAACGACGATCATAATAAAATGGCGGAAATCAGAGTTCGCTCAGAAAGAAACAGCTGTTCGTTTTTTTCCCCCGCGCTGTTCGAGATTTGAATAATAGAGATTTATTGTGAAGGTGATTCGATGAACCCTCTACCAGGCGCTTAAATACGATTTGCAGAGTATTCATGTAGATGTAGAAGATAATGTGCACCCGCACACGACGAGAGTTTCTAGTGCCTGTCTTCGTGCATGCCAGACCCTACTTTGGCCAGCAAGGCTGCCAGATTTCTTCTCACTTGAGAAAGTTTGGAGCATTATGGGCGGGGCCCTAGAACCATCTTGGCAATGCGCCAATTGGACAAAATTTGGCACGATATCCCTCAAGAGGACATCTAACAACTATCAATCAATGGCAAGCCGAACAACTGCTTACACGAGGGCCAGAGGTGGAGTAACATGTTATTGACTTGCTCAACCGATAGAGGTACACAAGGTATCCTCCGCCACACACCGTCAGGTGGCTTGCGGAGTATGGATGTCGATGTAGATGTAGATGAAGCTCTTTCTCATGAATAAATCACCCAACTTTTCTGAAATTGTAACCACTTTTTGTCTGTACATGTACGTAACACCTACCGATTTCAGTCCCAGCGGGCTAATTCCTTCCACACCCCCCCCCCCCTTACCCCCCCCCCCCCCTCCGACCATAGTCACTTTTACGTTTGAAGATGCTGTGTGCCTTTTACCAGAAACTCTTAAATTCAGTCACACAACTGCTTAGACATTCCATATGCTCTTGTTTTGTTGGATTAGGCGGAAGTGTGCAACTGTGTTGAACACCTTCCAGAAGTCAAGGAACACGACATCAACCTGGGCGCCAATATCTCACTACTGTTGTCTCGCGAACCAACAGAGCTAGGTATTTTCCATGCGATAATTTTTATTTTCGGAATCCATGTCGATTACTGCAGACTTTTTCGGTCTCCAAAAATGTCATAATAAGCGAACATAAAACGTGTTCCAAATTTCTGCAACAGACCGATTCTAGAGACATGGGCCTTTAGTTTTTGCGTCTGTTTGGCGATCCTCCTTGGAAACGGGACTGACCAGCCTTTTTTCCAGTCACCGGGAACGCTTCGTTCCTGCAGCGACTTGAGGTAGAACGATGCCGCTAGAGCAACAAGTACTTTCGCGTAGTCTACACAGAATTATACTGGCACCCCATCAGCTCCATTGATATATCCACTGCCGAGCGGTTTCAGTTGCTACTCTATCCTGTGGTCGCTTATTTCAAAAATATCTGTCATTTTGACGTTCGTGCGACTATTAAAAGGAGGAAGCTAAAGGTCTGCCTTAGTTTTGGAAGAAGGTGTGTAGTATTTCGTTCGCCCGTCTGTCTGTCATCCTCAGTTCTGATGCCATTATGGTCACTCAGTTTCTGGACAGATGACTTCGGCCTGTTTACCGATTTAACGTAAGACCAGAAATTTTTAGGATTTTCTGTCAGTTCAGTAGATGGAATTTTACCTTCAAATTTGTTGAATATTTGACGTGTGGCCCTCCTTACGCTAATTTTGGCTTCGTTCAATGTTGTTTGTCTGTATTGCTTTGGCTATATTTAAATTTCCAATGAAGGTCTCTTTGCTTCCCGAGGAGCTTCCTTACGCTGCTGTCGGAGGAAGACGGATCTTTCCCACTCCTCTCAATTATGCTCTGCACATACCTGTCTGAGGTGTATTGGAAAATACCCTTGAACTTTGTCCATTTACGCTCAACATTATCAGTCCTGGAGATGGATGTTTCATGTTGACCCCTCGAGTTATCTGAAACGTCATCTCTGTCTCACTTGCCAAGCAGAAATATCTTCGTACTTTCCTTTACCTTCTTACTTACAGCTGTGTTCACTGATTCTGTTCTACTGATCTATGATTCGCTGTTCTGCGTTAATTGAAAAGGCCTGTTGATGACCAGTAGAGCTGTTATTTTCGCGAGTCGGTTTTCTGATTATCTGCTAACGGTAATTTTCAGATAAGGTTCAAAATGGTTCAAATATCTCTGAGCACTATGGGACTTAACTTCTGAAGTCATCAGTCCCCTAGAACTTAGAACTAGTTAACCCTAACTAACCTAAGGACATCACACACATCCATGCCCGAGGCAGGATTCGAACCTGCGACCATAGCGGTGGCGTGGTTCCAGACTGCAGCGCGTAGAACCGCTCGGCCACTCCGGTCGGCTTCAGATAAGGCACTTAGAACAATTTCATCTCACTTCCTGCCTCTATTATCTGCTTTAATCACTTGAATCTTCCAGTTTATAGCTCTTAAGTTGAAATTTCCATCTATTATGACCGATAAATACACGTGAAATCTCGAAGTTTCCCCACAAATGTTCCGCCGTTACATCCTCCTGAACCGGAGCGTCTAGAAAAGCAAGGAACGTCTATGTCTAATAAACATTTAATGCTGTCTTCATCCATATTACATGACATTCGGTTTCTATAAAACTTCACTCGGTATTATCTTTTTATAGGAAATGGAAATTTGTGGGAAGGTCTTATGGGACCAAACTGCTGAGGTCATCGGCCCGTAAGCCTAAACACTATTCAGTCTAATTTAAACTAACTTACATTATGGACAACACACACACACATACCCATGTCTGAGGGAGGACTCGAACCTCCGACGAGGGGAGCCGTACGTACAGTGACAAGGTGCCCTAGACCACGCGGCTACCCCACGCGGCATCATTTTATAGCTATAAAGACGCCCCTACCACTGGTGTTCGTCTTATCGTTGCGATATATATTCCAGTGGGAACTTAGAATTTCATTGCTATTAAATTCTGGTTTCAGCCAGCTTTCTGTCTCTCGCACTGCGTGGGCACTGTTATCACTTACAAGTGAGACTAGTACTTTCAGAGATACTCTTGCAGTTAAGTGATACTTATTAACATTTTCTTTCTCCCGTCTGTGATGACCAATATTATTGTCTTTAATTAAGAGGGACAGTATCTCTCCTATCTGAAATCAGACCCTATGTTATGGGCGCGTGGAGAGTTTTTCCTACCTCAGAAAAGTTCTCAGCTACCCAAGTAGCCGCTTCCTGTATGTAGTGCATTATGGGAGGTCCATATAATTCTCCACCTGGGAGAGAGATCGAGAAATCTGCATCCAAGATCGTTAGAAAATCGTCTGAGCATCTGGTTTAGGCCTTCCACTCATCTCCATACAAAGAAACGCGGTCGATTCTGGGAACAAGATGAGCAGCAGATCTTCTTTGTTGAATTTATGACATAAAGAAAAAAATTCGCCTTTAATAAAGGTCCGAGGCTGTGGCTGATCCACTCTCCATCACTCAATGAGCCTTGAGCAGCCGCTGGTGAAGTATCAGTGCAGCAGCAGTGCAGAAGCGAGTCGCATATTTAGCTTTCATATTTGTTTTGTAGTTTGATTCTTAATTTCTTTCCGAGTGTTTGTGCGCTTGCATATTTAATTACATAAAAGCCTTGCGTGTTCTCGTATTTCAGAGGAGTAATATTGCTTATTGGTAGCTGTAGAGTATAAATTCGCGGAGTCGTTAGATATTAGCAGTAGGATGAATAGGGTGTGTGTGTGCTGTGTGCGGGCGCAGGAGGAACTGGCCGCGGTTCGCGCGCAGCTGAGCGTGCTGTTGGCCACGGTTAGCCGCCTTCCGGCTGCTGCCTCGAGGTGCAGCGACGGCGGAGGGTCTGGCGCGTCGCTTGAGACACCCCAGGTGTCGCTTGCTTCGTTCGCTGACTCAGCCGCCGAGGCACCTTCTAGTGTACCCGGCGCATTGGGGTCGCCCTCACCTCAGGGTGAGTGGCGGACTGCAACGCGCTCGCGTCGCTCGAGGCGGAGGGTCAATGTGGAGGCTGTCCGGCTGGCCTCGCCCGTTCGTTCTGTCAGTGCGCAATTGGCCGCTCCTTCAGCAGGGCCCGAGCAGGCACACATGGCCAAAGGCTTGCTGGTTATTGGGAGCTCCAACGTTAGGCGGGTGATGGAGCCCCTTAGGGAAATAGCGTACAGGGCTGGAAAGAAATCCAACGTGCACTCGGTTTGTCTGCCGAGTGGCCTCATCCAGGATGTGGAGGCAGCCTTGCCCGCGGCTATCGAGCGTACTGGGTGCAGTCGTCTGCAAGTAGTTGCTCACATCGGCACCAGTGATGCCTGTCGCTTGGGTTCCGAGGCGATCCTCAGTTCGTACAGGTGGCTGGCGGATTTGGTGAAGACCGCTGGCCTCCCACCGGGGTGCAAGCAGAGCTCTCTATTTGCAGCATCGTTCCCAGAGTGGATCGGGATCCTTTGGTTTGGAGCCGAGTGGAGGGTAACCAGAGGCTTCGTCGACTCTGTGACGGTCTTCGCTGCAGATTTCTAGACTTGCGCTATTGGGTGGGAAATTGTAGGACGCCCCTAGATAGGTCAGGGGTGCACTACACAAAAGAAGCGGCTACTCGGGTAGCAGAGTACTTGTGGCGTGCACATGGTTTTTTTTTACGCTAGGCAGTAGTGCGAGGTGTCCTCCTGGACACTCACCAGTCGACGTGCAGGCAGGGAAATCAGGACGCGCTCAGTGTAAAGACACTTCAGCTATCAAGATATTAGCAGTAGATTTTCAGAGTGTTCGGAATAAAGTTCCTGAATTTACTGCTCTCCAGGAAGCGTGTGGTGCGCAAATTATTCTCAGGACTGAGACCTGGCTGAACCCTGAGATAGGAAGTTCTGAAATATTTAGTGAGGGTTGGAACGTGTATCGGAAAGACAGATTAGACACCGTAGGAGGTGGTGTGGGCTAGGGGAAATAAAGTTAATTGTGGGGTGTTATTACCGGCCACCAGGTTCCACCGTGACAGTTCTAGAATTATTCAAAGGGGGTCTACATTCTGTATCGCAGAGGTACACGGATCATGCTATATTAGTCGGAGGCGACTTCAACCTACCTAGTATAGACTGGGATGTCTATGGATTAATTACAGGTGGTACAGAAAAGCCGTCGTGTGAATTACTTTTGAACACATTATCCGAAAACTGTCTTGAGCAGCTAAATCGACAGCCAACCGGTAATGGAAATATTTTAGGTCTGGTAGCCACGAACAGACCAGACCTCATCGACGGTGTCAGTGTTGAGACAGGGATTAGTGATCATGATGTTGTCATTACGACTATGGTTACGAAAGTTAAAAAGTCGGTCAAGAAGGCTTGGAGAGTATTCTTACTAGAAAGAGCAGATTAGCAGTTGTTAGCATCCCACTTAGTAAATGAATCGACTTCATTTACTTCCGGTACGATGGACGTGGAAGAATTATGGGCAAATTTTAAACACATTGTAAATCACGCATTGGACAAGTATGTGCCGAAAAAGTGGGTTACGAGCGGAAAAGACCCACTGTGGTTTAACAGCGCAATTCGGAGAATGCTCAGGAAGCAAAGGCAGTTGCACTCGCGGTACAAGAAAGATCGGGAGAATGAGGACAGGCAAAAGTTAGTAGAGATTCGTGCTGCTGTAAAAAGAGCGATGCGCGAAGCATTCAACCACTACCACCGTCATATCTTAGCAAAAGATCTTGCTGAAAACCCAATGAAATTCTGGTCTTACGTAAAATCGGTAAGAGGGTCGAAGGCTTCCATCCAGTCACTCACTGATCAGTCTGGCCTGGCAACGGAAGACAGCAAAACGAAAGCTGAAATTTTAAATTTAGCTTTTGAGAAATCTTTCACGCAGGAGGATTGTATAAACATACCGCCGTTTGAGTCTCGTACAGATTCCCGTATGGAGGACATAGTGTTAGACATCCCTGGGGTTGTGAAGCAGCTGAATGGGTTGAAAATAAATAAATCGCCAGGTCCTGATGGGAATCCAATTCGGTTTTACAGAGAGTACTCTACTCCATTGGCTCCTTAGTTAGCTTGCATTTATCGCGAATCTCTTGCCCAACGTAAAGTTCCGAGCGACCGGAAAAAAGCGCAGGTGACACCTGTATATAAGAAGGGTAGAAGGACAGATCCTCAAAATTACAGACCAATATCCTTAACATCGGTTTGTTGTAGGATTCTCGAACATATTCTCACTTCGAATATAATGAATTTCCTTGAGACAGAGAAGTTGCTGTCCATGCATCAGCACGGCTTTAGAAAGCATCGCTCTTGCGAAACGCAACTCGCCTTTTTTTCACATGATATCTTGCAAACCATGGATGAAGGGTGTCAGACGGATGCCATATTCCTTTACTTCAGGAAAGCGTTTGACTCGGTGCCCCACTGCAGACCCCCAAGGTACGAGCATATGGGATTGGTTCCCAAGTATGTGAGTGGCTCGAAAACTTTTTAAGTAATAGAACCCAGTACGTTGTCCTCGATGGTGAGTGTTCATCGGAGGTGAGGGTATCATCTGGAGTGCCCCAGGGAAGTGTGGTAGGTCCGCTGTTGATTTCTATCTACATAAATGATCTTTTGGATAGGGTGGATAGCAATGTGCGGCTGTTTGCTGATGATGCCGTGGTGTACGGGAAGGTGTCGTCATTGAGTGACTGTAGAAGGATACAAGATGACTTGGACAGGATTTTTGATTGGTGTAAAGAATGGCAGCTAACTCTAAATATAGATAAATGTAAATTAATGCAGATGAATAGGAAAAAGAATCCTGTAATGTTTGAATACTCCATTAGTAGTGTAGCGCTTGACACAGTCACGTCGATTAAATTTTTGGGCGTAACATTGCAGTGCGATAAGAAGTGGGACAAGCATGTAATGGCAGTTGTGGGGAAGGCGGATAGTCGTCTTCAGTTCATTGGTAGAATTTTGGGAAGATGTGGTTCATCTGTAAATGAGACCGCTTATAAAATACTAATACGACCTATTCTTGAGTACTGATCGAGCGTTTGGGGTCCCAATCAAGTCGGATTGAGGTAGGATATAGAAGCAGTTCAGAGGCGGGCTGCTAGATTTGTTACTGGTAGGTTTGATCATCACGCGAGTGTTACGGAAATGTTTCAGGAACTCAGGTGGGAGTCTCTAGAGGAAAGGAGGCGCTCTTTTCGTGAATCGCTACTGAGGAAATTTAGAGAACCAGCATTTGAGGTTGACTGCAGTACAATTTTACTGCCGCCAACTTACATTTCGCAGAAAGACCACAAAGATAAGAGAGATTGGGGCTCGTACAGAGGCATATAGGCAGTCATTTTTCCCTTGTTCTGTTTGGGAGTGGAACAGGGAGAGAAGGCGCTAGTTGTGGTACGAGGTACCCTCCGCCACGGACCGTATGGTGGATTGCGGAGTATGTATGTAGATGTAGATGTAGATATGTATTTTCACAGAAACGGTATTTTATCAAGCTCTGGAAGAGAACTTCTATGCAGCTAAGAAAGTAGGAGAGTCAACGTTAGATTGAATCTATGCGGCTGGCCAAGGTTGCCAGTGGATAGCTGGGTGTGTATGAGACATCCATGCTAAAGGCAAGGGTGCGTGTTCGAGTACCGGTCTGACACACCGATCTGCCAGTAAGTTTCACAGTTCATATGCACTACATCTAGAGAGTTCTCCTGCGACCTTGGTAGCGGTTTGAAGCGTCTGGTGAGTTACTGCGGCCCAGTGGACAGGTTCTGCAGACGCCTTGCACGGGTGCATCAAGTTTCGCGGTGCAGTTTGACGCGCCGCGAAACGCAAGACGGGGCATTTAACGCCAGGCCGCCCTGTGGTGGCAATGTGGCGGTCTCGCGTGACGGCGCCCTGGCTGGGGTCTCGGGTTCGGAAACCGGAGACGGCAGAGGCCAATTTAATGGCTGGCCGTATCGGTTACTTAAAGTCAGGCTCTAAGACTGAAGAGATTATCTCCTTTCATTGCATTTGAGGAAGATCTGCGTCTTATTATCATCGTTATACAGCTAAATATTGCACAGCAAAAATACGTCAGAAATCATCTTGGTCTGCAAAATAATTTGTTCGGTGTGACTGGTGGCACGTTTATGGTGTTTCAGGCGAGCTGACGATTTCTTATTGAACACAATTATTTGACGACTGACTTACATTCTTGTCAAAACGTGAAATGTGATACGTTTAGCTATATGAGGTCGTTTTCCCCTTGCAGACCCTACAACTTAGTAGAATGAAATGAAGTGGTTCATTCTTATTATGAGAGCTACCATCAATTTTTGTTTTTTAAACAGTTTACAACATCTCAAGTGTGCAGCCGTCTCTTCTAACAACAAAAAAGTACTTATGAATATTTAATCTTTTTAATAATTCAAAACTATGTTTGTATAGCTTTATAAATGCTTTCGGCTGATCAGCAGGAATGTTGCATCCCTGCCGTGACGGCTGAGGAAACGAAATTGCAGTTAACGTTAAAAAATTGCTACGAAATTCAGGGATAGATGTAGACTGCTGGAGATTACAGGTGATTGGCTGGCTATTATTCCTGAACATGAACAAAAGTGAAGCAGTCTATGCTGAGTGGCGAAAAGACCCGATAGTGTTTGAATATACTGTGAGGGCTCTATCAGTGGAATCAGCTACAGACGTCTGGCGGACTCCATACGGAGCAATTTAAACGCTCCTATAAACTTCGTCATGTGGAAAGCAGGTTTCACACAAAATCACCAAAGAACTACAAGGTAGAGTACAACTTATCGCAGTGAGGGAAATCGTAAAACTCTACTACGACTGACTCTCGAGTCCTGTTCGTCATTCAGGAGGTGTCACACCATTTGTTAAGGTTTTACTTAGTCAGCCTAGCATAGGAGTGAAGCAGGCAGACTTCAGCAGGAGACGATACACGGAAGGCACTGCGCGTCACGGGAAAATCCTGGAAAAAAAAGATGTACCACGAAGGAATTATCCGAATGGAACGGAAATCGATAGATCTGACGTAAATGCAAAGACAAACAAATGATTGCAATTTCAGTAGAGTTGTTAAATGTCCTCCTGTGGACATCGTGCCAAATTCTGTCCAATTCGTGCATTAGATCGTGAAAATTCCGAGATGGTTGGAGAGTCCTGCCCATAATGTTCCACACGTTTCAGATTGGGGAGACGTCTGGGTACCTTGCTGGCCAAGGCGGGGTTTGGCAAGCACGGGGACAAGCAGTAGACACTCTCGCCGTGTACGGGCTCTTCATTTCAGGATACAGTAAATATCTCTCTTGTTAAATATTTTTGCTCTGTTTATTTTGTGTTGGTGCAGCTGAACTCATGGTAATATTGCCAGGCGTGCTGATATAAAATGCTAATTAGAGCTAGGTTCATGTGAAACGTCCACTTAGAAAAATTTATGAATCACCTTACATTATTTGATTTTCAAACAGCTGAGCAGAACTGAGCGTACTCAGACATTTCGCTCTTTACCTATTCTGATCAACACTAAACTGACGCACAATATTTTTAGCGCAACGCAATCTGACTTTCAATAATCCCTACAAAAGAATGGCCCCGACTATACCTTTCACAAATCACTTACCTCACAAAATATCTTCGTTACTCGAACTACTGTAATACAGCGAGCGCCACTACTTCCAGCAAAATAAAAGATTCAAACTACTGAAGGCACTAACTACTGATAGGCATAGTTAGCAAATGAAAGATTTTGATAGAGAACAAACAATGTATTTGCTTTAATAGTGTTCAAAAGTCGTAATATATATAGCAGTTCATGACATCTAGTCTTACAAATTTACTGTCTCTAATGGACACACGTCCAGATCATCCGCTCTCAAAACTCCGCCATTTCTCTCCCCACATCCACCACTGCTGCCGGCTCACCTCCAACTGCGCAACGCTATGCGCTGTTAACAGCCAACTGCCCAACAGTAGAATAGCATATACTCCAACAATCCAAACCAACCACAGCCTTCACACAGCACAGTCAGTGATTTTCATATAGAGCGCTACGTGGCGTTACCAACATAAAAACCTAAACAACGTACTTACATAACAGCCAACTGGCCAACACTACAATAGCATATACTCCAACAATGCAAACCAACCAAAGCCTTCACGCAACACAGTCAGTGATTTTCATATAGAGCGCTACGTGGCGTTACCAACATAAAAACCTAAACAGCCTACTTACACATGGACGCCGTGGTATTTCCCGGATTATATTTGAGTGCTACGGTAGAGTTTGTATTAGGCTTGGCTTTTTCTGTCTTACTTATTTCTTTATGCGCTTAATTAAAAGTGCTACGCACTAATGCTTCATACAAGAGTAAAGTCTCCCTCTGCAAATGGTAGACTCAGCTAGCCGTATTGTAAGCCCACATGGCTTGCTATGAAGGGAAGCGTAACGGGTGAAGAATATCGTCGACGTACCGCTGTGATATCAGGGTGTCGCGGATGACAAGTAAAGGGATCCTGCTACGAAATAAAATGGCACCCAAGACCATCACTCTTGATTGTCGGAACGTATGATGGGCGATACTCAGGTTGGTACCCCATTGCTGTCCGGGACATCTATAGATACGTCTTCGGCCTGGAATCTCATTGACTGAAGTAGAATTGTCTTCATTGATGAGTCCCGCTTCAATATGACGGTTCAAATGGCTCTAAGCACTGTGGGACTTAACATCTGAGGTCATCAGTCCCTTAGATATAGAACTACTGAAACCTAACTAACATAAGGACATCACACACATCCATGCCCGAGGCAGGATTCGAACCTGCGACCGTAACAGCAGCGCGGTTCTGGACTGAAGCGCCTAGAACCGCTCGGCCATAGCGGCCGGCTTTCAATGTGAGCCCAGATGACTTACGAAGACGCGTCTGGAGACACCGCGGATAGTGATGGGGTACCACCCTGACTGTCGCCCGTCATAGCGCCCGGCACCCGGAAATGGTGGTTTAGAGTACCATTTCATTTGACAGCAGGACCTCTTTGGTTGTCATCCAGGGCACCCTTACAGCATAGCGAAACGTCGACGGTATTCTACGCCCCGCTATGTTGCCGTACATGGCAAGCCATCCTGGCCTCACATTTCCTGCTACGAAATAAAATGGCACCCAAGACCATCACTCTTGATTGTCGGAACGTATGATGGGCGATACTCAGGTTGGTACTCCATTGCTGTCCGGGACATCTATAGATACGTCTTCGGCCTGGAATCTCATTGACTGAAGTAGGAAGAGAATGCCCTCCCGCACACAGCGAGAGTTCGTACTGCACCTCTTCGTACTTGCCAAACCCTACCTTGGTCAGCAAGGTCGCCTGATCGTCCCCATTTGAGAGTGGTTGGAGTATTATGAGCATGGCCCTTCAACCAGCTCTGGATTTTGACGATCTGACCCACTAAGTGAAAATAATTTGGCACGATATCCCTCAGCAGGACACCCAACAACTCTTTCAACCAATGCCAAGCCGACTAACTGCTCGCTAAGGGCCAAATGTGGACCAACGCGTTACTGACTTGTTCTGTTTGTGAAGCACATTCTGTTGAATAAATCATCCAATTTGTTCAGAATTCTAATCATTTGGTTGTCTGTACTTGTACATAAAGTCTACCAATTTCCGTCCAATTCGGATAATATCTCCGTGGTGCGTTGTTTTTTGTCGTGTTGGAGTGGATACACTCTCCAAGCCACTGTACTGTGTACGGCAGAGGGTACGCTGCACCACTGTTACTCTTTCCCTTTCCTGTTCCACTCGCAAATGCAGCAAGGGGAAGAGTCCTCTGTACGAGCCCTGATTTCTCCCATCTCGTTTTCGCAGTCCTCGGGTAAGATTTATGTTGCTGGCCAGTGTGCAATTTGCAGGGGGGAGGGGGGGATTTCCCCCTCTGCATCAGACTATCCCCTCCTCTGGTTTTAGTTTATCCGTTCCCACGCACTGGAGTAAAACTTTACATATAATTTAAATTTGTGGAGCCGAACACTGAAAGTTTTCAATAAGTCTTACTGTTAGTACTACACTCCTGGAAATGGAAAAAAGAACACATTGACACCGGTGTGTCAGACCCACCATACTTGCTCCGGACACTGCGAGAGGGCTGTACAAGCAATGATCACACGCACGGCACAGCGGACACACCAGGAACCGCGGTGTTGGCCGTCGAATGGCGCTAGCTGCGCAGCATTTGTGCACCGCCGCCGTCAGTGTCAGCCAGTTTGCCGTGGCATACGGAGCTCCATCGCAGTCTTTAACACTGGTAGCATGCCGCGACAGCGTGGACGTGAACCGTATGTGCAGTTGGCGGACTTTGAGCGAGGGCGTATAGTGGGCATGCGGGAGGCCGGGTGGACGTACCGCCGAATTGCTCAACACGTGGGGCGTGAGGTCTCCACAGTACATCGATGTTGTCGCCAGTGGTCGGCGGAAGGTGCACGTGCCCGTCGACCTGGGACCGGACCGCAGCGACGCACGGATGCACGCCAAGACCGTAGGATCCTACGCAGTGCCGTAGGGGACCGCACCGCCACTTCCCAGCAAATTAGGGACACTGTTGCTCCTGGGGTATCGGCGAGGACCATTCGCAACCGTCTCCATGAAGCTGGGCTACGGTCCCGCACACCGTTAGGCCGTCTTCCGCTCACGCCCCAACATCGTGCAGCCCGCCTCCAGTGGTGTCGCGACAGGCGTGAATGGAGGGACGAATGGAGACGTGTCGTCTTCAGCGATGCGAGTCGCTTCTGCCTTGGTGCCAATGATGGTCGTATGCGTGTTTGGCGCCGTGCAGGTGAGCGCCACAATCAGGACTGCATACGACCGAGGCACACAGGGCCAACACCCGGCATCATGGTGTGGGGAGCGATCTCCTACACTGGCCGTACACCACTGGTGATCGTCGAGGGGACACTGAATAGTGCACGGTACATCCAAACCGTCATCGAACCCATCATTCTACCATTCCTAGACCGGCAAGGGAACTTGCTGTTCCAACAGGACAATGCACGTCCGCATGTATCCCGTGCCACCCAACGTGCTCTAGAAGGTGTAAGTCAACTACCCTGGCCAGCAAGATCTCCGGATCTGTCCCCCATTGAGCATGTTTGGGACTGGATGAAGCGTCGTCTCACGCGGTCTGCACGTCCAGCACGAACGCTGGTCCAACTGAGGCGCCAGGTGGAAATGGCATGGCAAGCCGTTCCACAGGACTGCATCCAGCGTCTCTACGATCGTCTCCATGGGAGAATAGCAGCCTGCATTGCTGCGAAAGGTGGATATACACTGTACTAGTGCCGACATTGTGCATGCTCTGTTGCCTGTGTCTATGTGCCTGTGGTTCTGTCAGTGTGATCATGTGATGTATCTGACCCCAGGAATGTGTCAATAAAGTTTCCCCTTCCTGGGACAATGAATTCACGGTGTTCTTATTTCAATTTCCAGGAGTGTATTAATATGTTACAATTTTTTTATCATCAGAATAAGTACAGCTTTTCATAAATGTGCCTCTACTTTTTGAATTCGCCTCGTATACCTGTATTAGACGATTTTGTAAATAAGCTTTACCTATAATGTACTTTTAAAGATATAACAAGGGATGGCTTTTCTGATAGTGCATACGCGTGAATAGTGAGTTTCGGCATTAACATCTATTTATAAATAGCTGTTTAACCATGCGTAACGCCACGGTCCAAGCTAGTAACATATATAATTCTAATAACCCCCTAAGACATGCCCCCCCCCCCCCCCACTGGTAAAAGCACAAATCGCACCCTGTTCTGGTCTGGCATAGGACCGCTGTGCAGTTGGCTGCAATAGCCGGTTCTCCACACTTTCTCAATAGTATTTCCGAAAAGGAACGCCTTTTTACCTCCACAGATTCCCATCTGAGTTCATTGAGCAGTTGTTTAATACTCACATGTTGCTCGAAACTCCCGGAAACAAATCTAGCAGCACGCCGCTGAATTGCTTCGATGTTTCACTTTAATCCGGCTTCGAGGGGATCCCAAACGAGCAGTACTCACGAATAGGTCGCGCAAGTCTCGTGTACGCTGTCTGCTTTATAGATGGAGTCGAGCATTCGCCGTCCCTTTAACCGGACCTCTCAGCATACCAAATACAGATTTATACATCAAAGTATTATATCGAGGTAGTATGAAATATAAAGCAATAAGCCATGTACCAAGCTAAAAATGAAATATGAAATATCATCCGCGTAAACAAGAAAGACCTGCTATTATGACGCAGCTCAATCGGCATGGTTACCAACTTGGCACTTTCTTCACTTCAGTAGTGCTCAGGAACATCTTGGTGACTTGTTAACTGACTGACGGATCTAAATGACTGACGCGCTGTTCGTGGTATCGATGGTGTCTTTTTCGACCGCACACGGCGCGCCGTGAGCCGCTCCCGCCTCTGCTGGAGAAAGGTCATTTAAACAGCCCACATGCGCCCCGCCGCGATCCCTGCTCTGTCGAGGGTTCACCGTCTCCCTACCTGTGGCGCTGCGAACGCCACCAGAGGACGCATACAAATGTAGCCTTCCGCGCGTCTTTTTAAGACACCACACACACCGCTCCGTCCCAAATTTCGAAAGCCTCGCAGTAGCGATAGAATAACGTAACATGAAGCTACGAACTGCCGTACTATCAGCTGCTAGCTGTAACAACTATGATTGTATATTGTAACAGCTACCAAGTGCTTGAATAAGAGACATTGCTCGAACAGAGAATCAAGTGATAAAGAGACTGATATTTAATTGTTTATCCTGTAAACAGTATACATAAATGTGAAATTTTTAACTATTCCTAATATTTGTAGTGCTCTACGCCATCTCTTACCAACTGCAGACACAATACTACTTCATACTATTTCCCGTAATCAACAGTTTTCTTTCCCGTGGGCCCGCAACTTGCATGAAGTCGAAGAAAGATATATGTTACTTTAAGTACTACTTTTTTACTGCACTATTTGTTTACTTACTCGTAGTGATACAAGTTACACGATGAGCTCGTTTCAGCGTTTTCCCATTATCAAGCATGCCTGCGAACTTGGTATAATAGGTATATGGTTCAAATGGCTCTGAGCACTATGGGACTTAACTTCTGAGGTCATCAGCCCCCTAGAACTTTAAGCTACTTAAAACTAACTAACCTAAGGACATCACACACATCCATGCCGGAGGCAGGATTCGAACCTGCGACCGTAGTGGTCGCGCGGTTCCAGACTGTAGCGCCTACAACCGCTCTTCCACCTCGACCGGCTATAATAGGTATAATATTGTTCCTTACGTTTGTTAGTTCACGACTATATATGGCATCTTAAGCTTACGACTTAGCTGGTACGACATGGTTGATATGGGATCTTGGGGCGTAAATGTCGGTTGCCTTTTTCTTATGATACGATCACGTTTTTTATGTTTACTTTCTTGCGTGATCTTGTACCTGAGACTGCACATAACAAAAAACACACAATAAGAAACTCCAGAGTATTAACCCAGACATACAAATCCCCCAAGCAGGAAAATTAATTTCATTTGACATAACTAATTTATTTACCAATATACCAGTACCAGAAAGAACAGAGATCACAAAGAGAAAGATCCTCCACAATAGGAAGGTATCTGTCATGGAATCTTGTTACAACTTACTTTATTGCAAAACTATTTTGAATTTGAAAACAAACTTTGTACACAATCAGATGCAGCAGCTATGGGAAACTGTATCGCAGGCACCATAGCAGACATATTTATTGATAAGTTGGAAAAGAAATTCTTCGATTCAAAACGGCCAATTCAAAACAAAATTATCCGTTACCACAAATATGTTGATGGCACGTTACTACTAGCAGACGGAGATGACACACTACTACTAGTAGTCGGACATGACCATTATATACAAATGAACCATCGGCCGGTAAACAACTTGCACTCTAACAGCAAATTTATAAAGGGAACAGAACAAAAACATGAATAAACGACTTAGATCTAAAAATAAGCAATAAAAAATCCAATACAAATTCGATATATATAGAAATGCTATTACGATTGACATTATCCTAAATAAAAATTCTTGTCATCCAAATTCGCATAAATATGCGTATTTCAAATCAATGATTAATAGAATTTTAAATTTACCTCTCGATAATAATGCGATGCAAAGGAAATAAAAACGGTACAATACCTAGTGCAACGAAATGACTTCAACCCCAAAATAGTGTTAAATTATATGAACAGCATACAAAACCAAAACAGATGGCATACATAAAGAATAACGACTCCATATATAGGCCAAATATCGGAAAAAATGAACAAATTGTTTAAGAAAACAAAAACAAAATCAGCATTTCGTACGAATAACAGCTCGAAGGTCAAAATACGGTCAACAAAAAACAGTATCTCCACTTTTTCAAATCCTGACATCAGCAAACTTCATTGTGATGACTGCAATTAATCAAAGAAACTAACAGGAATTTCAGAATAAGATTGAAAGGGCACACAGGAAACTGCGAAAGCAACCAATCCATGTAATATTTGTATTTAAATACCCAAGAACATAAATCAGATAACACCGTAAAAATTCTACACAAACTACGTAAAGGACATGCAGTGAACATTTTGGAGGAAATGGAAATTTACGCTCATACAGAAAAATACCCAGAAGACATCCTCAACGAACAAACAGATTTTAAACATAAAAAATACCTCTAAAATTTTATTGACGTTATAGAAGACAAAGGGGAAATTATCACGATAAGCACAAAACAATAGAACACTTAACATTTACATAAAAACCACAAAAAATACTATCTCTGAAAAATCAAAAATTACAAGTTCACGCAGATAAAAAGTAAACGTACAAAAAACGTAATCATTTCGTAACAAAAAGACAATCTACATTTACGCTCCTAGATGCCATATGGGCCACGTCGTAGCAGCTAAGGTATACCAGCATAAGGTGTAACATGTAGACATAGACGAATATAGGCATAAGGAGCAATACTACACCTATTATAAGACCTTCACAGCTACACATGATAATGGCAAAACGCAGAAATGAGGTCGTCGTGTAACTTATGTGACCATGAGTGCAACAAAAAAACTTATACTTAAAATATCTGTTGCTTGTAAGTAATTCAAAAGTCGTTAACCTGGGCTTTTTCGCTACCATGCTGCGACAGCAGCGCAGTATTTTGTGTAAAATTTCAAGCTATTTCACAAGATGTGACATATTACAAACCAAGAATTTAACCAGGAATAGCGGAAAAGTCTTAAAACTAGCGAGCACACAAATTATGAACCCATCACCCAAGAGTAGCCAGATGATAGCGCGGGAATCAAACCCTGCAAACGCAATTTGGTACGTCGCCCAGAGGATTACGGATGTGGAGGAGTTTGCAAGTTGAGTTAAAACACGAAATGATGGTACATTGGGTATCGAACGAGTAGTTTACTGTCCTAACAACTTAATCGCCGTCGAATTTCATTCTTGCCGCGGTGGTGAGAAATTCTTCAGGAACATTTTTCAAGGTAATGTGCATGGCTTCAAGGGTGATGCGTTCGACCCTTTTTAAGAACGATTTGCAGCCTGTAACTAGTGATATCGCTGCATCCCTTTGAGTGGCATTTCAGGAATGGTATACTTTCGATGTTTTACGTTTAAATTGCGAGGTGCTGTGTCACAGAAGAAAGATTCTATTGTACATCTGTTTTATTTACAATGTTCCAGAAAATACAAAGCACTCTGGCGAAGTGGAATTCTTCGCCAGTACAGACGCCTCTTTAAGCACACTTTCAAATGAACCTGATAAACATCACAGGTACAAAAATGTCCAGAAAAGCAGAGAAACCTTCGGGCTGAGGAATACAGGGTTATTACAAATGATTGAAGCGATTTCACAGCTCTACAATAACTTTATTATTTGAGATATTTTCACAGTGCTTTGCACACACATACAAAAACTCAAAAAGTTTTTATAGGCATTCACAAATGTTCGATATGTGCCCCTTTAGTGATTCGGCAGACGTCAAGCCGATAATCAAGTTCCTCCCACGCTCGGCGCAGCATGTCCCCATCAATGAGTTCGAAAGCATCGTTGATGCGAGCTCGCAGTTCTGGCACGTTTCTTGGTAGAGGAGGTTTAAACACTGAATCTTTCACATAACCCCACAGAAAGAAATGGCATGGGGTTAATTCGGGAGAGCGTGGAGGCCATGACATGAATTGCTGATCATGATCTCCACCACGACCGATCCATCGGTTTTCCAATCTCCTGTTTAAGAAATGCGGAACATCATGATGGAAGTGCGGTGGAGCACCATCCTGTTGAAAGATGAAGTCGGCGCTGTCGGTCTCCAGTTGTGGCATGAGCCAATTTTCCAGCATGTCCAGATACACGTGTTCAACCGTTTCTTCGCTCACTGTAGGCCGACCCGTTGATTTCCTCTTAAAGAGACATCCAGAAGCTTTAAACTGCGCATACAATCGCCGAATGGAGTTAGCAGTTGGTGGATCTTTGTTGAACTTCGTCCTGAAGTGTCGTTGCACTGTTATGACTGACTGATGTGAGTGCATTTCAAGCACGACATACGCTTTCTCGGCTCCTGTCGCCATTTTGTCTCACTGCGCTCTCGAGCGCTCTGGTGGCAGAAACCTGAAGTGCGGCTTCAGCCGGACAAAACTTTATGGGTTTTTCTACGTATCTGTAGTGTGTCGTGACCATATGTCAATGAATGGAGCTACAGTGAATTTATGAAATCGCTTCAATCATTTGTAATAGCCCTGTACTTTACTGTATGCGACGTAATCAGAATGATATAATACGAATAAATTCAGTAGACCATTGGTTTCTTATGGAAATACGCCACTGATCCTTAAAACTGACACATGATAAATAGAGCATGCAACAAACATAACATTGTCATAAAGTGTACTACACGTTTGGGGTATAGAAACTGTTGCATCGTGTCATCTCGTCAAATATGGGGTGCCTAGGAAACCTGATTCTCGGATCGCTAGACAAGAATTCAAGAAAATCGTTTTAATGAATTTTATTTACAGAAAATAAATGACAATACTTAACTTTGAGAAATTTTCAATGATGTGTCGTAGGCAAAGGGTGACATGCAAGATAAGCAATTTCTTGAGTATATACAATTCGTAATACAAGTAAGTAATACAGTTCCTAAGTCGTTGCTATACAAGTACCTAATCTCGATACTGTTGTAGAAGTTGGCGCACTGACTAGTCTTCAACTGGGACCGCGGTCAGGCGGAGCGGCGCGTATGTCGTCTTCGTGTCGAGGGCGCTGCCGTCGAGTTGCCCTAGAGAGGGGTCGGTCCGGGTGCAATTGGCTGTCCGCTTCTTCAAAGCCCTCTCTGCTCTAACGTTCCCGCCTGGCGTACCGGCCCGTGACTTTACGCCGGAACAAAACAATTAGTATTTCAGCACAACCGCACAAAGTAGATAGGAGTAACGCTTTCTACGTTCTGTATATAAGGGAAGAGTACCCAAGGGGTTTCTGTTCGAAAACCACATTCAAAGGTTTTTGTTTGTGAGAAGATCGTGTTACGCCTCGCGTAAGGAGGAGAAACGTGTACCAGCACGTGGCCTATCATTCTGCGATATTGCTGCTCGCCTTAGTTGGAATCGAACAGTTGCCATGCGAATATGGAGTAGGCTCAGCACCACGCATCATCTCAAAGACCTGACGCAACTAGCGCCCGAGAGGACACACATCGTTTGCTCGGCCACTCGTGATCCTACAGCTACTTCACGTACCTTGAGTATGGACATGGGCTTCTTCGCAGCAAGAAAAATATTCACATAGACAGTGCGACGACGTACTGACGGGCAGCACGGCGACGATTGCTGCAAGCTCCCTCGACACGGCAGCGGGAAGAGATGCGCTGGGAGTGGGGCGCCCAGCCAGTAAGCTGCGTGCAGCAGAATGCTTGTTCCGCCTGCATCGTCAAGACTGACCTATGCTTTGTGTGTGTGTGAAGGCTCCGAGGAGAAAATGCGTTGCCAGACTGCATTCGTCATCGTCATGAGGGCCAAGTACATGTGATCACCTCTGGTTCACGTAGCCGGTAATCTGGACAGCATGCCTTCATCTTCATACACACTCCTCAAGCCCCTGTACGGTGCTTGGTGGAGGATACTTCGCAAACAGAGCGAGGGAAAACGAATAATCTGTATACCTCTGTACGAGTCCTAATTTCGCATGAAGGGAGGCACTACACACAAACTGGGCCTATTAACTAATAATGAGTAAAAAGTATAAAAGCATTAGCAGCTAAAAATTTAAATTAAAGTGCACAAAGAATATTACAATCATGAAAAGATTGCATGAAATGTAAAATGTAAAAGAAAGAATAAAAGAGGAATAGAAGAGCAGGAACATTCTATAGTAAGTCTTCAAAAAGATCACAGAAATATTTTTCTCTAAAGTCTAGTTGCTCGTTGAGTATGGACGAGGGATTATTTTTTTAGTAAATTTCTATCCCTTCTAATGTGTTGAGACTGTTTATGTTCATTTTAGAATGACGGTACGTTTGAACGATTCTCCTGCGTGAACTATTTCTGAAACGCGGAATTGCAACTTCGGCTTTCGTTTTACAGTTCCCAACTGCCTTGTTGGACTGGTCAGCGAGGGACTGATTGGAAGTCTTGACCCGTTTAGCGATTTTACGTCGGACCAGAATTTCACATCTGCCTTTTTAAAGTCGGTGAATGGGCCTTTTTTCTCCAAGTCTCCGTGACCTTATATTTTAACAACTTGCTGTCTTGACCTGCCTCGATGCAGGAGGTGTTCAACTGGACAGCCAGTGATACATCTTGATATGAATTCCCGAGAGACTGGACCTCCAGTTCTCGGCAGCTACATTACGTTTGAACTCTGGCACACAGCTGAAGCAGCATGCAATGACGCACCCGTATCTGTCATGCAAGCTCAGTTGCTCTCCTTTTACAGCCGGATCAGAGCCGTTGTCGCTGCCGGGCTGAAGGCTCCGTGTACTTAATTTAGCACCGTTTACAACCTTACACCGTCTCCAAGTTTAGTCCCGTATTCCTCGTAATGTATTGCGTAAGCGCAATACTTAAAATTTTGTTATCTGCTATGCTTGCTGACGTTGCAGTTTTAACGGACAGCAGGTTACTTTTGTGTTTTAGTTGCCTCACAGTAATGAACTGCGCCATATGCGAATCAGTCTATTTGCAATGCACATGGTGGTTATTAGGGACAAAGTGTGGTCTCAGAATCGAACACGAGCGGAGAAAAGACTCCATTTTTGTCAGAAATAATTTTATTAATCGTTATTGTGTAATTTTTCAACATAGTACAGACATATTCTCATCAAATAGCGTACAAAAAATGTCTTTGTTATTCGGCACATTATATGAGTTCCAGATATTTTTAAAACAGTAATTTGCATTACTTTCTTCCATAGGCTACGAGTACCAGCATTTCATCGCCATATTCTCTTCTTGTCCTTCTTACGCTTTATTTATGGCGTGGTCACAATTTCTAGCACGTTGGGAAAGCTTTCCATAAATTCGGTATATTTTGAGATTTTCTAGTGTTCATTTTCAATGTATGATAAATAGTAGTACAGTAGTGCATTGCTACTCGGTGAAGTGGTCAGAAATACTCTTGAAAAGATTGTAAGGGTGTTTCAGGGTAGATTGTGCCGAGGAATAATTGTTATTACCAAATTCGATGCGTTGTGTCGTTTCCGAGTTAATAATTCAAGCGACCCGCCAGATACGATTAGTGTCCGTTGTTCTCATAGTGTGGATGAGAGCTCATGACACTGCTAAGCCTTGGGCTCGGGTTCGATCCTCAGCACCCTGTGGCCAATTCTTGTATCGCTCTCTTGTCCGATTTTAATGAACTTTTGCGCGCAACGGACTGATTGACTAACATCAGTGCTAATTAACTCAGAAACGCCACAACATATCGAATTTTTTAATAATTATTTCTGACTGCAACCTACCCTAGAAGACTAAAAGTTTTTCTCACTGTTTCTGACCATGCTTTATCTGTTGTAGTAACCGCAAACATACAGTTTGCAATGTTGTTCTTTGTCCTCGAATATCTAGGTCTTTCCGGTCGTAATCAGTTCAGTTATATCTTCATTTGCAGGGGTTATCCTGTCGATCACTGTCAATTTCTCACACAGGAAAATTCGCATTTCACCAGGGTGTCCACAAGTAATTCTGTTCATAAATGTATCAACATTTCTACAGATAACGCAGTCGTCGATCTGACTAAGATGGAGTGTCTCATTGGTCGGGAACTCGTCTCTGACGATGATGTACGATTTAGGTTTGACGGCCGATGTACAATGAACATTGTGTACTTTTCTCTATTTCCATGGAGGATATGTTTTCTTCGATTCGGTTACACTGGACTGCTAATGTCAAAATGTTATAAATATCTTTGCTGTGTCGGCTTTGCAGTTTATGTAGCTGAACACAAGGTGATAGTGCCAAATGTGCTGATGTAAACTGCTAATTTGAGCTAGGTTCATCGTTGGCGTGCTGCTTCTCGAATTATGTTTGACTACTACTGTAGATTTTTTATTAGGCTTGGATTTTGCTTCCTTACTTCCTCGTTTATGCGATTAATTCAAAGTGTTAGGCACTCACGCCTCATGCTCCCAAGATTAAGTCCTCCTCTGGAAATGTAAGGGTCGGTGTGCCGGTTTGTATTTTAAACACGTTGCCTCTTGATAAGAACCAGCAAAACTCTCATTGGATGTCATTGGCCACTGGGTCTGCGATAGCCAGTATCTGCCCCGTGTGCCATAGTTACTCGCTTTTGATATGTCTACCGTCTTCACTTTTTAAAGTAAGTTTACTTCCGTCTCAGAGCGAATTTTCAAAACGGCTTTTATTTCATTTAGAGTTTCTTTCGAACTGTAGATTATCATCTGAGCTAGAACTGCTTTTAGGCAGTGACCATGTAATTTATGCGATGTGTTAGAGTGACACCGGTTTATGCTGTCAATAATGTTGAGGCCCGGTCCGATGTTGAACGGAGTCGTTTCCTTTGTAGCGGGTGTCGCGGGCCGCAGCGCAGTAGACCCTTCCCCCGTGTCCGGTTGCGGAGTATCGGCCGCCGCTGCTGCCACCCGACTCCCACGGTGAGAGCCGCGATGAGATTCCGTCGCCGGTGAGCACGCATTAAGCCGCAGCCGCAGCGCGGTTAGCGTAACGTAGCTAACGTAACGCAAGACGGCTCGGTCACGCTCGCGGTGTTGTCTTTCACGCACTAACCCCAGCATTCGACAGCAAGCGCGATGGCTCTCTAGTAAGAACACACACACATACATATACACTCCTGGAAATTGAAATAAGAACACCGTGAATTCATTGTCCCAGGAAGGGGAAACTTTATTGACACATTCCTGGGGTCAGATACATCACATGATCACACTGACAGAACCACAGGCACATAGACACAGGCAACAGAGCATGCACAATGTCGGCACTAGTACAGTGTATATCCACCTTTCGCAGCAACGCAGGCTGCTATTCTCCCATGGAGACGATCGTAGAGATGCTGGATGTAGTCTGTGGAACGGCTTGCCATGCCATTTCCACCTGGCGCCTCAGTTGGACCAGCGTTCGTGCTGGACGTGCAGACCGCGTGAGACGACGCTTCATCCAGTCCCAAACATGCTCAATGGGGGACAGATCCGGAGATCTTGCTGGCCAGGGTAGTTGACTTACACCTTCTAGAGCACGTTGGGTGGCACGGGATACATGCGGACGTGCATTGTCCTGTTGGAACAGCAAGTTCCCTTGCCGGTCTAGGAATGGTAGAACGATGGGTTCGATGACGGTTTGGATGTACCGGGCACTATTCAGTGTCCCCTCGACGATCACCAGTGGTGTACGGCCAGTGTAGGAGATCGCTCCCCACACCATGATGCCGGGTGTTGGCCCTGTGTGCCTCGGTCGTATGCAGTCCTGATTGTGGCGCTCACCTGCACGGCGCCAAACACGCATACGACCATCATTGGCACCAAGGCAGAAGCGACTCTCATCGCTGAAGACGACACGTCTCCATTCGTCCCTCCATTCACGCCTGTCGCGACACCACTGGAGGCGGGCTGCACGATGTTGGGGCGTGAGCGGAAGACGGCCTAACGGTGTGCGGGACCGTAGCCCAGCTTCATGGAGACGGTTGCGAATGGTCCTCGCCGATACCCCAGGAGCAACAGTGTCCCTAATTTGCTGGGAAGTGGCGGTGCGGTCCCCTACGGCACTGCGTAGGATCCTACGGTCTTGGCGTGCATCCGTGCGTCGCTGCGGTCCGGTCCCAGGTCGACGGGCACGTGCACCTTCCGCCGACCATTGGCGACAACATCGATGTACTGTGGAGACCTCACGCCCCACGTGTTGAGCAATTCGGCGGTACATCCACCTGGCCTCCCGCATGCCCACTATACGCCCTCGCTCAAAGTCCGTCAACTGCACATACGGTTCACGTCCACGCTGTCGCGGCATGCTACCAGTGTTAAAGACTGCGATGGAGCTCCGTATGCCACGGCAAACTGGCTGACACTGACGGCGGCGGTGCACAAATGCTGCGCAGCTAGCGCCATTCTACGGCCAACACCGCGGTTCCTGGTGTGTCGGCTGTGCCGTGCGTGTGATCAGTGCTTGTACAGCTCTCTCGCAGTGTCCGGAGCAAGTATGGTGGGTCTGACACACCGGTGTCAATGTGTTCTTTTTTCCATTTCCAGGAGTGTATATACTGAAGACCCAAAGAAACTGGTACACCAGCCTAATATCGTGTAGGGCCGCGTGGGCACGCAGAAGTGGCGCAGCACGACGTAGCATGGGCTCGACTAATGTCTGAAGTAGTGCTGGAGGGATCTGACGCCATGAATCCTGCAGGGCTGTCCATAAACCCGTAAGAGTACAAGGGGGTTCAGATCTCTTCTGAACAGCACGTTGAAAGCCATCCTAGACTTGCTCAATAATGCCCATGTACGGGGAGTTTGGTGGCCAGCGGAAGTGTTTAAACTCTGAAGAGTGTTCCTGGAGCCAATTTGTGGCAATTCTGGACGTGTGGGGTGTCACATTGTCCTGCTGGAATTGCCCAAGACCGTCGGAATGCACAATGGATATGATGCTTACGTACCTGTCACCTGCCAGAGTCTTATCTAGACGTATCAGGGGTGCCATATCACTCCAACTGAACGCGTCCCACACCATTACAGAGCCTCCACCACCTTGAACAGTCCCCTGCTGACATGCAGGGTCCGTGGATTCATGAGGTTGTCTCCATACCAGTGCATGTCCACCAGCTCAATACCATCTGAAACGAGATTCGTCCGATTAGGCAACATGTTTCCAGTCATCAACAGTCCAATGTAGTTGTTGATGGGCCCAGACGAGGCGTAAAGCTTTGTGCCATGCAGTCATCAAATGGTTCAAATGGCTCTGAGCACTATGGGACTTAACTTCTGAGGTCATCAGTCCCCTAGAACTTAGAACTACTTAAACCTAACTAACCTAAGGACATCACACACATCCATGCCCGAGACAGGATTCGAACCTGCGACCGTAGCGGTCGCGCGGTTCCAGACTGTAGCGCCTAGAACCGCTCGGTCACTCCAGTCGGCCATGCAGTCATCAAAAGTACACGAGTGGGCCTTCGGTTCCAAAAGACCATATCGATGATGTTTCGTGGAATGGTTCGTACGCTGACACTTGTTGATGGCTCAGCATTGAAATCTGCAGCAGTCTGCGGAAGGGCTGCACTTCTGTCACGTTGAACAATTCGCTTCAGTCGTCGTTGGTCCGATTCTTGCAGGATCTTTTTCAGGCCGCAGTGATGTCGGAGATTTGATGTTTTACCGGATTCCTGATATTCAAGGAACACTTGCGAAATAGTCGTACGGGAAAATCCCCACTTCATCGCTACCTGGGAGATGCTGTGTCCTATCGCTCGTGCGCCGACTGTAACAGCACGTTCAAACTTGCTTAAATCTTGATAACCTGACATTGTAGCTGCAGTAACCGATCTAACAAGTGCGCCAGACACTTCTTGTCTTAAAATGGCGTTGCCAACCGCAGCGCCGTATCCTGCCTGTTGACTTACCTCTGTATTTGAATGCGCATTCGGGTGGACGACGGTTCAATACCGCGTCCGGCCATCCTGATTTAGGTTTTCAGTGATTTCCCTAAATCGCTCCAGGCAAATGCCGGGATGGTTCCTTTGAAAGGGCACGGCCGACTTCGTTCCCCGTCCTTCCCTAATCTGATGAGACCGATGACATAGCTGTTTGGTCTCTTCCCTCAAACAACCCAATCCAACCCTTATACCAGTTTCTTTGGCGCTTCAGTGAATACATTTCAAGTGATATTGATCTAGGTATCGTTGCCAAGCGAAATGGAGTTTCCTATCGGCCATAACGAGACGTCGATCCGACAAGTGACACCCAAGCAGCACTTATGGCCTGTTCTGTGGTACTTGGCTAAAGCGAATACCATTCGTGTATGGCTATACGTTTAGTGTGGAGTATACTGAGGTGAAAGAAGTCGTGGGATTTCGATTTGCACATTGCACATGCGTACATAAGGTATAAAAGTGCAATGCATTGGCAGAGTTGTCATTTGTACTCAGTTACTCTCCGTAGAAATGTTGGAACACGTGAGGCAATACTGACCCTACGACTTATCTTAGAAGAAAGATTAAGGCAAGGTAAAACTACGCTTCTAGCTTTTGTAGACTTACAGAAATCTTTTGACAATGTTGAGTGGAATACTCTCTTTCAAATTCCAAAGGTGGCAGGGGTAAAATACAGGGAACGAAAGGCTATTTACAATTTGTACAGAAACCAGATGGCAGTTATAAGAGTCGAGGGACATGAAAGGGAAGCAGTGGTTGGGAAGGGAGTGAGACGGGGTTGTAGCCTCTCCCCGATGCTATTCAATCTGTATAATGAGCAAGCAGTAAAGGAAACAAAACAAAATTCGGAGTAGGTGTTAAAATCCATGGAGAAGAAATAAAAACTCTGAGGTTCGCCGATGACATTGTGGCAGAGACAGCAAAGGACTTGGAAGGGTAGTTGAATGGAATGGACAGTGTCTTGAAAGGAAGGTATAAGATGAACATCAACAAAAGCAAAACGAGGATAACGGAATGCAGTCGAATTAAGTCGGGTGATACTGAGGGAATTAGAGTAGGAAATGAGCCACTTAAAGTAGTAAAGGAGTTTTGCTATTTGGGGAGCAAAATAACTGATGATGGTCGAAGTAGAGAGGATATAAAATGTAGACTGGCAATGGCAAGTCTTCTTTCTGAAGAAGAGAAATTTGTTAACAACGAGTATAGATTTAAGTGTCAGGAAGTCGTTTCTGAAAGTATTTGTATGGAGTGTAGCCATGTATGGAAGTGAAACATGGACGATAAATAGTTTGGACAAGAAGAGAATAGAAGCTTTCGAAATGTGGTGCTACAGAAGAATGCTGAAGATTAGATGGGATGATCACATAACTAATGAGGAGTTATTGAATAGAATTGGGGAGAAGAGGAGTTTGTGGCACAACTTGACTAGAAGAAGGTTGGTAGGGCATGTTCTGAGGCATCAAGGGATCACAAATTTAGTACTGGAGGGCAGCGTGGAGCGTAAAAATCGTAGAGGGAGACCAAAAGATGAATACACAAAGCAGATTCAGAAGGACGTAGGCTGCAGTAGGTACTGGGAGATGAAGAAGCTTGCACAGGATAGAGTAGCATGGAGAGCTGCATCAAACTAGTATGAGGACTGAAGACCACAACAACAACAACAATCTACGTGAGAAGGTTCCGAAGTGCTTATGGCCGCACGACGAAAATTAACAGACCGTGAACGCGGAATGATAGTTCTTAAATGGTTAGAGAATTCATTTTTCCGAGCGACACAATGTTAAGAGTGTGCCAAATTTTAGGCATTACCTTAACGATCGAGAGCAGCAGCGTTTGCGTAGAGTTGTCATTGCTAATAGACAGCAACACTCCGTGAAATAAGCGGAGAAATCAATGTGGTACGCACAAAGAAAGTATCCATTACGACAGTGCGGCGATATTTGGCTGTAATGGGCTATGCCAGTAGAAGACCGACGTGAGTCCCTTCGCTAGCAGCACATCGGCTGTTGAGCCTCTCCTGGGCTCGTGACCGTATCGGTTGCACCATAAACGAATGGAAAACCGTGGCCTTGACACATAATTTCAGATTTAAGTTGCTAAGAGCTGATGGCAGGGTTTGCGTGTGTCGCAGACCACTTAGCCACGGACCCAAGCGGTGGTGGCTGCATATTGGTGTGGGCGGTATTTACACGGAATGGACTGGACCCTCGCTAATGTTTGGCTAGTTGGAGACCGTTTTCACCATTCATGGAATTCATGTTCCGAAACAACGATGTAATTTTTAATTATGGATGACAGTGCGCCACGTCACCGGCGATTGGTTTGGAGAACGTTCTAGCATTTCGAGCGAATGATTTGGCCACACTGTTCGCCTGACATGCATTCCATCGACCACTTACGGGACATAACAGAGTGGTGAGTCACTGCTCAAAACCCTGAAAAAAAAAAAAAAGGTTCAGATGGCTCTGAGCACTATGGGACTTAACATCTCAGGTCATCAGTCCCATGCCGGCTGCGATGGCCGTGCGGTTCTAGGCGCTCCAGTCCGGAGCCGCGCTGCTGCTGCGGTCGCAGGTTCGAATCCTGCCTCGGGCATGGGTGTGTGTGATGTCCTTAGGTTAGTTAGGTTTAGGTAGTTCTAAGTTCTAGATGACTGATGACAACAGCAGTTGAGTCCCATAGTGCTCAGAGCCATTTGCACCAATCTCAGTCCCCCAGAAGTTAGAACTACTTAAACCTAACTAACCTAAGGACATCACACACATCCATGCCCGAGGCAGGATTCGAACCTGCGACCGCAGCAGCAGCTCGGTTCCGGACTGAAGCGCCTAGAACCGTTCGGCCACATCGACCGGCCCTGCTCAAGCAACACTTTCGCAATTGTGGGCGGCTGTAGAGGCAACATACCTCAGTGTCTCTTCAGGGGAGTTCCAACGAGCTCTTGAGTCCATGCCACGTCGAGTTGTTGCACTACACCTGGCAAAAGTAGGTCCGACACGATATTAAGAGGTGCCCCATGACTTCTGTCACATCAGTGTGTACTGAACAGTCTTGGGTAAAGCAGCATACACGAACGCCAAGTATTAGCCATTTATTACATTTTCCTGGACATTCTGGAAATAACGGGAATCGACTATATAAAGGTTCATTTATTTTATTTCAGATGTTTTGAAACGGTTTTAGTTTTTCTCCTGGAATATTCACCGTTGAAGTTGGTAGCATCTAAACTTTGACCCCCACATAATACATTATCTGTCATTTTAAAATTGTAATTTTTTAATTACGATGGAAAAAAGGTATTGTATGTCTTGAACACTGGACCGATTTAAGTGAGGGCCTGTTGACGCTAATCAGGTCAGGTTTAATGAACAAAAATAAAATATATTTTCTATAGGTAATTGTGAACCTAGTAACGTTCTCCTATACTGAGTAAATCCAGAAAAAGTTTTCCTACATTAACATTTTTAAAAGCTAAAACACAAAGAATTAGAAAAAAATACCACAGTAGCTGATTTTCGAAAATGAAACGTCTGTACTTTCCAAAATGGTTCAAATGGCTCTGAGCACTATGGGACTCAACATCTGTGGTCATAAGTCCCCTAGAACTTAGAACTACTTAAACCTAACTAATCTAAGGACATCACACACATCCATGCCCGAGGCAGGATTCGAACCTGCGACCGTAGCAGTCGCGCAGTTCCGGACTGAGCGCCTAGAACCGCTAGACCACCGCGGCCGGCTGTACTTTCCACAACGACACATTAGTAGTAATGTTTAGTGAGTTATTGACTACCCGCATTATAAACATTAACAAAATATCCATTATCAGAACTATGTTCTTTGCCTTTCATTTTCGTTAACCAGTTATCTTACTTACCAATGTCAATAAAGAGCCTTTAAATTATCAGTCTGTAAATAAAAATGTGCCGTTTGTAAATTACATGTATTACTACAGAGATATCTCATAAGTAGCAATCACATTTTCACATTAACAAATCAGTACCAGAGATTAAGTAAACGGTAACAGAAAAAGGATCGGACATGGGTTCTTTGAATGAGTGGTTAGATTCTGTTACATTTTGCCACCAAAACACGTACTAAACTATGACAATTAATGCACTAAATGAAAAACTTCAATGGTTATGTAGCCAAATTACAGCAATCATAGTATAACAACTATTTTATACTAAAGATGTGGTATTTCTGTTTGTTCTAGTGCTAGCAACATACAAATTGTATATGCAACATTGAATAGTCTCGGAAATATAGCACGTACAAAGAAATGTTTTTGGTTACGCACTACTAATGGCATATCAGAACACAAAATACGTACTTCACACAGGACAGAATAATTCATCAGTTTGTACAATTCATCTTTACAATTTACATCTTTAATGTTAAATCTTTCTTCGCTTGTTGGAAAGTTAATTTCACTTACAGTGAATAGCACAGCAGCTTGGAATTGCTCTTTCTTGTCCTTCAAAATCATTCAAGCAAGCCATATTAGTTTCATTCATTAAATCCCTCAACAGTCATAATTTAATCTTTGAAATTAATTCGCTGACCGCGGATTCCTTGACATGCGTTAGGTGTGGAACTGCTACTCACTAGTGACATACGAAAATTTGTGCCTAACCAAGACTCGAACCCGGATTTCCCGCTTATTGCGAGCGGTCGCCTTAACCACCTTTTTAACCCATAACTGCAGGGATTATTCCAGACTCACCTTAAATGAAACATCACTTTCTCTGCAGTTAACTTTTGACCATTGACGAGAACTCACAGTATCCAGGTGAGTAAAGGGACAATTTTGTAAATGTTTTTTGTTTCTTTTTGTTACACATTGTAAAAATAAAAGCCGAAAGGTTCTTTAATTAACATAGGAAACAGGGAATAACTCTAAGATGCTCCCTGATGTGGGAAAACAAATCAGCGACCGCTCGTTTTGAAGACGCAAGACGTCTTTGAAGGTCGTCAGAATGGAGCTTCTCCATTCATAGCCGCTCTCCGGGGAGTTTCCAACTGCGGGGCTACTTGGAAAAAATGATCCCTAAGTAGTTAGGAAAAGTGGACTGGTATTTGGCGTGTCGTCTCATTATGTGGTGTCAGATTAACAAAGTAGCCCAAAAATCGGTCACGGTATTCGGTCCATATCTAAAAAGACAAAGGGACGGCTATACCCTTTATTCAGGAGACCGCATGCATCTTTTATAGTGGAAAATACGTCTCTTCAAGATAGTGGAGGATACTGGTGACGATAATGTGCGTTGGCACCAGGAGTAAAAAGTACCAGTCCCTTCGCAGTCGCGCCTCAAATGACACAGTGTTCGTCCGTTTTGTCCACATTACATGTCAGGCAGAAGAGGTGTCTGCCAGGGCGATGGCATGTTGTTTGTGTCACATCGGGTATTTACCGGTGACGACGATGTACCAGGTGGTGTTGGTTTCCGTGATGAAGTACTTATTGTTGATGAACTGCGCGCCACACCACCGGCTACCTGATCTCTGGGAAACGTCTTTCGACAGCGTTCCGAGGTTGATTCCGCATTAAGAGGCGGTACATATCTCACGTAGTGGGACCACTAGAGCAAGAAAAGTCTTCATGGACATAACATTATTCAAATGTGATAGCGCTGATGCAGTGGTGGCCAGGTTTACTAGCGATTGCTATAAAGCAGGTGCGAGTTAGTCGACCAAAAGTCCAGTGACACTGTTGAGGTTGTTTTCCCATAGCTCCAAGATCGGTTGTACGTAAACAGCCATAGGGCGCGCATGGACGTAGACTAGCTTGAGACTCCCTCATCGCTTAGGGTGTGTGAGGGTGTCATACCAGGCTTTGAATGTGTGACCAGAGCTGACAAAATAACCGAACGCTGCTTGGATCCGACACACCATCACTGTGGAGACAGGTAAAACTTGTATGATGTTTCTTATGCGGGATGCCTTATAAATGTTACTAGACTGCACCTTTTGTAATATGTCCACTGCTCGCAACAAGTGACTTGGAACGCCCGTCCTGATGCTCTGAAGAAAACGGCGAAAGTTGATCAACGTGGTGTGATGGATGTCTCGAGTGGAAACTATTCCTAGACAGCGTAGAGTTTTCATCTTCCTGAACAGAGCCACACTTTTTTCTGGGAGTCCCTTCCAATGGTCATCGTACAGGACTTGGCGATGTTCATATGGTTGCCCGCTCTGTTCCCTCATTGCTCGATTTGCTGTGCATACGATGAAGAATTTGTGTCCCATCAGGGTGATCCCTGGCAAACGACGCAGGCCATAGAGAAGTGGCTCAAGTGCGATGGAAAACATGATCGTTGAAACGCGTAAAACCCTGTCGGACTAACTGGGCGATCAATATGGGTGTCGTCATCCATCCACTGACCATCACACTCGACGAAGCAGCGTGAAGTAGACAATAATTATGAGGATGAAGGCAGGTGGGATCTGTTCTATCAACTTCACGAGGAAGATGTGGTTCACATGTTCGAATTCCTTAACAAAGTCAACGGAAATCATGGCACCCTGCAGTCGATAGAGTGTTGCAATGGTGATGACGTCTCTATAATCACATAGCATTGATTGTGTATTAGTATCTCCGCCAAAGGACGTCTCCACAGGCAACAGGGTCTGGTAGAGAGGACTCGTCTGAGACGTATCGCGAGGAGGTGCGTAGAAATCTTAAGATCTGACTTGAATAAAGTGATCGACTGGTAGCTATCAAATCACGTGCCTCTAGTGTTTGAGTACTGTAGTAATTAGACCTTCCAGAAATTCTTTTGGTGGTGTCATCGAAAAGGACAGTAGCTCCAGGTAAATTTCCCTCCATTTCAGCAGCATTTAGTGTTTAAAGGTCCTATAAAATTCTAATGGGAGTCTGTCTCTTCCTGGTGATCGGTTGGCGAGCGTGCCAGTGATGTCTCCAGTGGAGATATTTGCTAAAAGAAAATCCACCACCTGGTTATCAACGGTACGGTGAACCATATGTTTGTAAGGGCCTCGACGTTAGGGTCTTCCTCATGATAAAGTGACGATAGTAAGCTTCAGATGCTGTTGTGATGTTTGCCTGCGACAACAGCCGTCGCCCGTCAGCTAAATCTGAAGAACAGCAGCGCTTGTTTCTCCATTGATACTGTTTGGGCAACGCTGTGGGACAACTGCACCTTCAGCTCGGCGCCAAGTGAGGGCCAAAATCTTAATCCTGACAACTTGGATCTTGACCTCACGTTCTGGGGATGGCGGGTGCCACAAGGTCCCAGAGAATCAGGTAGTAAAATTCTGACATGTGTCGGTGCCACTGCATTCGTTCCTCGCGATATTGGACCAGTGAGCAGTGTACGGTTGACTTGACACATTGTATCCACCGCAGAAGTGTGAATGAATTTGTGTATTATGTGATGCACCTTTCACAGGGCCGGCTGAAGTGGCCGTGCGGCTCTAGGCGCTGCAGTCTGGAACCGCGAGACCGCTACGGTCGCAGGTTCGAATCCTGCCTCGGGCATGGATGTGTGTGATGTCCTTAGGTCAGTTAGGTTTAACTAGTTCTAAGTTCTAGGGGACTAATGACCTCAGAAGTTGAGTCCCATAGTGCTCAGAGCCATTTGAACCATTTGAACCTTTCACAGGGTTTCCATGTGTTCGTCGACATTCCGGTTCCTTTCAATAGGTAACGTTCGGTTTCCACAGATCCCGACTGCACCATATTGCTTGACATTGGAGGCTGATCGTGCACATATGTGGTATGAGAATGCCAAACGCCACATTTCCACGTTCAGGATTTCCGAAGCGAGTGGGAAAGTTACGCATATCCATATCTCCTTCACACCCGTCAACATCTTCATCCACCTCAAGGACCTTCGGGAAAGGGGCCGTTCGCTGTGACGGACGGTTAGCCTCATCTCGTCGACGCTCTGCAAGGTGTGAATGATCTTGTGGAGGTTGCTGAGCAGGTGCCTGGAGGGCATCGGGTCTCAGTGCCGCCACCTAAGTGCGTGAAAGGGATGTCATAACTGGAAGGGGACAAGTGTTGTCGGGCCACAGCTGTGTAATTCTGCAATGGAGACATTTGGTTCGCATATGTCCTTTACCACATCCGGAACAGATCTTTGGCTGCCCATCATATATCTATGACTGTGGCCCGGCAACTGCCAATGAAGACGTAGGATGGGATACGTTTAGCTCATTGAGGACTTGCCACGTTCTGTTCAAAACTGGGTATGTACAGGGTTATTACAAATGATTGAAGCGATTTCACAGCTCTACAGTAACTTTATTATTTGAGATATTTTCACAATGCTTTGCATACACATAAAAAAACTCAAAAAGTTTTTTTAGGCATTCACAAATGTTCGATATGTGCCCCTTTAGTAATTCGGCAGACATCAAGCCGATAATCAAGTTCCTCCCACACTCGGCGCAGCATGTCCCCATCAAGGAGTTCGAAAGCATCGTTGATGCGAGCTCGCAGTTCTGGCACGATTCTTGGTAGAGGAGGTTTAAACACTGAATCTTTCACATAACCCCACAAAAAAGAAATCGCATGGGGTTAAGTCGGGAGAGCATGGAGGCCATGACATGAATTGCTGATCATGATCTCCACCACGACCGATCCATCGGTTTTCCAATCTCCTGTTTAAGAAATGCCTTTTCCGTAAGATTTTCCAAACCGTCGGCTGTGGTACGTTTAGCTCCCTGCTTGCTTTATTCGTCGACTTCCGCGGGCTACGCATGAAACTTGCCCGCACGCGTTCAACCGTTTCTTCGCTCACTGCAGGCTGACCCGTTGATTTCCCCTTACAGAGGCACCCAGAAGCTTTAAACTGTGCATACCATCGCCGAATGGAGTTAGCAGTTGGTGGATCTTTGTTGAACTTCGTCCTGAAGTGTCGTTGCACTGTTATGACTGACTGATGTGAGTGCATTTCAAGCACGACATACGCTTTCTCGGCTCCTGTCGCCATTTTGTCTCACTGCGCTCTCGAGCGCTCTGGCGGCAGAAACCTGAAGTGCGGCTTCAGCCGAACAAAACTTTGTGAGTTTTTCTACGTATCTGTAGTGTGTCGTGACCATATGTCAATGAATGGAGCTACAGTGAATTTATGATATCGCTTCAATCATTTGTAATAGCCCTGTATTGAAGTGTTCCCATTTCTCTGCTTCGAGTACATGTCAGTATAATGTTACAAAAGGGCGCATTGCCGCCATCACATCTTTTGTCGGCATTTCGAACGGAAGTTCAAAGATATAGACCGTGCATAGTTCAACTCCAACATGTTCAACAATTAAAGCTGTGTCATTTGTCAGTTTGATGTAAACCACGGTACTAACAATGGACGAGTGTTTTCGAATCATGTCTTCACAGGCAATCTTCATTTCGTCGCACAGGAATTGCTGGATAGCGAGTGCTTGCGGTCGCGCATACTCGTTCGAGAAGATGAACTTAAATGGGGTTTTGCAGTAGGCGTTGGCCTTTCTGTCGCTGATCCCAACACGCGCAAATACCGCTGTGAAAGTAAACAACCGTGAGGCACACGCTGTGACGAGGGTGTAAACAGATTTATCCACACCGTTTCGGTGCCGAAGGCAGACAGCCACATCGGCTTTCCGTGCACACTCCCCACAACGAGCCAAACTTTCAAATCTCTCACTTTCTACATCCCTTTACCGTAGATCCCCGAATTCAGCAACTATTGCTCGCAACATTACTTGAATCCCGCGAAACGGACAATGAGACAACGAGGAATGGAGACCAATAATGTTATCATCGCTTGCTCGTCTAGTCAGCGAAGTATTTCGTACAGTTGTGGATAGTCAAGAGGGTCTGTACCGTCAGACACGTATGTATGTAAAAAATTTAATATACAAAAATAGGTGTGAGAACCTAACGTGACACGATATTTTTGTCGGTGTTCAGTTACTAAAATGAACTGTGAAAGGACTTATAGCCCTGCACAAAATCCTTCTGTATTTCTACCTGCAGATAATATTATTAGGAACCTTAGACTTGGTCTGAAACGGCACCACACACATTACTCCGGACACAATAAAAAAATTTAGGTAAGGTAGAAATATGGCGTGCTGAGGTCTCAGAAAACCAACGTCGGTGTCACCATCGGCTGCTCTCCCCCCCCCTCTCTCTCTCTCTCTCTCTCTCTCTCTCTCTCTCTCTCTCTCTCTCCCCTCCCTCCCCCTGTCTGTTTGTAGGGTACTGCTGCAAGCCTCCCACACTCTCTGGCTCACATTATGTGGAGACTTCTTCTAATTGTGGACCGTTTACGCCTTACGTAATGAGAAGCGAATAATTCAGCAACGTTCGACTGATTTCATGCACTACTCTGGGAATGAGCTCAATATTAACAGCGTGCAGAATCTGATTTTTTATGTTTCACAAAGATTTTATGTAACGGTCAAGACGTCTCTTATTCAACATGGGCAGGAGTAAAACTACTATCTCGCCACTCTAATTTAGGTTATATATGATTTCGCTAAACCAGTGCTCGTGCAGATCGATTAATTTTCTTCAAACCGCTCTGATGGATTCGTTCCCAGGGCCCTTCCAAATTTTGCTCAGGCTCTATCTCCAATATCATAGATCTCAGTAACACATTAAAAAGTACTGCGTACAGAAGAAATAGTTTCACTATCAATAGCTTTTTGCTGATCCACGGAATCTTCTGTCACCTGATTACCCGACGAAATACCTGCATTCATCTCTGACTGTCCTCGCTGGCGCATCGAGATGCCAAGCATCAGGCTGTCATCGCTTGAAACCTCTGTGGCTTCGTGAGATTTCGTCCGTCTGAGCGACAAAGAACTTTCACTTTGATCTGGACGCAACACGAATCTTCACTCAACTGTTCAACATTTGTGAAGTATCATTTCAGGACCCTGTATGGAGAAATTAATCCATGTAGGCCAAGTCGGTTGTTTACTTTCCCTGTTTCACAGAAAATCAAATTAATAATGTATTTGTTTGTTTTAATCTGTGTGGTTCCCGTTTGTCTTGAAACTGATCTCTGTTGGGTTACATTCAGCAGTCTGACGCCCAGAAAATGCTTAAATGGCTCATCAGGTAGGAGAGTCACATCATATTTTGCGCTTGATTTGGGTCTCAGCAGAGGTAATCATCACAATATTTAGCACGTATACTCGAGAAGCTGACGGTTGGAACAGCGACCAACATAATCAAGAAAAAATATTTTAACCTTTTGTTATGACTACTAGCTACCGGTTTCGGTACCAGCTATCATCATCATCCCAATCCCTGGCGTAGCTAAATGGTGATTACGGTATATTGATAGTTTTTACTTTCGGACCGTCTAACTGCAACTGAATGCAGCACAATTTTCTTGCCATAAGCGTTTTGCCATTATTGCAAGGCATCTTCAGTGGCCTGGAATATGTACATATTTATACTACACTCCTGGAATTGGAAAAAAGAACACATTGACAACGGTGTGTCAGACCCACCATACTTGCTCCGAACACTGCGAGAGGGCTGTACAAGCAATGATCACACGCACGGCACAGCGGACACACCAGGAACCGCGGTGTTGGCCGTCGAATGGCGCTAGCTGCGCAGCATTTGTACACCGCCGCCGTCAGTGTCAGCCAGTTTGCCGTGGCATACGGAGCTCCATCGCAGTCTTTAACACTGGTAGCATGCCGCGACAGCGTGGACGTGAACCGTATGTGCAGTTGACGGACTTTGAGCGAGGGCGTATAGTGGGCATGCGGGAGGCCGGGTGGACGTACCGCCGAATTGCTCAACACGTGGGGCGTGAGGTCTCCACAGTACATCGATGTTGTCGCCAGTGGTCGGCGGAAGGTGCACGTGCCCGTCGACCTGGGACCGGACCGCAGCGACGCACGGATGCACGCCAAGACCGTAGGATCGTACGCAGTGCCGTAGGGGACCGCACCGCCACTTCCCAGCAAATTAGGGACACTGTTGCTCCTGGGGTATCGGCGAGGACCATTCGCAACCGTCTCCATGAAGCTGGGCTACGGTCCCGCACACCGTTAGGCCGTCTTCCGCTCACGCCCCAACATCGTGCAGCCCGCCTCCAGTGGTGTCGCGACAGGCGTGAATGGAGGGACGAATGGAGACGTGTCGTCTTCAGCGATGAGAGTCGCTTCTGCCTTGGTGCCAATGATGGTCGTATGCGTGTTTGGCGCCGTGCAGGTGAGCGCCACAATCAGGACTGCATACGACCGAGGCACACAGGGCCAACACCCGGCATCATGGTGTGGGGAGCGATCTCCTACACTGGCCGTACACCACTGGTGATCGTCGAGGGGACACTGAATAGTGCACGGTACATCCAAACCGTCATCGAACCCATCGTCCTACCATTCCTAGACCCGCAAGGGAACTTGCTGTTCCAACAGGACAATGCACGTCCGCATGTATCCCGTGCCACCCAACGTGCTCTAGAAGGTGTAAGTCAACTACCCTGGCCAGCAAGATCTCCGGATCTGTCCCCCATTGAGCATGTTTGGGACTGGATGAAGCGTCGTCTCACGCGGTCTGCACGTCCAGCACGAACGCTGGTCCAACTGAGGCGCCAGGTGGAAATGGCATGGCAAGCCTTTCCACAGGACTACATCCAGCATCTCTACGATCGTCTCCATGGGAGAATAGCATCCTGAATTGCTGCGAAAGGTGGATATACACTGTACTAGTGCCGACATTGTGCATGCTCTGTTGACTGTGTCTATGTGCCTGTGGTTCTGTCAGTGTGATCATGTGATGTATCTGACCCCAGGAATGTGTCAATAAAGTTTCCCCTTCCTGGGACAATGAATTCACGGTGTTCTTATTTCAATTTCCAGGAGTGTATTTATTATACTGTTTGCAGTATTGTACTTATAGATTATAAACAGTTCTGATGATTGGCTTTTCCATCATTCAGTTGTAGTTAGACAGTCCAAAAGTGAAAATTATCAATATAGTATAATACTACATGCAGCTGAGGAAGACAGGACTACAAACGTTGAAGATGCTAAATGATGACTGTAGCTGTACCAGTGTTTTATGAAAGCAATGTAGTGTCGGTAGCTGTAAGAGCCATATTTTCGCCACATCAGTTATTTTAAAAGTGCCAAATTTAGTGTTTAGATTTCTCTCACCTTTTATGAAGGAACATATCGACACCAAGAGGCATGAAGGGGTGAGTTTGTCAGCTTGTAACACCTCACAAGTGAAAAATTACGTTCGGAAGTTTTCTTTCAAGTTACAATACGATTCATGAAAGGAGGCGGTTAGCGCAGGTCGGGATTCCATTGTTGTCGGCTGCAAGCGACAGTCGCTGTACGCGCATACGTGTGCTTTGCCACTGAAGAAAGCGTGTACTCTGCAAATCATGACTCCTGCTTACTTATGTAGAGTTTGTCGCTTACCATCACCGTCATGGATGAGAACTCTCAACAAATAGAATAAAAATTCACCAAATATACCGCTACGATCACGTTTAATGCTCGCTCTGGCCACGACATTTACAGCAGAGCACTCAGGACACTACTGAAAGGCCATGCGTGACGTAGATGCGCAGAACAAGCCTAAAACAGACCGCCATCGTTCGTGACTCCAGCTATGATGTTTAGAGGTCACTGTGTAGCTGACAGTAGGGTTTCTGAGGTAGAGAGCACCATCTATGGTGGTTAATGACCAGGAAGATAAACCGGCTTTTTTAAAGGAACCATCTGCGTATCCGCCACGGATAATTTAAATTAGGATGGAAGGACGGATTTTGGGCTTCTGCTCTTTTAATAATAAGAGTACAATATGTTGAGGATTATACAGTTTCGTTCAGTAACTCGGAAAAACAAATCAGCAGCTTTTGTAGGTATGAGGAAGATTGCACTGTAGTTCCTTCTCTAGATTGTCGCACAGATGACAAAATGGTAGATATCGAAATAGACGACAGAGGGATAGAGAAACAATTAAAATCGCTCAAAAGAGGAAAGGCCTCTGGACCTGATGGGATACCAGTTCAATTTTACACAGAGTACGCGAAGGAACTTGCCCCCCTTCTTGCAGCGGTGTACCGCGTAGCGCTCCAAAGGATTGGAAAAGGGCACAGGTCATCCCCGTTTTCAAGAAGGGACGTCGAACAGATGTGCAGAACTATAGACCTATATCTCTAACGTCGATCAGTTGCAGAATTTTGGAACACGTATTGTGTTCGAGTATAATGACTTTTCTGGAGACTAGAAATCTACTCTGTAGGAATCAGCATGGGTTTCGAAAAAGACGGTCATGTGAAACCCAGCTCGCGCTATTCGTCCACGAGACTCAGAGGGCCATAGACACGGGTTCACAGGTACATGCCGTGTTTCTTGACTTCCGCAAGGCGTTCGATACAGTTCCCCACAGTCGTTTAATGAACAAAGTAAGAGCATATGGACTATCAGACCAATTGTGTGATTGGATTGAGGAGTTCCTAGATAACAGGACGCAGCATGTTATTCTCAATGGAGAGAAGTCTTCCGAAGTAAGAGTGATTTCAGGTGTGCCGCAGGGGAGTGTCATAGGACCGTTGCTATTCACAATATACATAAATGACTTGGTGGATGACATCGGAAGTTCACTGAGGCTTTTTGCAGATGATGCTGTGGTGTACCGACAGGTTGTAACAATGGAAAATTGTACTGAAATGCAGGAGGATCTGCAGCGAATTGACTCATGGTGCAGGGAATGGCAATTGAATCTCAATGTAGACAAGTGTAATGTGCTGCGAATATACAGAAAGATAGATCCTTTATCATTTAGCTACAAAATAGCAGGTCAGCAACTGGAAGCAGTTAATACCATAAATTATCTGGGAGTAGGCATTAGGAGTGATTTAAAATGGAATGATCATATAATGTTGATCGTCGGTAAAGCAGATGCCAGACTGAGATTCATTGGAAGAATCCTAAGGAAATGCAATCCGAAAACAAAGGAAGTAGGTTACAGTACGCTTGTTCGCCCACTGCTTGAATACTGCTCAGCAGTGTGGGATCCGTACCAGATAGGGTTGATAGAAGAGATAGAGAAGATCCAACGGAGAGCAGCGCGCTTCGTTACAGGATGATTTGGTAATCGCGAAAGCGTTACGGAGATGATAGATAAACTCCAGTGGAAGACTCTGCAGGAGAGACGCTCAGTAGCTCGGTACGGGCTTTTATTGAAGTTTCGAGAACATACCTTCACCGAAGAGTCAAGCAGTATATTGCTCCCTCCTACGTATATCTCGCGAAGAGACCATGAGGATAAAATCAGAGAGATTAGAGCCCACACAGAGGCATACCGACAATCCTTCTTTCCACGAACAATACGAGACTGGAATAGAAGGGAGAACCGATAGAGGTACTGAAGGTACCCTCCGCCACACACCGTCAGGTGGCTTGCGGAGTATGGATGTAGATGTAGATGTAGATGTATGATGTTTGAAGAAATATTTGATTGATTATTGAGTATTTCGTAACTGAATGGTACTATTAAATCAACATAAACATCCATTGTAGCAGAATGTTTGTTTTACTGCTATAGTTTTTTAAGGTGAGACGTTCATGAAAAACACACACAATTTAGAAGATGCTCCAAATCCACAATTTTCAAGATATGGCAATTAAATTTTGTCCCATGCTTCATATGAAATTAAAATATTTGCTTTCAACTTCCTTATATTACTTTTACAAACATTTTATGTAGTTTAAAAATTTTGCAAAAATAAAATATGTAGACGACATTTCTCCCAGAAACTATCCATGAGAGTTCTACAAAATTTTCTTTGTTTAATCTCCTGAGGTTTGTTGAATATATTGAATAGGAGGACTGTAATAATTTTTTAAATTATAATTCTATATGTATAATACATATTCCAAGCACTTTGCCCCATATCTCACCTTTTCCTCAGAATTTCAAAATTTACTCTCAACACAACAGTACAAAATTTTATAATTCTAGTCGTTACAGATTCTGAGAAAATGGTACATAAACTTCAGAAAACGTAGTTTTGAGGAAATACAATTTAAAGTTCGATCTAACGTTTATTTAATTTGTAACCAGTTAAAAAGGCCACAGATTTGTACTCAGCGTCCTGTTTTCTTTCAAGGCTTCTCTTCTGGTTTCTTGTTTTTTGTCCTCTTCCCTGTACCAGGTCTTCAACTGACTTTTCAGCTGCATAGAGGGACTGTAAATCTATTTTTCACAATATGTCTTGAGTAAAATTTCTTATTTCAGAATCAGTTGTCTCCAGTACCTTCTCCCTCCCTACGTTTCCGACTTTAAATACAAGAACTTCACCGTAAGTTGCAATTCTGACAATTCTGGGGCATCGTTTCTGTACGAGTGAATTTAGAGACTCATTTGTATTCTGGGTTTTGCCGTGAACACACTTCTTTAGAAGTTCAGGATCGGCCATAAATCTTTAAGTGGGCTTAACAACGTCCAAGACACAATTTGGTAGCCACTGCTTGTGAGGGGGGTCTTGTTATCTCCCCGAGCCTGTACATATTGAAGTATTATTACGAAAAGTGGGCGTCATACATTTAATTATTTTTCAGATACTTTGGGTGCGATTTCAGCATTGAAACTTTGGGATCTTATACATGAGTTGTGCTATTAAATAAAAAGTAAATTGAAGATTGATATATTCTGTCATTTTCATGAACGTTAAAGATGGCAGATTGCACGCTATAAGTATCAGCATAAACACTTGCTTGACAGGGCAGCGCTAGAACAGAAATGTGGCAACACAATAAAATATGGCCAGTAGCATTTATTAAGAGCATGTTACAAAATTGGTACTAAATTTTGGTACAGTTTGATGTATGGCATTGGCACGTATTTCTAATTGTAATTAACTTTGCTGTGCGATATTTTCACAATGGCTGCATGTAATATTGCAGACCCTCTAGATTGTCCCATTACTCCATAAATGGGGACTGCTAAGACGGAATGTCAGTCCCTGAACGGAACTGGTAGAACTGTGGTCTGCAGTGTAATTGCAGGAGCTGAACTGAGCTAGCTGCAGGCGCTGAACTATGCCGTCTGACTGCAAGGACGAAGCTGTAAGAGTGTCTGGAGGCGCGTGGTGCATTGTTCCTGTCGGTACATGTCCGCCATTGCTGGCGGAGCAATGTGGTCCACGGTCGATAGCTGTCCCTTAGGCGAGTGGCAGTATCATCTGCCGGACGAGTACGATGCGCTGATGGATGTGGCGCAGAAGTAGGAACTGGCCCAAATTTGTGAGCGCCATCTGGAGGCTGCTGTTGGTAACTGAGAGGAACCAGGCGATTAAGCCTTGTACACAACACTGATAGGGTCAGTGACGTCTATGAATTTCGGTCAAACAATCGCAAAAATTTGTTCCGTACAGGGGTGTAATGCGGCTGTAAAATAAAAATAATCGGGGTTACAGTAAGACAGGGAATCACCAAAGAAATAAACCGATTACGAAGTGAAAACGAAATACCTTCGAGAGTGGCGACGTTTACGATGGGTGACGGCACCGCTAATTAACTGGAGGTTCCTCACGGACTGCATTAGCAGAACGTGACGTGTATGACTTTGGTGGGTAAGAAAGAGAACGAATGAGTTTCTCGGTACGCTTTTTAAGGCAGCTGATGTCGGCGAGCGTCTTTCACGTGCGAAGGCGCGGCGTCGTAATGAAGCCCGCCGCTGCCGCGCGAGCCTGGGTGGGTACTGTCGCGCCGACGCGGCGCGGGGTGCGGCCGCCATTACCGCTCGCCCAGCCCCAGGCTATCCTCGCTAATTAAGACGCGGATTACGTCGTAAACGTACCAGAGACGCCAACGACGACACGTCTGGCGTGCCAGCATCTTCCTCGTGAAAAGTAAGTGAAGACTGAAAGGGTCAGAGCAACAAGAAACTGTATGTTTTCCCCTATTATCGCTTCTGGCAATAAAATAAGCGACCCCCCCCCCCCAAAAAAGTCAGTCTTTGGAGCTAATACGCTAGTTCCATATAACACCGCTTCTACACTTGATAATGACCTCAGTTCGGGGAGGAAGAAAATCCAGAAGTTAAATACATGTTTCATAGATCCTTTGAACGGTTCTTTTGTGGAAAATATGGGTTGGGTTGGTTGTGGGAAGAGACCAAACTGTAAGGTCATCGGTCTCGTCGGATCAGGGAAGGAAGTCGGCCGTGCCCTTTCAGAGGAACCATCCCGGCATTTACCTGGAGCGATTTAGGGAAATTACGGAAAACCTAAATCAGGATGTCCGGACGCGGGATTGAACCGTCGTCCTACCGAATGCGAGTCCAGTGTGCTAATGGAAAATATGTGGATGAAGCTTACAGGATATGTATACAGGGAGGTCCATTGATCGTGACCAGGCCAAATATCTCACGAAATAAGCGTCAAACGAAAAAATTACAAAGAACGAAACTTGCCTAGCTTGAAGGGGGAAACCAGATGGCGCTATGGTTGGCCCACTAGATAGCGCTGCCATAGATCAAACGGATATCAACTGCGTTTTTTAAAATAGAAACCCCAATTTTTATTACATATTCGTGTAGCAGGTAAAAAATATGAATGTTTTAGTTGGACCACTTTTTTCGCATTGTTATACATGGATCACAATTTTAGACGAACAGTTGGTATCAGGTAGGTTTTTTAAATTAAAATACGGAACGTAGGTACGTTTGAACATTTTATTTCGGTTGTCCCAATGTGATACATGTCCCTTTGTGAACTTATCATTTCTGACAACGCATGCTGTTACAGCGTGATTACCTGTAAATACCACATTAATGCAATAGGTGCTCAAAATGATGTCCGTCAACCTCAATGCATTTGGCCATACGTGTAACGACATTCCTCTCAACAGCGAGTAGTTCGCCTTCCGTAATGTTCGCACATGCATTGACAATCCGCTGACGCATGTTGTCAGTCGTTGTCGGTGGATCACAATAGCAAATATCCTTCAACTTTCCCCACAGAATGAAATCTGGGGACGTCAGATCCGGTGAACGTGCAGGCCATTATATGGTGCTTCGACGACCAATCCACCTTCAAGAAATATGCTATTCAATACCGCTTCAACCGCACGCGAGCTATGTGCCGGACATCCATCATGTAGGAAGTACATCGCCATTCTGTCATGCAGTGAAACATCTGGTAGTAACATCTCTAGAACATTAAGTAGGAAATCAGCATACATTACACCAACATCGACGTTTTTGAGATTCCCGATTCTCGCGCAGTTTGTCTGCTACTGATGTGGGGATTAGCCGCGACAGCAGCTAAAACACCCACCTGGGCATCAACATTTGTTGCAGGTCGTGGTTGACGTTTCACATGTGGCTCAACATTTCCTGTTTCCTTAAATAACGTAACTATCCGACGAACGGTCCGGACACTTGGATGATGTCGTCCAGGATACCGAGCAGCATACATAGCACACGCCCGTTGGGCATTTTGATCACAATAGCCATACATCAACACGATATCGACCTTTTCCGAAATTGGTAAACTGTCCATTTAAACACGGGTAATGTATCGCGAAGCAAATACCGTCCGCACTGGCGGAATGTTACGTGATACCATGTACAATACGTTTGTGACTATTACAGCGCCATCTATCACAAAGCGAAAAAAGTGGTCCAACTAAAACATTCATATTTCTTTACGTACTATACGAATATGTAATAAAAAATGGGTGTTCCTATTTAAAAAAACGCAGTTGATATCCGTTTGATCTATGGCAGCGCTATCTAGCGGGCCAACCATAGCGCCATCTGGTTTCCGCCTTCTAGTCAAGTTTCGTTCTTTGTAGTTTTTTCGTGAGACATTTGGCCCGGTCACTATCAATGGACCACCCTGTATATGAGTAGTGTTAACATTAATGAAGACAGCTTTTTAGTCCTACCCATACAAGTACGCTTAAAACAAGGTTTTTTTCCGTAGTTGTCCAGGACAACTAATTTAAGTTGAATTTAAAACATGCTTTGTTATTTGTCAGATATTTCATGGTATTTAGAAAATATTCAAAAATTTTTGTTGCTGCATGTTGAACTCCTTTCTCAGCCACTGACAGCTTTACTAATGGATAACAAAGGTAATTTTCGCACTAGTGTGGTCGGTATGTACATCACTGTTCTTCTGAAACACTGGAGGATTATTTATGACTTCCTCAGAAAATATCATTTACAGTCCATTCTGTTGTTTTCTCCCTGATGGGATTTATTATAACACTTGTATCATCTGCAAAAGTACCAATTCTGTTTAGTGAATATTAAATGGAAGATCACTCATATCCACAGTATCATGAACCAAATACATAGTGTAAGTGGAACCAAAATTGAAACCTGTGGGACTCCCATTGTAATTTGTCCCCAGTCACTACAGTTTTCTAACTTTCCAACACTTCTTCATTTATCCAGCACAACTTTTTGTATTCTGAAACTTCATGTTGTGAGGAAGGGGCGTGAGTCGTGCGTGGGTAGCTCAGTTGGTAGAGCACTTGCCCGCGAAAGGCAAAGGTCCCGAGGTCGAGTCTCGGTCTAGCATACAGTTTTAATCTTCCACGAAGTTTCATATCAGCGCACACGCCGCTGCAGAGTGAAAATCTAATTCTTTTTGTATTCTGTTTCTCAAGTTTTATTCAAACCAGCTATGAGCAAAACCATCAGTTCCATGACCTAGACAAGCAAATGGATTGGAAAGATGACAAAAAATGCCAACAGGCGACATCTTATCATTTGAGGTTTGTGCAGTTTGATGAGTGAAAGTGTAAATAGCATTCTCAGTGAAGCAACCTTTCTCGAAACCAATCTGCGCTTCCCAAGTAAATTGTTCGAGGAATGCCAAACCCAGATGAAGCCATTCTTTGACGATTAGATCCCATAGAGCTACCAAATTTGGGGCATGTCGGTTGCTATGTTTCATCCTCTGGTTTACACACATAGATGAACAAATGTTTTTCACTACCCTGATATGTCGTGCAGGTGGTTGCTATTGTCACTGTTCCTGTGCCGATCAGGACGTCAGCCACGATGTTGTTTGTAAACGTACAGACAGTTACCATGATCGGTATCTACGGACGGAACGCCACACTGGAATGGATTGCAGAATTTGAGTTGAAAGTAAAGCACTGGTAGGAACGCTATAGAGACGTATGTTGAACAGTAAAGCGAACATCCATCATGCCACGAAAGACAATCACAAACAATGATCGCAAGGGTTGTCAACAAGAGAAGTAGATCGACGTGTGCACGAAAGTCTAGGTGATGTGGTGCGCACATGCAATCAGTTCCAGTTGACAGGGACTGATGAGGACTTACACCGCACAGGCCGTCCCCGTTCGTGAAGTGCGCAGAATGGTCGATATCTGCTGCTGGAACCGAGGGCTCAGTGCTCCAGAACTGAATTCGGAGATCGAAGAGGTTTCAGGAAACGACTGCATGACTCAGGCTCCAGTCCTGATGACCATGGCGTGCACCACGTCTTAGACACCACCATGGATTTCGTTACAGATGGGCAAGAAATATTGCAGAATGGATGCCCAAGTACTGGAGTCTGGTGTTGTTTACAGACGAAACCCGGATCTATTTGTACCCTGGTAATCGCAGACAACGTGTTTGAAAACATGCCGATAATATCGACCCTCTCCAACACACTGTCCCACATGAACAATACAATGATGGTGGAATGATGTTCTGGGGTGGCATAATATGGGTCCACTGTACACCTCTCGCAGCTGTTGAGGTCTGTCTCACTGTTCTGCGGTAAGGAGCGAGATTCTGCACCCAATAGTGGGACCGTGTCATCAACATTTTGGTGACAATTTTATCTTGATGAATGATAACTCGCGCGCTCGTCGTGTTGATCTCGTGAACACGTCCCTCCATCCTGACCGTTTCCTGAACATGAAACCAATCGAGCATGTATGGGATCTATTGAAACCAGCTGTTTCTGAATGTCAACAACGACGACGCACTCTGCGCGACCTACGCAGATGCGTCATCGAAGGGTTGGACAGTTTGGACTAGGGCTGGTAAGATGATCTCATAGATGGTATGACACGATGGATGCAAGTCGCCCGAACACTGGGACGCCCCACTGTGTGTTGACATTGCTTACGAGTGCTGTGAAAAACCAGCCATGGGAATCATACGATTGTTCGTTGCACTTTTTTTTTATTTGGTAATCTGGACACGTCGCCAGTGGATATATTTGCATGCCTCAGAGACGATTTTTGTTTTCTGAACCATTAATTTCGAAATAAAAGGGTGATGCAGAATTTTTGTGGTGTGTATAGTTCTCTGACGTTTTATTTAGGATTAAGAACGGGTGATTTAACGGACCAGTGGAGATGAATAGGGTGCCTGAGTGTTCGTCGAACCAGGAACGTATGTGTGCAGTCCTGTCGTTAAGACTGCTGTCATCTTGGAAGGTGGGAGCGTTCACAGCATACTCATCGCAAAGATGTAAAATGAAGGGCAGCACCCGCTCGCCGTGAATAAGTGAGCCCAAGTCATGGCACCAAAACATCCCCAAAACATCACAGAAGCGCCTCCGGCCTGAATTTCACCCACCAAAGACTGCAGGTGAAACGCTTCATTAGGCCACCAGTGTACTTGGCGAGTTGAATCATTTGAAAAGAGGCAAATCGAGTCTCGCCGCAACACACTACACCTCTAAAGTTCTGTAAAGTTTCTTCTTTGTTTAGCCCGTTCAAGTTAAGCGTGTGTATGTGTACGTGTATGTGTGTGTGTGTGTTTGTGTGTGTGTGTGTAGCTGTGAGCAATGGCAGCTTGCGAGGTATTCGCCTCCAAATCACTCTTGCGCCCTCTTCGGTTTCGCAATGTTCGGTCGGCAGTTGCTCGAGATAGTCCTCCATTCTCTGACAGCAGCAGCTCCTGTGGGGTTTGAAATCGATTGTTGTTTACAAGGTGTGGCACTCGTCTACAGTGGCTGTTGTTATGACATTTTCTATTTGTTGCACATTGGACATTTCGCGTTGATACAGCATTATTTTGGCTAGGTATGACATTCTCCATTGGTTTGCCGTACCATCGGTTTCATGAAAACTCAGTTTATCTAGGAGGACACCACCCAACTCCGAGTCGGTAGCCACCGCACAGGTGTGCTGCCCTAAGCGTCGTGGCGCGTCAGTAATGGGCGAAATGTTGGGACGAGGGTATCGGGTGCAAAGGACAGTACTTTAAGAGTAACACAATTTAGTTAATTGTCTTTGATAGTTGAAAACAGTCTTGGTTGCAATTTTAGTTTTTTTATTTATCAAGTGTTAAAGCCCCATCTTATTCTACTATTTGCTCCTGAGAACGTGTACGCGTTATGCAGCTCTTGGAGTCACTCACGGCCATCTTGAAAGTATTTACTCAGGTTAACGAAGGTGATGTTGGCCTAATGTACTCGACGATGATCCTAAGCTACACCGTCAAAAGGATCGTCCTAAGAAACACCAAATTAAGATCAGTCTACCTGAAGATGCCTAAATAAGATGAAACGCGTAGTTGAGAAATAAAAAACTAAAATTGCAACCAAGAACGTTTTCAATTGTTGTTGTTGTGGTCTTCAGTCCTGAGACTGGTTTGATGGAGCTCTCCATGCTACTCTATCCTGTGCAAGCTTTTTCATCTCCCAGTACTTACTGCAACCTACATCCTTTTGAATCTGCTTAGTGTATTCATCTCTTGGTCTCCCTCTACGATTTTTACCCTCCACACTGCCCTCCAATCCCTTGATGCCTCAGAACATGTCCTACCAACCGGTCCCTACTTCTTGTCAAGTTGTGCCACAAACTCCTCTTCTCCCTCCAATTCTATTCAATACCTCCTCATTAGTTATGTGATCTACCCATCTAATCTTCAGCATTGTTCTGTAGCACCACATTTCTAAAGCTTCTATTCTCTTCTTGTCCAAATTATTTATCGTCCATGTTTCAGTTCCATACATGGCTACACTCCATACAAATACTTTCAGAAACGACTTCCTGACACTTAAATCTATACTCGATGTTAACAAATTTTTCTTCTTCAGAAACACTTTCCTTGCCATTTCCAGTCTACATGTTATATCCTCTCTACTTCGACCACCATCAGTTATTTTGCTCCCCAAATAGCAAAACTCCATTACTACTTTAAGTGTCTCATTTCCTAATCTAATTCCCTCAGCATCACCCGACTTAATTCGACTACATTCCATTATCTCGTTTTGCGTTTGTTGATGTTCATCTTATATCTTCCTTTCAAGACACTGTCCATTCCGTTCAGCTGCTCTTCCAGGCTCTTTGCTGTCTCTGACAGAATTACAGTGTCATCGGCGAACCTCAAAGTTTTTATTTCTTCTCCATGGATTTTAATACCTACTCCAAATTTTTCTTTTGTTTACTTTACTGCTTGCTCAATATACAGATTGAACACAATCGCGGATAGGCTACAACCCTATCTCACTGCCTTCCCAACCGCTGCTTCCCTTTCATGCCCATCGACTCTTACAACTGCCATCTGGTTTCTGTACAAATTGGAAATAGCCTCTCGCTGCCTGTATTTTACCCCTGGCACCTTTAGAATTTCAACTAATACTATTAAATACTGGTTTGCTGATTCATGCCACAGATGGATTGGAAGATTTTCAATTGTCTTTGAAGTGAAAAATATGTAACGAATTATTTGTCGTTACTGTTGGGTCCCATCTCGTACTCCAGCGTGACCCACAATAACTTCGTCCCCAGTGAAACATTTACTCTCGACAACTGTGAGAGTCAGTTACCTATGAACTGCAAGAGCGCAGCGCAAGACGCGGGTAGGTGGCACAGTACCAGCCGCAGCCTCCTACCGCCGTGACGCACTGCTCTTCGCTGTATGCGGGTCCGCGATAAGAGCCGGAACCGAGCAGTGATTTACAGAGACGGCCAGGCAGCTGTTTTCGGTAGCACCGCGGAGCATGACGTGCGTCCCGGCCTTTGCACAATGTTTGCCGAGTCGCCGACGACAGGAAGCTGGCAGCAGCACAGTGCGAATGTGACGTGGCTGTAAATGATTGCTCTGTTTAACGTATCACCAGCGGCAGACCTTCACGACGGAGCTCCCAGTTAATGCCAGGCACTTTGAGCAGTCACAATAAAAGGACCCTGCCGCCCCTTTCCTAGTTCTCAAATAAAATGTTCTCTTTACGTCTGTTTTTACGAGAATTTTGTCGCATCCATGAAGCAGCATGACCTTGCCACAACTTTGCCTGCCTTCCGTAGCGTCTAAATTGGGTTTCGCGAATCCAACGAACAATGTTGACACATTGAACGCGACGTCAGAGGTGACAAATGTCGTCGGTTAGCGATATGCACATATAAACTACTGGCCATTAAAATTGCTACACCACGAAGATGACGTGCTATAGACGCGAAATTTAACCGACAGGAAGAAGATGCTGTGATACGCAAATGATTAGCTTTTCAGAGAATTCAAACAAGGTTGGCGCCGGTGGCGACACCTACAACGTGCTGATATGAGAAAAGTTTCCAACCGATTTCTCATACAAAAACAGCAGTTGACCGGCGTTGCCTGGTGAAACGTTGTTGTGATGCCTCGTGTAAGGAGGAGAAATGCGTACCATCACGTTTCCAACTTTCATGAAGGTCGGATTGTAGCCTATCGCGATTGCGGTTTATCGTATCGCGACATTGCTGTTCGCGTTGGTCGAGATCCAATGTCTGTTAGCAGGATATGGAATCGGTGGGTTCAGGAGGGTAATACGAATGCCGTGCTGGATCCCAACGGCCTCGTATCACTAGCAGTGGAGGTGACAGGCATCTTATCCGCATGGCTGTAACGGATCGTGCACCCACGTCTCGATCCCTGAGTCAACAGATGGGGACGTTTGCAAGACGACAACCATCTGCACGAACAGTTCGACGACGTTTGCAGCAGCGTGGGCTATCAGCTCGGAGACCATGGCTGCGGTTACCCTTGACGCTGCATCACAGACAGGAGCGCCTGCGATGGTGTACTCAACGACAAACCTGGGTGCACGAATGGCAAAACGTCATTTTTTCGGATGAATCCAGGTTCTGTTTACAGCATCATGATGGTCGCATCCGTGTTTGGCGACATCGCGGTGAACGCACATTGGAAGCGTGTATTCGTCATCGCCATACTGCCGTATCACCCGGCGTGATGGTATGGGGTGCCATTGGTTACACGTCTCAGTCACCTCTTGTTCGCACTGACGGCACTTTGAACAGTGGACGTTACATTTCAGATGTGTTACGACACGTGGCTCTACCCTTAATGCGATCCCTGCGAAACCCTACAATTCAGAAGAATAATGCACGACCGCATGTTGCAGTTTCTGTACGGGCCTTTCTGGATACAGAAAATGTTCGACTGCTGCCCTGGCCAGCACATTCTGCAGATCTCTCACCAATTGAAAATGTCTAGTCAATGGTGGCCGAGCAACTGGCTCGTCACAATACGCCAGTCGCTACTCTTGATGAACTGTGGTATCTTGTTGAAGCTGCATGGGCAGCTGTACCTGTACACGCCATCCAAGCTCTGTTTGACGCAATGCCCAGGCGTATCGAGGCCTTTATTACGGCCAGAGGTGGATGTTCTGGATACTGATTTCTCAGGATCTATGCACCCAAACTGCGTGAAAATATAATCACATGTCAGTTCTACATATCATCTACATTTCTTCTTGGTGCAGCAATTTTCATGGCCAGTAGTGTACATATGACGGTAATACCACGTCAACAATTTATAAAGGGGCAATGCGTTGGAAAAGGTGTCATTTGTACTCAGGTGGTTCATTTGAATAGGTTTTCGACCCGATTATGGCTGTACGACGGGAACTAACAGACTTTGAACGCAAAATAGTAGTTGGAGCTCGACGGGTGGGACATTCCATTTCGGAAATCGTTAGGGAATTCAACATTCCGAGACCCACAGCCTCAAGAGTGTGCCGAGAATATCAAATTTCAGGTATTACCTCTCACCTCGGACAACATAGCGGCCGACAGCATTCACTTAATAATTAAGAGCTGTGGCCCTTGAATCAGTGTTAACAGACAAGCAAAATACCGGCAGAAATCAATGTGGGACATGCGACGAACGTATCCGTTAGGACAGTGCGACAATATTTGGCATTAATGGGCTATGACAGCAGACGACCGATGCAAGTGCATTTGCTAGCAGCACGACATCGGCTGCATCGCTTCTCCTGGGCTCTCGGCCATGTCGGTTGGACCCTAGGTGATTGGAAAACCTTGGCCTGGTCGGATGAGTCCCGATTTCACTTGGCGTGAGCTGACGGTAGGGTTCGAGTGTGGCGCTGGCCCCACGAAGCCTTGGACCAAAGTTGTCAACAAGGCACTGTGCAAGCTGGTGGTGGCTCCATAATCCAGTGGGTGGATGTTTTACGTGGAAAGGACCGCGTCCTCTGCGTGTTCGACTAGTTGGAGACCATTTGCAGCCTTTCATGGACTTCATGTTCCCAAAGATCCATGGAATTTTTGTGGATCACAATGCCCCACGTTATCGGGCAGCTATTGTTCGCGATTGGTTTGTAGAACATTCTGGACAATTCGAGCGAATGATTTTGCCGCCCAGACCGCCCGACATTATTCCCATCGAACATTTTTGCGACATAATCGAGAGGTCAGTTCGTGGCCAAAACCCTGTACCGGTAACACTTTCCCAATCATGGGCGGATGTAGAGGCAGCATGGCTCAGAATTTCTGAAGGAGATTTCCAGCGACTTGTTGGGTCCCTGCCACTTCGGTTCGCTGCGCTACACCGGGCAAAGGAAGCTCCGACACGACATTGGGAGGTATGCCCTGACTTGTCACCTGAGTGTGATGCAGTCTTTGATTAATCTTGGCCATATATTTAACTGACTAAATCTTAATTTGGCTATTGAACTTTTTATGAAGTGTCTAATAGACAAACTTTTGGGTAGTGGTATTTAGCGACGCAATATTCGTCGCACTTCACTGCTTCCCTTCAATTATCGTTTTGATGATTTATGTTTTCCACCAAATACAGTCACTGCTTTCACCATTAGAACAGGAACCATGACTAAACTCACCTTGTTCCACTTCCTTCTGAAATTTGACTCTACTGTTCGATATTTGCGGTCGCTACATTCTGATGGAATAGGTTTTGAAAAAAATCGACTTAAAGAATTCTATAAAACTTACATTGAAACAGTGTAACTTCCGTTAAATTTCAAGTAATTATATTTGGCAGTAAATTCCATTATAGCTATACAACAGTAATAATGACATGTACTTTTTTCAAACAACTTACGGGCATTAAGCCAGATAATACTTATAGCGACCGCCGATGTTCCGGCGGGATTACACCCCGCCATTTTCAAGGCACAGACTGCAACGGAATGACGATGTACAGGCAAATTTAAAACCTCGGTTCTTGGAGCAATTGAGAAAAGATCACACACACACACACACACACACACACACACACACACACACTGAACACTAGTGCCACCAAACATGATCAGTCAGAAGTATCGAAACCTCTGACTTTGATAATCTTGTGTGTGTGTGTGTGTGTGTGTGTGTGTGTGATCTTTTCCCCAGGCACCCCATCCCCACCGCACCTCAAGGTGGCACTCTGGAGCCTGTTGACTGTGGCCAACAAATCTTGCAATTGCGTTTGGACTGTGGTCAACTCCTCCTGTATCCGCACATAACACACAGTCCCTATCAAGCTAATATGTGATTAATTTACTGTAAGAAACTTAAGGAAACCTACTGCCACAGTAGGTTAACAGCTACACTCTAGTTGGCAGAAAGAACACTCAAGAATGAAAAACAATAAAAATGTATGGTAGAAGTTAGATCTGGTGCTTATTTTCCTGCTAGGGGCTATCTAGTGAATACTAAAGAAAAGAAAAAAACAGTGACCTACAGTAAACTGCTAGGGCCTATTTAGTAAATATTATTAAAGAATTGTACAGTAACCTACGGTAAGCTACACCTATTGATTATCCCTCGTATTTATAATGTAAAGGAACGTTTACGTACACGCGAAGATGAGCTAATAAAACTATAAAAACTGCTACCTTCAATGCATCGAGTCTAAATGACATTGTGGTCTCGCGGTCGCGTCTCGTTTCCCGAGCTCGGGCTCCCGGCTTCGATTCCCGGCGGGTCAGGGATTTTCTCTGCCTCGTGATGACTGGGTGTTGTGTGATGTCCTTAGGTTTGTTAGGTTTAAGTAGTTCTAAGTTCTAGGGGACTGATGACCATAGATGTTAAGTCCCATAGTGCTCAGAGCCATTTTTTGTAAAGAACAAATACGAACTCTACTTTATAGGAACCGATAGGCTTACAATACGCGTTCACTAAAGACCACAACAAGCTAAGGAATTTAAGCAGACGGCGAGTTATTGCTCAGGACTCTTATCACTTCATAACACGCGAGACTTTTTTTCTCTACTACAGTGTGCTGGTAGAGCGTCATCGCTATTTACTGACTTATCCCGGAAGCAGGCAATGCAGCAGTCACAAGGCCACCAAGATCGGGACATTACGCCGACGTCCGACATCGACTGAAGACAGCCGACATTTTCAAATCAGTACACCAGCACATCCGAGGTCTCGGCGCAGCTGCACTCAGCACCTGAACGTACAGCCTATGGAGGACATGAGACACAACAAACCCTTTTGGTTTGCCCTCTCTCATTTATTTTCTGCGATTATCCTTTCGGAGGATTACGATAGGAAGGTGAACGGATATCAAGCCCTTTAAATACTTTTCGCTTGAATTAAATCAGGTAATGCATCTTAGTCCATTTTCTATATTTTTCAGCGTCTGTTGGGGGACGTTCTGTGTGGAAAAGGCGTGCAGGGGACAGGGAAATTGTGTGCGGCTGTGTCCACTCGGTTCCAGGAAGGGTGGGCCCAGGTGACAACAGTGGTGGTCGGGGGCGCGCTCTGTCAAAGGCGCCCTCTACTTCCTCTTGGCCAGAGGGACGGCAACGAGGATTGTGTGGAATGTGCCAGCATGACACCGTGGCGCCTGGACCAGGGCAGCGAGGCTTTGTGTGGTTGCGTTCTAACACTGGACAGCCAGAGAAACTGGTAAACCTGCGTAATATCGTGTAGGGCCCCCGCGAGCACCCAGAAGTGTCGAAACACGATGTGCCATGGACTTGACTAATGTCTGAAGTAGTGCTGGAGGTAACTGACACCATGAGTTCTGCAGGGTTGTCCATAAATCCGCAAGAGTACGAGGGGGTGGAGATATCTCCTGAACAGCACGTTGCAAGGCACCCCAAATATGCTCCATACTGTTCATGTCTGGGGAGTTTGGTGGCCAGCGGAAGTGTTTAAACTCAGAAGAGCCACACTGCAGCGGAGATTTGATGTTTAGCCGGATTCTTGATATTCGAAGTACACTCGTGTATGGTCATATGGGAAAATCCCCACTTCATCGCTACGTCGGAGATGCTGTGTCCCATCGCTCGTGCGCCGACTGTAACACCACCTTCAGACTCACTTAAATCTTGATAACCTGCCTTTGTAGCAGCAGTAGCCGATCTAACAACTACGCCAGACACTTGTTGTCTTATATAGACGTTACCGACAGCAGCGCAGTATTCTGCCTGTTTACATATATCTGTGCTTGAGTACGCATGCCCATACGGTTCGTTGGCGCTTCAGTGTAGAATTGCGGCTTGGTGACAGTGAGTTGTTCGCCAAGCCAACGCCTCACGCAGGCACAGTATTTTGCTGTGTCTGTTACTCTTTCGATATTGCGGTCTTTTCGCGTGCTCTTTAAAAAATGGAGCTGATTGGCAGACAGTTGGTGACGCTTGCTGATGCTGTAGTTTTTGGCCACAAGCCTCTCAACTGGAGTGGGTTTTTCGCGGTGTTTTGGAGGGCTTGTGTGCTGCGATTTGTACACTTGTGATTGGCGCTAAGATGCGTGACCTGCCATTACCGGCATCAATGCTCGGTGTTGACGCCGCATCTTAATTTTTTTTTTTTCGCAGTTTGTGTAGAGAATGACATTTTCTTGGGGCCTCTACACCAGACCACCGGAGGAAGAGGACGTGAAGCAGAGACCGGAGATTGGTCGTGTTAAGATTATTCACTCTCTCCTGGTAGCTCTGAAAGAGTTTTTGTAAGTGCTCATACGGACCATCGGTCAGCAGAACTCGACATCAATAATGCGAATTATTGGAACTTCGTCCATGGCTGCAGCTAATTAGGGTGGTCAGCAGTCCTAATTGCAGCCCGCAGTGGAGCCCATCGATGATAGCTGGGTCAAGCACAGCTTTTGGTAAAGTGTTCAACACATTCCGGCAAAGTAGGGACTCAAATCATTTATTTTAACGCAACCAGCATCGCCCCTGCCTGCGCAGTGCTCACAGCAGATATGATTTACATGTGGGATTCTATAGATGAATTCTATAATTCGATCACTGTATCAGAGGTTAGTGGATTGGCAGACTGTTACAGCAATCAGCCCACTCACACAGTGGATGAAAGGGAACCACGATCATTCGATAGGTCTCCACTTCAAGATTGCCAACTAATTATTCACGGAAACTTGTTGCTCTTGTCGTGTGTTTGAATAACCATGCATTGTCATCATATTTGAAGATCTGATTCATTTGTGCTTAGAATCAATAAATTTTATTGTGATACTAAATCCTGCTGTCATTTCACTGTTATAGAAACACATTAGATTACCCTGCGCTTAACCACATTTTTTGGGGGAGATTATCCAAAAATGGTTCAAATGGTTCTGAGCACTATGGTACTTAACTGCTGAGCTCATCAGTCCCCTAGAACTTAGAACTACTTAAACCTAACTAACCTAAGGGCATCACTCACATCCATGCCCGAGGCAGGATTCGAACCTGCGACCGTAGCGGGCGCGTGGTTCCTGACTGTAGCGCCTAGAACCACTCGGCCACTCCGGCCCACGGAGATTATTCAATTTATATTGTAAATTACGTAAAGGGGTCAACCCATGAATTGTCGTTAAAGAGATCCCTTTGCACTGAGCTAGTGCAGAATAGGGAGAGTGACAGCTACTGGGGAAGGTGTGTATCTTCACAACATTGGGATATGTGTTTCACTCTACTCAGGGGACTAGTTTCACTTCGCCTCCAGGCAATCCTTTCATAATGCCGGCAGGATTCAACTCAGGTTTGTTTTCCGCATTTGAATCTAGCGACATTTCCACGTGCGAAACATGAGTTGTGAGAAATTTGTAAGTACGAGGAAGAAAGGGTTTGTGGCGGTCTGAGGATGGGAAATAGCATAACAGGGATATGCCTCGGAATCTGAGCAGTGAATTGGTTTCTGTATTGTAAACCAAAATTTGAAACAACTAAAGCCGGCTGGGGTGGCAGAGCGGTTCTAGGCGCTACAGTCTGGAACCGCGCGACCGCTACGGTCGCAGGTTAGAATCTTGCCTCGGGCATGGATGTGTGTGATGTCCTTAGGTTAGTTATGTTTAAGTTATGTTATGTTTAAGAAGTTCTAAGTTCTAGGGGACTGATGACCTCAGAAGTTAAGTCTCATAGTGCTCAGAGCCATTTGAACCATTTTTTGAAACAACTAAAACTTGATGATAATTAACTTAACATTACCTTATATTACATGTATTCTGTGGCTGTCTAGTCACTTCATCCCCATCTTTATACTTAATGTAACATGTTATCTGCGACACCGGAAAAATCTATATCGGAAATTTTAGGCGTAGATTATAACCTTACAAAAATTATATGTTCAAGGGACAAGGGTGGCGTATGCAAATTTTGATGCCTTAAGTTACTGTAGTGGATTTCTTTTGGGCTGCCGTAGGTGGGTATTGGGTGCCTGCGAAATGTTGCTGACTACTGCTGGTTCTATGCCAGCAGAGTGGTGACTGTTTTATTTGGTTTGCAAGTGTGGTGTGTGTGTTTCCACAATTCCTTATCCTAAATTTTATGTCTGTCTTTCATACATATGCTCAGTCATAGTCACTGAAGCATAATTGATATGTCTGATTTTCTGAATTAATCTGAGGTTGTGGAGATTATAATCTTACTTTTCAACGGCACCGCGAATCAGGTCGTCTATACAAGAGACGGTTTCTTTCTTCGCTTCCTAAATTCGTAAAACTTGTCTGATTGTTGCAATAGCTGAAGAAAGATTGCATAGTACTCGCCCCACGTACTTTTCTACATCTACATCTAAAGGCCTCTGTCCACATTACAACGTGTGGGTGTCTGGCGGAGGGTACTTCGTGTATCACTGTCACTTCCCTCTTTTCCTGTCCCAGTCGCGTTGCGGTTCGCGGGAGAGTATACGTGTGGGTTCAGTTCTTTTTAATTTTGTCTTCAAGTTCTTTTTGCAAATATGCGTATGAGGAAGCAATGTATTAGTTGACTCTTCTACGAACGTACACTCTCTGAATTTTGACAGTAGACCTTACCGTAACGTCGAACGCCACTCTTGCAGCGTCTGCCATTGCAGCTGACTGAGCATCTCCGTAATGCTTATCGTTTACTAAATAAACCTGTAGCGAAACGTGCTGCTCTTCTTTCGATCTTCTCTATTTCCTCAGTCATGTCTGGCGAGAGACCCAGACCGATGAACAATACTGTGACCCCAGCCTAAGGGATGCCACAGCAGGTCTGCTGACAGAGAAGCCAGACGGAAGCATGGGACGCAATGGAGCCCCCCCCCCCCCTCCCATCCCCCCGCACCTGACACCTGCCCTCGAGGTTCTGCCAGCTTGGAGGCGATGCCAGTGGAACACACGACGGCTTCGGCTGCCCCCGCACCTGGACACCAGCAAATCTGCCGAGCGCTCCCTGCCGCTCATCCGTAGCTGGTTATTTTCGCCCACCCGATCGCTATGGATAGTTTCGACGCTGATTATTTTAGCTGCGAAATTCAGATGATGTAAGCAACTTCTCAGGACTATTGAAAACGCGAACTGGAAAAGAAAATGCTGGGAATTACACGATGTCGTAAATGAAGCAAAGTTGAAAGGTATAGTATGAAGGCTTTCACGACCGGATGACATATCTTCTGGTAAACCTTCCGGGATGTAAGGTCGTGGTCCATGAAACTCTTCAGCTCCTAACGTTTCGTCCAGAGCTGCGCTGGACATCTTCAGAGGGGTGTTTCTCCTCCGGTGAGTCTTGCCGAGTCGGCAAGAGTTTCATGGACCACGACCTTACATCCCGGAAGGTTTACCAGAAGAAAGTTGAAAGAATAAGCCTCTGCACGTTATAATGACGTTCAAACTACTTATAATGACGCACCTTCTGTAGTCTGGCCGGCTGGATTTCGTGATAATTATCGATCGTGTATTTTCTCACAGCCTGTTCCCGATGCTCTACTCCAACCACCGACAAAGCGCATTTTACTATCCGGGGTATGGAAGTTTTCCTCAAAACCTGCTTGCGGACCAAAACAGCGTAGCTACATCTTCTGCTGCAGAAAGTTATGCTACTGGGTCCGATACATGAGACACACTAATTAAGAGATAAGATGTATAAAGAAACGAGGGAGGTTTCTCAATTTTTGTCTAAGACATTTCTAAAGTGAATTTCAGTCTATAATAAAATACTTTTCAAGTAAAAACAGAAAAATCACTTCTGTGAATGCTTAACGGTTACAGTTAAAACGGTAAATATCACTGCAGACAACAAATAATTAGCTACCGATTAGGTCACGAAAATCTTTTGTTCTAGTGAGATTATTTTACTTAAAACAGTGCCCTTTTTCGTCAGATAATTTCGGGACATCTCCATTAACTCGTTAAAGGAACGTACTGTAATTTCTTAAATCATTATACACCGTATGAAATAACCCGTCTACGTCGCGACCAGCGATGAAGGGATGTACTGAGATGTCTTTTTCTGCAAACTTTTATTGCTTCGAACTTGCACACAAAGCTACTAACTCCACTACCGAGCGCAGACTGGAAGAATTCCTCAGGCGTCTCGCACTGCCACACATGAGCACTGCCGGCAGAGCGGCCATGGGTTCTCACAAGGGGAGGCCACGACGTTCGGAACGCGGGTTTACTGTAAACTTCGCACACTCGTAAGCAGTAGCGCGTACTTCTAAGGCGTTATTGAGAAAATCGCACGATAATTTCGGTCGTCAAATATAGATGTTTGTGCGTGGCCATTTTTACCACGAACCGGCGGCAGCCGAGTGGTTAGCATGGAAGCCCCGTAATCGCTGGATCTCTGGATCAAGTCCCGTTCGTCAGTTTTTTTATCTCTAACACAATTTTCTTTACTATTTATATTACAATTGATATAATGCGAAAAATACGTGTAAGCGGATGAACTTTTATTAAATTTACAATGTTATTTGGCAGTCTACAAATTTTTATTATCACAAATGATGTAATATTCTTAACTATTGACTACTAAACGACTAAACGCATAAAGTGATACTAAAAATGTATGCTTGTCTGTGATTTGAGAAATCCCTTATACCTGGAAAGAGCCCGAAACGACTTGTTACCTCCAAGTCTTTACCGGCACAGACGGCTTTCTAAACATGTACAATTAATCGTCGCTTTCGACATTACGATTACAAGTTGCACGATGGTATTTTTCGTAAAAACATGGAAAACATAAAGTTAAACGGCACCAGCTGCATTGATTAAATGCTATGTTCCTGCATACGCAAGGTCTTTTGAGGTTTTCCGTGGAAAAACAAACCTCGCTAACATTTTCAAAAACCTCAGCGGGCGAGGTGGCGCAGTGGTTAGACACTGGACTCGCATTCGGGAGGACGACGGTTCAATCCCGCGTCCGGCCATCCTGATTTAGGTTTTCCGTGATTTCCCTAAATCGCTCCAGGCAAATGCCGGGATGGTTCCTTCGAAAGGGCACGGCCGACTTCCTTCCCCATCCTTCCCTAATCCGATGAGACCGATGACCTCGCTGTCTGGTCTCCTTCCCCAAACAACCAACCTACCAAAAACCTCTCTTACAGCCGATAATTTGGGAGCAAACCATGCAGAAATCAGCAATTCCTTAAATATCGCCGCTGATAATTGGTCATACAGTATGGAGTGCATTTTAATAGGATCTTCACCAGAAGCAGTTTTCTCGTTCTGTTTCGATTAAATACGAACAATTTTGAAGAAACGGACAAGCATACATTTTGAGTATCACTTTATGCGTTTGGTCGTTTACTATTCGATAGTTATGAATATTATATTATTCGTGATAATAAAAATTTGTAGACTGCGAAAAAACATTGTGAATTTAATAAAATTTCATCCGGTTACACGTATTTTTCCCATTATGTGAATTCTATTATAAATAGTAAAGAAAATGACTGTGTTAGAAATAAAAAAAAGAAACTGACGAACGGGACTCGATCCAGCGATCCACCGATTACGGGGCTTGCACGCTAACCACTTTTTCTTTTTCTTTTTCTTTTTTTTGCATTTTGTTCGTAGTTGATTGTTGTGTTTGGTCGTTGCGGACGTCACATGACATCTGGTCAAGTTCGTTTGTTGATCTTTGGACTCAGTTTTTTTATTACAGAGGCCAAACAGCTCTCTGACCGAACACGCTGAGCTACCGTGCCGGCCAAACCACACGGCTGCCGCCGTTTCGTGTTAAAAGTGGCAACGCAGAGTCATATGTATTTGCCGACCGAAATTATCGTGCGATTTTCTCAATAACGCTTGAGAAGTACGCGCTACTGCTTACACGTTTTGTTGTCCTCACGGAGTACTACGAGTGTACGAAGTTTACAGTAAATCCGCGTTCCAAACGTCGTGGCCTCCCGTTGTCAGTGCAGTCGGGCCCTAAGCCGTCGCGCGCCGCCGGGCAGCCCTGGCCCCACCGGCAGCTGGCGGCGGCTCAACACCAGAAGCCGCTGCCGACCTGCGCGCGTAATGGAGCCGTCTGCCGGGCCGGCCGCCCTCGCTGACTCCTCCCCGCCCTCCCCCTCCAACCACCCACGACTCCCCCTCGGCAGCAGCCACCCCATTTACATTAGATTTACATTTTGATTACCGCGCCGGTGGACAAACCGATCCGAGGGACTGACTGCCCCGATAAGGATTCTCACTCGGCGCGACGGCTATCGTAAACGAGCGCGGCCGGCCGCTTCCCACGGCGGCTGCCGTTAATGTCCGACTTCCGACGTGCCCCGAATGGAAAAGGAACAAAGAGAGCGCGGGTGTCGCCGGCGCGCGTCACTCGACGCTTTACGGCCCCGTCTGGAGACGCGCCAGTTGTCCGGGTCCGGCGCTCCTCCGGCGACGCCGACCGGCATACGAAAGTGCTGCTGCGGCGGGCAGGCGCCGAGCCTAGGGACGGCGGTTGTCGCTGAAACTGACAGTTTTCGGTTTTACTGTTTTTCTCTCTCTCCACTTTAACCTGACTTTTAAAACCGCTCAAACTAATCGGTTTCTGAAATAACCGATTTTCGGTTTTTTATTGCTGTTATTTCCAGTGTAAATCAGAATGTACGAGCATATGCTTGTGAGCTGTTGTCTGTTGGTGTATAATACTTGTCCTGTAACTCTACCAGCCTTCGGATCTCCTGCAGTAAGCTTTCAGCTATTTATTTACGAGAAATATGGATGCACTATTGAGCTGCCAGTCAGAAAACAACACACAGCAGTATGTGGAGATTTCAACCTTTTTTTTTTTTTTTTTTTAGTCATCAGTCTTCTGATCGATTTTATGCGGCCGGTCTCTCCTGTGCCAATCTTTCCAACTAAGAGAAACACTTACAACCTACCTACCATCCTACGCCCTGAGTTATTTGTTGTTTGCACTATAATCTCGAGCAGTCTTTCTGCTACATAGATGTATTAATCAAAAGTCTGCAGGTTTACTTGAGTGCCGTGCACATGAGAGGCCGCCACGAGGAAGCTAGATCAGGTAGGTACGAAAGCGCTGTTTGAGCGCCGAGTCGGTGCAGAAAGCAGGAGAAGGGGTGACGTGGAGAGGAATGGACCGCTATGCAGAGGCCGCCTGCATGAACTGTGTCACCAGATAGCTATCAACGCTAAGCACTAGGACTGTGTTAAAACTAAAGCTTCAAATATTCATCACGAACACTAAATTCACTTACAGACAAGCTATAGAAAATGTGAAGACAGCTTTGAAATCGCAGCAAAGAGACGAGTTCAAAAAAATTAATTCTATATTTGAACAAGAAACAGTACGAGACTTATTAACATTTAAGTACAAAATTGTTTATAGCTTCAGTAACAAAAGCTACAGACATGCTACATATGCGTACAACACACCATGTAATAGGGCTTGAAGTCAGCTATTAAACTGGTATATTTATTGTAGTGCAAAACATACGGACTACATATGGTAAATAAATTATTTAATAAATAACAACGAAGTGCCAAAACTAAAGAGGATGACAGTTAAATCCCGCGTGCAGCCATCCTGATTTAGGTTTATCGCGATTTCCCTAAATCGCTCCAGGCAAATGCCGGGATGGTTCCTTTGAAAGGGCACGGCCGACTTCCTTCCCCATCCTTCCCTAATCCGATGAGACCGATGACCTCGCTGTCTGGTTTCCTTCCCCAAACAACCCAACCCAACACTAGAGATCCACCACAGGTATATGAAAGATTAACTTCAGCATGAAAGATTTGTCCTACAGTTTCAATTTCCTTATATTTGTTTAGTATGAGAATTTGTAAGAGAGTGTTCATAAGACTTCAGTCTCAGTAGTGTAGAGAGGAAGTGGGGAGTTGAATAAAGTAGTACATTTGATTTGCGCTTTCCACTTCGTTTTGTGCGAAACGAAAAATATAACTTGAAGTCGCTTCTACTTCAACGTTTAACATATAACTAAGCGATATCTATCCGCAAATAGTTTAAACATGTATATTAGATATGTCTGAAATATTTGTCCACAATGATGAAATCAAAGAAAAACTGGGAATGAACTCTATAGATGTAGCAGTCAGGGCGAACAGGCTTAGATGGTGGGGTCATGTTACACGCATAGGAGAAGCAAGGTTACCCAAGAGACTCATGGATTCAGCAGTAGAGGGTAGGAGGAGTCGGGGCAGACCGAGGAGAAGGTACCTGGATTCGGTTAAGAATGATTTTGAAGTAATAGGTTTAACATCAGAAGAGGCACCAATGTTAGCACTGAATAGGGGATCATGGAGGAACTGTATAAGGGGGGCTATGCTCCAGACTGAACGCTGAAAGGCATAATCAGTCTTAAATGATGATGATGATGATGATGATGATGATGAAATATTTGAAACTGCAAAATCTTTTATCCAATGGAAAGGTGGTCGAGCTTCCAGATAGTCACTGGACTGCAATAGTGAATCACGTGTGATAAAGGGTCAAGCAGAGCATGTTTCGGAGTCCTTTGATGTTCCTAAATAGTTGGGTAAGGTTCTTGATAAATCTGAGTAGCGAGAGGGCTGGATATGCTCAGGTGCCTTCACTGTTAGGACTATTTCCATGTGCACCATTTCGAGACATTGTCTTTTTTTTGTATAACTTTTTCCGATTTACGTAAAGGATATGTGAATAGTGAATGCCAATATAGCCAACAGTGACTGAACTTAGCTGTGGTGCATTGTTTGCTGGACGTAGCCTTGGATGAATTTCTTGAATAGTAGGAATTTATTCAGTTTATTTGATTTTGGAGAACTGCACATTGCCTGTGACTTATGTTAGTTATTGCCTGCGAATGCTCTACCTGCTCTACTAGGTCAGTTATTTCATATTTCATTTCTTTCTCTTTGTATAATATAACCTTTGTGAAGGAGCCATTGACAATATCTTGCGCTTAATATCATTAAAATGATAGTGAACTTTAATCCTGTTATTATACTCATTAATATCCAGAGATTTCATTCCGTGTGTGTGTGTGTGTGTGTGTGTGTGTGTGTGTGTGTGTGTGTGTGTGTGTGTATGTGTGTGTGTGTGCGTGCGTGCGTGCATCATGCACTGACTATTCTTTCAGCTAGCCATATAATTAATTTGTGCTCCTTCAAGGGCACAATCCAACACTGCACAACCGAAACCCTGAGCCGTAAACAGACTTAAGATTGTGTACTCACCCTCTGGTGGTTATGTATCAGAAGGTGATTTTAACTGACGACTGATCTCGCAATCATTATCTGTTACCTTAAACCCCTCAGTTACGTTGCAAGGTGTATACAATCTGAAACTTTAATGTGGAATTCCAATTTGTGTCAATTTTGAAAGTAGCATTCTCGAAAAATTATCCAGAAAGTCCATATGAAAAAAAGTATGCCATGAATAACTATAGAGATTCATATCTCATGTAAGATGAAAAGGAAATCTACTTTAAAGGCCAATATAAGTCAAGATTCACGATTACTTGAATTGTACAAAAACTAAAGTAATTTTTATAGAAAATCTTTAAAAATTCCAGACACAACCAAATTCTGATAGAAGTTAATGCTGATAATAAGATTAAAACTATACAGGCTATTGTGAAACGGGAGACAGGAGAACCAGACATTGTACGAGACACCACGACAATTAAACTAAATGACAGTGTTGTATCTTATAACCCACACGTTTCAAGTACTTTTACCAACCATCTTCTAAGTGTAGCAGCAAAAATAGTATTAAATAGTTCAGTTTAAGTAGCAAGAGAATATCTTTAAAAGGTCATAACACACAACTGTAAGTAACTAGAAGTAGTAGCAATATCTTTCACTGAACTTAACACAGTTATAAAAATTGGAAAAACAAACACTCGTGGAGCGTTGATGGAATTTCAAACAGAATTGTGGAAAATATGCTATCGTTAAATCTGTCTGCAAGAAAAGTGACTAGAAAGACCTAAATAACTATCGACCAGTTTGCTTACTACCAGTTTTTTCCCCAAAATATTCAAAAAAAGTAATACACACAGGAGTAGTTTCACATTTAAGAAGCTATTTACTTAGCACTTCACAGCTTGATTCTTGAATTATTGCTCGACTGAGAATGCTATTGATACATTCACTCAACACACATTAAAAGCCTCAAAAAATATATCACCAGTTGGTATTTTCTGTGATCTTTCCAAGGAGTTTGAGTGTATAGATCAAGTTGCTCTCTTAGAGAAACTTCTTATAACGGTTTCAATCATACTTAACAAACAGAAAGCAAAACACTTGTGCTGAATAATTCAAGCAGTATTGTAGGAAGAGAAGATTTTAGTGACAGGGAAGAAGGTGCAATATTGGGTCTACAATTTAGGGTCCACAACTATTTCTTATATGTGTGAATGACTTCCCACCAAACATTCATCAAGTAGAATAAGTATTTTTTGCAGATGATGCTACCATTATAAAGAGCACCACAGAAGAGATTATCAGTGATGAATTATGAAGTGGTTCTCTGAAAATGGATTCTCCCTGTATTTTGAAAAGTTCACTCTATATTCTTTTCTTTACAAGAAAGACAGTAGCACATGAAGAGGAGTTAGTAAACGGGGTAGAATGCTTCAAATTTTTGGGTGTACATACCGATGACAACTTGAACTGGAAGTAGCATTTTACTGAGCTGTTCAAATAATTAAGTTTAGATACTTTTGCTCTTCGCATAATAGATAGTCTTAGAAACAAACTAATCAACCTCTTGACTTACTCTGCATATTTCCACTCAACAACGTCTTATAGAATAATCTTCTGCGGTAACTCGTCACTTGGAAAGGAAATGTTGATTACACAAAAGCGAACAGTTAGAATAATATGTGATGTACATCAATGGCCATCATGTAGGTACCTCTTCAAGGAGTTTGGCATTTTAACTGCACCGTCTCAGTACATATATTCGACATAAATAATATATCGTTATTAGAAAACAGTACTGATTTTCATACTTACAGCACCGGAGGAAAAAAGATCTTTATTACCCATTATTAAAGTTGTCAGTCGCTCAGAAAGGAGTTAACAACAAAAATTTTTGATCATTTGCCCAATAACATAAAATGTATTATAGGTAGCAAAGCAGATTTTAAATCTAACCTAAAATCATTTCTCCTATACAATTGATTCTGTTACATGGACGAATATTGTTTGGAAATGGGCAGCATGGAAAAAGTACTTATTAAGTTAGTTGCATGAGTACGTGAGTAGCAATAAAAAATATGTTCATTAATATTAACACTATTCATATGTATATATCCTGTAAAGTGACTCGTTTCACAACGTTTCGATAAAAAAATTCGTTCACGTTGTTTGTAGAGCGTGTAACTAAATGGTTCAAATGGCTCTGAGCACTATGGGACTTAACATCTATGGTCATCAGTTCCCTAGAACTTAGAACTACTTAAACCTAACTAACCTAAGGACATCACACAACACCCAGTCATCACGAGGCAGAGAAAATCCCTGACCCCGCCGGGAATCGAACCCGGGAACCCGGGTGTGGGAAGCGAGAACTCTACCGCACGACCACGAGATGCGGACGGCGTGTAACTAACAGCATCTTTGATGCTACTGCGAAGGAACATGTTTGTGTCCAGTCTTCAGACGCATGTTACATGTTGAAGGGTGGGCATGGGCCCTTAACGTTTCGTTTCTCTGTGGTGTCGGTGAACGACGTTTCTGAGAAGAGTTCCTACCTGTAAATAGCTTATCAATGAGCCCGCAGCAGCCCCTCAAAATTTGTTGGTATCATTTTGTTATGGCGTGTGTTTCACGCGTGAAAGGCATAGACTACGATGAAAAGATGAACAATTTTAGTTTTTCGCGTTTGACGCAAGTGTTGTGTGCAGCACTGCGTAGCCAATACTGGAAAGGGCAGGAACTGATCGGCGCATATGCTGCGGCTATTGCTCTACCTGTGGCAGTTGCCGTAATGGCTCTAGTCGAACTAGACGAGTTAACAGCAGCCTTGGAAAGAAATCCGAGAAAATTCTTGCGCCGTTTAGAACTTCAGATGTTGCGTCAGTAGCATCTACGACCGGTGCTTGGATTGTGGCAAGTGGTGTAACGGATTTCGTCGAACTAGAGGAGCGAACAGCGGCCTTAGAGGGAAGTTCAAGATAATAATTCCTCCATATAACACTTCAGGTTGATGTGGTAACGGCATCTGCTCACCGACTTGCGCACAAAGTCAATCTGATGCTTGATGAAGTAACGGCGGTGCATCAGCTGATCAGTTCAGATAGTGTTGCTCATCAGTATTGTCAGAGCACACAGCCGGCGATGTGTTCGTGATAACTGCTATTATCAAAAACATATTGAAACGCCACACACGGCCCTTCTGTCGCAAGTGAAACGTCCTGTAAATGCAGAAGTATTCACGGAAATCTGAATAATAAAAGAGAAAGATGACTAAAATATTTCGTTACTGTCGCTATTCCATTTCTTATGTCCGAAATTAAAAGTAGTGTAGAAACGAATACAAACAAGACTCGACTTTAGGTGACTGGAACGAAATTTTGCAGAGCCACCCACGAGTATGTTATGTTAGATAGGAAGAGAAAAACGTGTCGAAAATAATTTGCACGGCGTCCAATTCCTAGTTAACTGAAAACAGAAGATGACATGAACATGTGCATGGCAGCCTCCTCACAGATCATCAGCATTACCCATGAAGTGTGGGCCGAACAAGGGAGGAATATGGGAAGGAAGAATTGGGAACCGGAACATTTCTTGTCACAGTCTAATTATATATTCTAAGATAGTATCTACAGTCGCGCTATCCTCTGTGTCCTCGGAGGCTCAGATGGATAGAGCGTCTGCCATGTAAGCAGGAGATTCGCGGATGATGCTGTAATATACAGAGAAGTTGCAGCATTAGAAAATTGTAGCGAAATGCAGGAAGATCTGCAGCGGATAGGCACTTGGTGCAAGGAGTGGCAACTGACCCTTAACATAGACAAATGTAATGTATTGCGAATACATAGAAAGAAGGATCCTTTATTGTATGATTATATGATAGCAGAACAAACACTGGTAGCAGTTACTTCTGTAAAATATCTGGGAGTATGCGTGCGGAACGATTTGAAGTGGAATGATCATATAAAATTAATTGTTGGTAAGGCGGGTACCAGGTTGAGATTCATTGGGAGATTCCTTAGAAAATGTAGTCCATTAACAAAGGAGGTGGCTTACAAAACACTCGTTCGACCTATACTTGAGTATTGCGCATCAGTGTGGGATCCGTACCAGATCGGGTTGACGGAGGAGATAGAGAAGATCCAAAGAAGAGCGGCGCGTTTCGTCACAGGGTTATTTGGTAACCGTGATAGCATTACGGAGATGTTTAACAAACTCAAGTGGCAGACTCTGCAAGAGAGGCGCTCTGCAACGCGGTGTAGCTTGCTGTCCAGGTTTCGAGAGGGTGCGTTTCTGGATGAGGTATCGAATATATTGCTTCCCCCTACTTATACCTCCCGAGGAGATCACGAATGTAAAATTAGAGAGATTCGAGCGCGCACGGAGGCTTTCAGACAGTCGTTCTTCCCGCGAACCATACGCGACGGAACAGGAAAGGGAGGTAATGACTGTGGCACGTAAAGTGCCCTCCGCCACACACCGTTGGGTGACTTGCGGAGTATAAATGTAGATGTAGATGTAGAGATCCCGGGTTCGAGTCCCGGTCGGGGCACACATTTTCATCTGTCCCCGTTGACGTATTTGACGTATGTCAACGCCTGTAAGCAGCTAAGGGTGTTCATTTCATTGTAATTACAGTCTAATTAATATGAAAAGTTTGTGATTCGAGACGAGAACATATGACTAATGGATATTCTACATGTTAGGAAATGTGTACCTTTAGTCATTTCGCTGTTGTAAATTGCTTTGGAAATTTTGGTTCCTTACGCAACTTTCTGCTCGCTATATTTCTGGCTAGGCTCTGAATTTACGAAGGATAGCTGCATTTTAAACATAGGGATACGATCGCAGCTTGTGACAATTCGCAAACTTGGGTTGCTGTTCTATGGCAGCATTGAAGTCTCCAATATTACTTCTGCAGTGGCGACGCTAATCGTTTGCGAGGTTTTCGTAAATAGCGACGATACTTTAAATACGAAAAAATAATGGTTTTTCCGTTATGTTCTGGCACTTGGGAAAACAGTCTCTTATTTATTTACATTAATGTCTTTCGTGTTGGATTGTTGTTGTTGTTGTTTTTTGGGGAAGGAGACCAGACAGCGAGGTCATCGGTCTTATCGGATTAGGGAAGGACGGGGAAGGAAGTCAGCCGTGCCCTTTGAAAGGAACCATCCCGGCATTTGCCTGGAGCGATTTAGGGAAATCACGGAAAACCTAAATCAGGATGGCCGGACGCGGGATTGAACCGTCGTCCTCCCGAATGCGAGTCCAGTGTCTTTTCGTGTTGGAGCCTCGACACAATACGACAATGTCCTCATACAAGGGAATTTCTTTTACACACAGTTCAGGAGTTAGAAACAGAACATATGTTAATTCACCAAGACTGGGATCTCAGTTTGGTTGCCTAATTATAAGATAATATTTTTTAATATTCTAACATAAATTTCATAGTAAGGTTTAATGTTGAAGTTACAGCGGTAGTATGGTATAGACAGAGCTCAGCACTTGTTTATTTTTTGTTATATTGACGATGAGGTCCAACCAACCACACTTTAAAGCCTGATACTTTCAGGATTTCTCAGTTGGGTTGTCTAATAGGCCGAGTATGCGGTGTTGTAAGTCGGTCATAATAGATTGAATCAGTTTGTCGGACTGAAACATAAAAAATATGTTTGAATGTAACTAGTGGAGTACCGGCAATCGTATCTCGAGCCTTTCGCTCATAACTGAACTATTTTACATTATTTATTGTTGATTATTGTAGCTCTTTCATTCGTTTGCACTTCATGTGTTAAAATATTTTGTGTTTTCCCTCCGCTAAGGGAGATAACGATTTTGGTCCAATAACTATTTCAATCGTTGGGAAAGTGAAATAACATTAGGTTAATAATGCCTGCGTAAGCCGTAACATTTTTGTTTATCCACAACGCGTTTTGATGGTTACTCCATCATGCTCATGCTTTCACAAAATTGTTCTTAGTTGTAAAGTCAAATGACGATATGGTATTATTGATTGGAAATCCCAGTCTTTGGGGTTGTACGGTCGCCTGGTGGAAGTCTTTATATTTCAAAAAATTCCGATAATTTACTAGTCTTTGCGATGAATATGAGCTGAAATGATAAGTGTAACATTTGCACCCAGTATCCGAGCGAAGAAAATTTCTAATCCGGCCGAGAATCGAACCCGAGACACGCGCTCTGGAGGCAGCGACGCTAACCACTTGTTTTTCCTTAGTGTTGTTCGTCAATGTTCTCTTTTCATTTGGTCTGCGTGGACGTCACATGACACTCCTCAAAGATCATCTGTGAATACTTTAGACTTTAGTCAGTTCTCCATTTCTTTAAAAAAATGAAAAAAAGGCAGTGCGCCCTCGAACTAGACATGCTGCGCTAGCAGGCACCACTCGAGGTGGTTACAAGCTTATGTTGCATGTAGCATGTGTAAGGGCGGCAGGAATTGCTCTGCATTCCGATACGGCAAATCGGTTACGTTTTCTGCTGGCACTGAACTGAGACAATCATTCCGTTGCGTTACAACAAAGTCCATGCCGAAACGTTCATGAACGATGAAAAGTTTACGCTATTTTCCGTATCAGAATACGGAGCATATCCTGTGCTTCTCACACATGCTACATACAACATAATCTCCTCGCCACCTCACATGCTACTGCAGGGAATTGTCAAAGCCTAAAACTAGCAACAATAGTGTAAAAGGTACTATGTCGAATACTGATATTTTGAGACCCTGGTTGTGCACAAAATACAAGTTGATTCTCAAAGAGGAAAACAGCAACCAGCCACTGTAATAATACTATTTATTTACACAGATAGCGGCGTTACCAGTTTCAAAAAATCGTTCAAATGGCTCTAAGCACTATGGGACTTAACATCTGAGGTCATCAGTCCCCTAGACGTAGAACTACTTAAACCTAACTAACCTAAGGACATCACACACATCCATGCCCAAGGCAGGATTCGAACCTGCGACCGTAGCAGCAGCGCTGTTCCGGACTGAAGAGCCTAGAACTGCTCGGCTATGTTACCAGTTTCGAAACGACACGTTCATCTTTAGATGACTGTTCACGATTATAACAAATGTAACCTAAACGTGTAAATAAATAGTGGTTGGTTGCTGTTTCCTCCTTGCGATGGTTAAAAGATTCCGCCACCACAGGATGACAGCATAACACTGTCGAGATGGGTAGTGAATAAATGAAACTCTTGTGTCGTAATAGTTTCATAGAGTTTAGCAACCACACTTCTCACAACACATAACGTAGCAAATAATTATTAGACTATGGGCTTCTGCTGCCTGATTATCCGACATGATCCATATGAAATTTTGCACTGAGAGTACATAAAAGAGAAAGTCTATTATTTTCGCTCTTGAGCTGCTGAACATTTACAACACTCCATACAAACGTTGCCACCAATAACCCGTAACCTCATGGTAAACTTCCACAGTAGCTTATCAGTAAGGATCGTTACCTTAGCGATAACTGAAGAAAGAGCTTCGTTCTTGCTTCCTGCAGTATCAAGTATATTTTCAATGTCCTTGTTTAAATTTTTTTTCACAACTGTTTTGTTGTTGTCAAAGTCATAGCTTGTACTGGCGTTGTCGTTTCTCCAGTCTTTTGTACGCTACTATTCACTAAATCTTCTGCTGAATACATGGTTGGCTAAGAAGGGTTAAATGGCTCAGTTGTAAAACGTAGAAGAGCCTGACATCGCCTACTGGGGACACGCCCTTGTAATTAGTATTCAGGTAAAACAGCCACAGGTGGCGCACAATTCACTAGTACCAGTGTCGCTCGTCAGACGCGAACACCATCAGATGTGGATCTGAACCGTCGTCCTTCAGAATGCTAGTTCAGTATGGTAACCACTGCGCCACCTCACTCGTTGTGGAAGGTTCGGTATTTAACAACGACACCAGATAGAGTTAATCACTAACAGTCGGCTTACAACACAGTAGCTTACAATCATTGCCCTGGTGACAACACATTAGCGGGTTATAAGGACCGTTCGGTATCGAAGTCAGATATGTACGTTCACTTTTCAGTGCACGCGGTACCGATCGGTGGTTTTAACCCGCTAACGTATAGGCACAAGGGCAAAGACTGTAAGTTACCATGTTGTAAGTCGACTGTCAGTGATTAACTTCATCTGATGATGCTCTTGGCTGATGCCCGAAACCGGATTCAGTGGACCAAATTGTGTGCGACGTATGGGTGCTTTATCTGAATAGCAGTTTATAAACCAACCAGGGAAACAAAATTGTTTTTATTCAGTAATTGGGTTTGTTTCTTCCGAGCACTGTTTCCTTTTTCTCTCTGTCTCCTTTGTTTGCGCGCCGGGTGGTTACAAGATCAACCCACTGTCCGGCTGAGACCCATATAGCGAGGACACTGAATACTCTCATTACTTCCTCTGACCTGACCTGGCCTGATTTCGTACCACCTCTCACCGGTAAAAGCATTGTGCAAAAGAATGGAATGACCAATGCGACTGGACAGACTATTTGATGTCTTCTAAGAAAATGCCGATGACTTCTCAGTCGCTCGATGATATAAATGTAAGGTATGTCACTCAGTGTCATAACACCGTTTTGACTGATGTGAAAACTGGACATATACGCAACTTATGAAAAAGACTATAATGTAGTACTGTATTGTAAGTGAATGGCTCGCTTCAAAGAAGCATACAGCCGGTATAAAATGTCTTTATCACTCATATTGTTCACTTGACGCGTTCCGGATCTGTTTCCATCATCTGGTAACCAAGTGCACAAAGAGTCACAGGATACGAGCGTTACCAGGTGTAGGTGTTGCATGGGGGCTTATTTAAAATAATACTGCAGATATTTTTTTTAGTAGCTGTAAGTCCGATTACGCTGTGTCTCGTAAACGGCTGGCCCTGACTAGTATTATTACGCTATCTGACTGCATAGAATAACAACAAAGAATGAAATGAAATTTCTGTTAGCACAATTAATTAATTAAGTCCCCAGCAACTATAAAACCTACGAAACCAAAGCACAAGTATAACTGTTCTGTATGTGGAAGTGTGACTCAACGTACACATCTGGCACGGTTTTTCTCCAATAAGACAAGAAATTTCAAGTACCATTTATATTGAAGTAATTAAAAAAATTAGAAATACTATAATTGCGCAAGAAAATCAGAATTAGACTCTAATACAAGAACACAAGCCAGATGCTTTGTTGACTGAACCTGTAATGATGCATTATTGAGACACACAAATAATAACAGAACATAGTGTTTTTTACCTTCATATATATTGACGAAATGCACTCTGATCATTACAATATCTTCATTAGAATAACATCTGCTATCTCTCCCATCAAATAACTGCATAAAACATGGAACAAACACTCCCTACTACCACATATCCACTCCGACTTCACGACAAGCAGTGCCCACCACAACTTCTCGGCAAGAACTGCCTGCCGCTACTTCTCAATAATCACTGCCAGTGGAGGCGGCGGAACAATACTCTCTGGCGCGATCTCTGGCGCTGTGGCTCAGTGTAGCCACCTTTCAGTGTAACGTAATCTACAGCTAGTAACGCTCGTATCCTGTGACCCTTTGTGCACTTGGTTACCTGATGATGGAAATAGATCCGAAATGCGTCAAGTGAGCAATTTCACTAATAAAACCATTTTTCACCGGATGTATAACTTTTTTGAAGCGACCTATTCAGCTTCAGTACAGTACTACATTATAATATCACCTTGGTCGCCTGCCTCATTTCATGTTACAACTATATACGGAAAAGAAAATTAACTGTAGGAAATCTGTGAGGGGAAAAAGGAGGTCCTGGAAGTAACTGAACGTGGAAGTGGGAAACATTAGGCTATGAGTTTATAGATGTAAGTCCACTGAAAATGTCAAAATCAATAAAGATCTGGAAGCTAGATCATGAAGCACTCCCTTAAGTGACTGCAGTAATACTTTTCTAACCGAGGTAAAGACAAAAGAAAAAGCCATGGAGACATGGAGATGGCACGTCCATTAGCGTAAATCGTGAAGCGAGTAAAAGTACTAGAAGAATAACTCATTTACGGACGGAGGCTGGGAATATTTTTGTGGGACAAAGACGCAGATCTGGCAACGTTAAAGGTCCGTTGTTTCGTTGACACGATTGCGCATTTAATAGATTTTCTGCATACGTATGCATGAATCCTTTTAAATGAAATAAAGGGAAATGTGCCAAAGTTAGAACGTAACGAGACAGGCTCGCGACTTCTCCGAACGAATCCCGTTATCTCGCAGGCTACACAGCTCGGCCGTTATCAGGCTGGGGAATGCTCACGCGCGCCAGTGGAGAGCAAAGTAAACACTGAGCAGTTGTGTTGGCACCACTTCTAGAAACAGGCGCGGCGAGTGGGCAGTTCTCGCACGCTGTCGGTAATCGGGCGTGTGGGGCTTAACTATAAGACGAGTCATCGGGTGATACTGCGAGTCGTACGCATGAGAAATACAACAAAATGATTCTGAGAGTATCGCAGCAGAGCTTGGTCTCGTATAAAAGCTGTTGGCCACCTAGGAGAAATCTACTTCTACCGCTGCAGTTACATCTGTACTCCGCAAGCCATCTTGTGGTGTGTGGTAGAGGGTACTTTAGGTACCTCTGTCACTCCCCCCCCCCCCTTCTCTTTACCTGATGCGCGAGATGAATGACTGTTGTTGCGAATCTCTCTATAATACTTTTACTTTTAGGGGCTTTTGGCAAGATACATACAGAAGGAAGCAGAGTATTGACTAAGTCTTGCCCGTATCTCGTGGTCGTGCGGTAGCGTTCTCGCTTCCCACGCCCGGGTTCCCGGGTTCGATTCCCGGCGGGGTCAGGGATTTTCTCTGCCTCGTGATGGCTGGGTGTTGTGTGCTGTCCTTAGGTTAGTTAGGTTTAAGTAGTTCTAAGTTCTAGGGGACTTATGACCACAGCAGTTGAGTGCCATAGTGCTCAGAGCCATTTGAACCATTTGACTAAGTCTTTTCGAAAAGTAAGCTCACACAGTTTCAACAGTAAACCACGTCTTGACACACGACGTAACGTCTGCCACTTTAGTTGGACGGGGCGTCACGTTTCCGCTCTTATTAAACCGACCTGCGCTGAAACGTGCTATTCTTGTTTGTATCTTCTTTATTTCCTCTATCAATCCTACATGGAGTTGGCCCTAGACTGGCGAGCAATATTCCAGTATCGGTCGAAAGATGGTCCCGTAAGCTGTCTCCTCCGTGGGTGGATTACACTTCCTGAAGATTATTCCAATGAATCTCATACTGGAACTTCCTGGCAGATTAAAACTGTGTGCCGGACCGAGACTCGAACTCGGATCGTTTGCCTTTCGCGGGCAAGTGCTCTACCAAATGAGCTACTCAAGGAAGGACTCACGCCCCTTCCTCACAGCTTTACTTCTGCCAATATCTCGTCTCCTACCTTCCAGACTTTACAGAAGCTCAATATCCTTTCTTTCAGGCGTGCTAGTTCTGCAAGGTTCGCAGGAGAGCTTCTGTAAAGTTTGGAGGGTAGGAGACGAGATACTGGCAGAAGTAAAGCTGTGAGGAAGGGGCGTGAGTCGTGCTTGGGTAGCTCAGTTACTAGGAGCCGGCACGGTAGCTCAGCGTGTTCGGTCAGAGAGCTGATTGGCCTCTGTAATAAAAAAAACTGAGTGGAAGGATCAACAAACGAACTTGACCGGTTGTCATGTGACGTCCGCAACGACCAAACAAACAAAAAAAAAAAAAAACAAAGTTGGTAGAGCACTTGCCCGCGAAAGGAAAAGGTCCCGAGTTCGAGTCTCGGTCCGGCACACAGTTTTAATCTGCCAGGAAGTTTCATATCAGCGCACACTCTGCTGCAGAGTGAAAATCTCATTCTGGGAATCTCATACTGGCATCTAGTTTTCCTGCGATTTGTTTTATGTGGTCGTTCCACTTTAAATCTCTCCTTACACGAAGTAATAGATATTTATTGGATGTTTCTTGTTCCAGAATTTGGAGACATGTTGTCATAACACAACGGAACATTGCTCCTATTTTTACATATTTATACGTTACATTTGTGTATGTTGAGGGGTCAAATGCCGATCCCCACACCATGTATCGATCCTCTGTACATGTTCCTGTATTTTGGTACTATTTTTGCCATTGTGACTGTTACATATGCATTAATAAGCGTTGTGAATAAAGAGCTTTTCCTCTTGTCCATTCCGTGCGGTTAAAGGCGCTGCAGTCTGGAACAGCAAGACCGCTACGGTCGCAGGTTCGAATCCTGCCTGGGGCATGGATGTTTGTGATGTCCTTAGGTTAGTTAAGTTTAACTAGTTCTAAGTTCTATGGGACTAATGACCTCAGCAGTTGAGTCCCATAGTGCTCAGAGCCATTTTGAGCCTCTTGTCCATTTTTCTACTCCACAAGAAAGAACGAATGTTGGTTTTAACTTTCTATTGAAAGTTGAGGTCCTTAGAGGAGAGGACGCAACAAAAACGGCAGAGGACATGAGCATTCACTTATCCATTTAGGTAAGGCGTAGAGAAACTGAACTCTTCTTGGCTGAATGGACAGTTGCACTCCGCTCCCTCCGAATGCCAAAGTCGTAACCGCTGATCCGCCTGGCACATACTCCGACTCGCAGTGTTTTAGTTGTTAGTGATTGCGGAGCGTCGGATTTATGATCTATGTTCTGCACGTATTCTTGCTTTAGATCTTACTGGGATCAAAGTCTGACTACTCTAGATCTAACTGAAATGCAGTGTTGTCAAATTTTGTAGGATAGACAGCTGAAGACTTACTTCAAACCGTCCAGAAATACAGAATGCTACAGAATATAAGTGTCCTTGCTCTCGTGGGTGTTATGATGCTATCTATTTGACCACACAGTTCCTTGTTGTGCACAAATCGGTATCTATCTAAAGGCTCAATTTACTGTAGTGTTTCGTTTTCCCAGTCCCCTTTCTGGATTGCCCTTTTCAGGTCGTCCAATACGAAAAGTTCTTTCACAGTACAGTCGTATCTTAAGGCGAACTGACGGCGACAGAAATCTGTAATAATCTTAGAAATGTCACAATTAATTTTCAGTTTGGCATATTAATTCATTTCTAGGTGATGCTTGATGTATTTCCACGACGATTTAGCAAAGCCTTCAGCGCCAGTTGTGAACTTCACTAAAATATTTCCGCTTATGCGACCGCGTCCTCGCAGGCGTACAGACCAACTCAGGGTATCTGAGCGATTTAACCTTTTGTATCATTCTGGACTTTCAGGGAACTCTGTTCTGTTAATCACAATCATCAACAGCACATTAGCTGCCTTGTGCCTCGGGGAAGAGGGTTTGTAACGGTGCATTTCACTCGGCCTGAATAATTTTATGGCGGCCATGAAGATTAATTTGTGTCGCCGTATCGTGTACGTTTCACCTTGTTCAGCGCCCCAATCCTTCTTTTGCCTCTTATCTCTCAAAGACCGACCTAAAGGTTTCGAAGATCGTGAGAAGGTGGCTAAGGTATCGCATTTTAGTAGAAGGGAATCTGGCTCCATTGTTCAAGAAATGATCAGCTGCTCCCATACGCATCGTATCAGACCTCTAGGTACGCGCGCGGTGAAGCTTTTGCAACGTTGATTGACGAGTCACGGTTCTAGAATGTTGGCAGTGACCTCGGGGAAAGAGCGGGTACAGAACTCGTGGCCAGTCTGGGGGAAGTGTTGGGTCTAAGTGGATGCAGGAGCCATCTGTGGTGAAGAAACTGTCCTAATGTGATGTTAGCTGTAAGTGGATGGTGGTGGCGTGTTGCGACAAGAAGAATTGGAAATTTGCCTATTTGTTCTCTGTTTATTATCTTGACTGAATGTCACCACGTGAAAGTATTCTACTACTTGTTAAGAATCTCTCTCTGATTTTGCTGTCCTCCCTCACGCCAGCTTTCTTGCCTGTTGCTTTAGTGATTAGAATGAAACAACTAAATCACGGCCGAATAAACAGTAATCTACTGTCGCGCAACGGAATAACAACTTATTAGCAAACAGTTGTTGGAAAGTGACTTGGAGGAGAAATATAACGTTCTGATACGTTGCACATAATTTAGTTCCGAAGTGATTCATCACTGAAAGGATTCTCCTGCTCTTTCTAATTATTCAAGTTGTAATGAGAGAAAAGTCACGGAAGAGCTAGGGATCTTTTTGCATAAATGTTGTGATGCTTCCATAATTTAAAATGAAAATATTTGATTTCTTAAGACTAAGTTAATTCGTTCAACACACAATTTTACAATCATAATCAGAACATAACAGCAACGACGAGTGGTACCAGTCATCATCATCATCATCATCATCATCATCATCATCATCATTTAAGACTGATTATGCCTTTCAGCGTTCAGTCTGGAGAATAGTTCCCCTTATAAAATTCCTCCATGATCCCCTATTCAGTGCTAACATTGGCGCCTCTTCTGATGTGAAGCCTATCACTTCAAAATCATTCTTAACCGAATCCAGGTACCTTCTCCTTGGTCTACCCCGACTCCTCCTACCCTCTACTGCTGAACCCATGAGTCTCTTGGGTAACCTTGCTTCTCCCATGCGTGTAACATGACCCCACTGACGTTACATTCGTTTTGGAGTTGCTAATCTTCATACCATAGTCCTTACATTTCTGATCTAGCTCTGAAATATTACTTTTCAAACTTTCAATCGAATCTGCCATCACAACTAAGTCATCCGCATATGCGAGACTGCTTATTTTGTGTTCACATACCTTAATCTCACCCAGCCAGTCTATTGTTTTCAACATATGATCCATAAATAATATGAACAACAGTGGAGACAGGTTGCAGCCTTGTCTTACCCCTGAAACTACTCTGAACCATGAACTCAATTTACCGTCAACTCTAACTGCTGCCTGACTATCTATGTAAAGACCTTTAATTGCTTGCAAAAGTTTGCCTCTTATTCCATAATCTCGTAGAACAGACAATAACTTCCTCCTAGGAACCCGGTCATATGTCTTTTCTAGATCTATACGAGTACAGCATAGATACAATTCCCTGTTCCACTCGTAACACTTATCCATTATTTGCCGTAAGCTAAAGATCTGGTCCTGACAACTCTAAGAGGCCTAAACCCACACTGATTTTCATCCAATTTGTCCTCAACTAATACTCGCACTTTCCTTTCAACAATACCTGAGAAGATTTTACCCACAACGTTGATTAAAGAGATACCTCTGTAGTTGTTACAATCTTTTCTGTTGCCATGTTTAAAGATTTGTGTGATTACTGATTTCGTCCAGTCTGATGGAACCCGTCCCGACTCCCACGCCATTTCAATGATCCTGTGTAGCCATTTAAGACCTGACATTCCACTGTATTTGATGAGTTCCGACTTAATTTCATCCACCACAGCCGCTTTATTGCCCTGCAGTCTATTGACCATTTTCTCCACTTCCTCGAATGTGATCCTATTTCTATAATCATTCCTATCCCATTGTACATCGAAATCTAAAACATTACTGATCGTACTTTCACCTACAGTGGTACCAGTAACATTCAGTAATTCAAAGATGAATATATTTAGTGAGAAACTGAGGTAACACTGTATGGTAAAGAAAAATATTACTCTCTTGTATTTTTCACAGATACACTCGGAAAACATGCCTTTCTGTTAATTGTTAAACACTGGTGACAGTGTAGGGGAGTAGCGCTGCCTGAAGCGAAGATGAGAACCTACGAAATTCTTATTACATCCAAAAGCCGGAGAAGTGCTAGTACGACTCGCGCTCTAAGGGTTCCGTACAAACATAATTAACCACAATACACTAATAATAATAATAATAATAATAATAATAATTTCATGTGGCTCAATGGCCCGGTATAAGTGTTGCTATTGGACGCCACTTCGGCGATTGTGTGTCCCTAACATACACCAGTTGTCCAGCCGGGGAAAGGGGACATACAGTTCAACGTGGAATTCGAACGACGTGTTGTTTGTGGCGATTCGTCACATCGTTGAGAGGTGAAGGCTAGGTTAAAAAGAAGCGTGAAAAATCCGTGGTCCGACCGGTATTCGACCCCGCAGTAGCTGGGTTTCCAGGCACACGCTTTACCGCTAGACCAGTAGGTCGTTTACACAGTTTATCCAAAGGTTTTGACGAATGGGTTTGCGAATATTATGAGACATATATGGCCGTGTCTTTGGCTGCAGTGACTACGGAGCTTAAATGATTTAAACCGTCAGTGGATCGTAGACCTTAGTGTTCGACATTGAGTTCAACTTGATATCTCTAACCGCTCCTGAGAAAAAGAGGTCTTAACATTTGCACAGGCAGACAACAAAGCGAGCCTTTAAGGATTCCGTTTTTACCGGTTGAGGTACGGAACCCTAAAAATCACTGAGAAACGTAATAACAACACAGAACACGTCCGTGTCATAACTGTGCCAAAGTGAACGCAATTTCTGTGGTGAACGTGTGGGTGCTATTCTGTCATTCTGCGCAACGGATTAATCTGAGATGTACCCTTTACCCTGTGGCTCCTGGAAGATGAAATTTCCACCCCCACACTACTACAGACGTCAGACAGACGCTCCTAACGTTCTAAAGAGAAATGCCTGTAAAACTTTCAGCAATAAATATCTTCTGGAGTCGTCCGCTGTAAGGAAATGACACAAAAATTCACAAAATTTCTTACGTGGGATGCTTGAGTACTGGAGTAGTGCTGGTTAGTGTAAGAAAAACATGAAACTAACGAAAATTACTATTTTTTTTGCAGAAATTGTGAGAAATCACAATGGCACGTTTAGTTATGAACTGAACAAGTTATTTCCGGGTTCTTTTCGGAATGTGAAGTTACGTCTTAAGGATAGGATGCGCTAAAGAAATTTCTATACAAAGTTTAAGATTGTTATTGATTTGGCAGAATGGCTGAGAGCTGCACCTACTCAACCTCAATAATTATCCGTTAGAATGTTGCTAGGTCACAGGGACTCAATATAGAGTCGCACTCCGGTTCGCTCTCGACAGAGGTGCTCTCCCAGTGAATTACTGAGGAGAGACTTATTCCTCGCTCTCTGAGTACACGTACGAGCGCGCACGCTCTCGTTACGTGTTCTCGCTCCAAGAGCAACAACGGAACGGCCCCTCTCCGCGCCAGGCGTGAAGGGGTATATCTTTCGGTCTCTTCCATTACTCCTTCAGCTCAAGGCTCTTCTAAAACGGGAGAATGACGTTTCGTTTAAGGCAACCAGTCCGGAAATCTGTAGCATTGGCGTTTGGCGTTTGCTGTCTCCCTGTGAAAACCTCTGAAACTGCATGCTATGTTTGTAAAGAATGCGTAGGCTGGGCGCTCCCACACAATGTAGCGGGATTTGCTTTTAAACCTAACATGGTGTCGTTCTCCCTTTCACTCGAGCAAATGCTATCTGCTCTACGGGCAGTCGCCGGACGACGTAGATAGGTTTACTCGTCCTCTGAAGGGACCGGCCTCCTGGCATGCGGTTTGCCTCTCCCGAACTAAAAGTTTTTGTGACTGTCATGTCTTGAATGTGTTTGTGTATGCCAGCCTCGAGTATTTCAAGCTCAGTGCGCAGTTGCGATTTATTTGTTATTTGCATATCGTTTACATGAATTCATACAACATTGACTTTATCTTACCGAGTTTGGGTTTGAATGAAGCGTCTTAATGTGTGGAAAATGATTGTGAGGGCGGAATATGTAAGCAATGAAGGTCAGGAGACCACGATGTCTTGCAAATTGAATATGGTAATCCACAAAACTAATACAATCTGATGTCTCTCTTCCAAGAACAGACAGAAATGCTCTGAAGGGCACATCCGCTAACTTACCAAGTTCCCCAAGAAGCGGTTCGTAAACATCACTCCGCTAGCGATAAGCCGCCTCTGTTGTTAAGAGTGGGGGAGAGATTGGTTGGCTAACGGAAGTCTGTCACTGTGTTGCAGACAGCTGGGACTGGAGCGGCCGGAGGCGGGTGCGGGGGCGGAGTCGGTGTCGGAGTCGGAGGCGTGCTCCCTGCTGGGGGGCGGCGCGGCGGAGCGGCTGTGCCGGCTGCACGCGGACCACGTGGCCGCCGCCCGGCGGGCCGCCCGCGCCGCGCTCCAGGAGTGCCAGTGGCAGTTCCGGCAGCGCCGCTGGAACTGCTCCACCGTCCAGGGCTCCAGGACCGTCTTCGGGCCCGTCTCCAGGATCCGTGAGTACCCGCCAGCGTCCGCGTCCCTGCCACTGCAGCCCTCCGTGGGCCTCGGCTTGCTCCTTCATCTACAGGGGATCGACAAAAATGTGGAAGCACCACGAGAAACGTATGCTTCGACATAAATCCAGATACTAATCGAGCCTGTAGATTTTACTACGAACGCCACCTATGCGAAATCCCCAGTACACTGCAAATGCCTTTCGTGGTCAGAAATGAAATGAAATGGTCGTGTGGCAATGTGGATCGGGGGCCCCATCCGAGGAAGTTCGACCACCGGGTTTCAAGTCTTATTTTATATGATTCCACATTGGGCGACTTGGTGATGAGGAAATGGTGATGAGGACGACACAACACATAGTCCACAACCAGTTCCCGGCCCGGAATCGAACCCGGGACCGCTGCATTGTAGGCAAACACCTTACCACTCAGCTAAGCCGGCGGACTCGTGGTTAGAATTGTGCGCTGTGTACTTGTGAATGCATTTTACCGGAGCTACCTGAATTACAACGCGCTCAAATCGTTGGTGGTGGTGGTGGTGGTGGTGGTTAGTGTTTAACGTCCCGTCGACAACGAGGTCATTAGAGACGGAGCTCAAGCTCGGGTTAGGGAAGGATTGGGAAGGAAAGCGGCCGTGCCCTTTCAAAGGAACCATCCCGGCATTTGCCTGAAACGATTTAGGGAAATCACGGAAAACCTAAATCAGGATGGCTGGAGACGGGATTGAACCGTCGTCCTCCCGAATGCGAGTCCAGTGTGAAATCGTTGGTGCTCGTGCAGTGAGTGCTTCCGTAACCAAAGTAGACGACGTGTTTGGTGTCCCAAGAGTTGCAAGAGGTAGCGCATCGAAAATTTATCCACATACAGGGAAGGCGGAGAAACCTCATACTGTATGTCGCAATGCCAAAGGAAGTGTGTCCTCAGTGATCGTAACAGACGGCCATAGAAAAGGACTGTAGAGCAAAATATGAGGACAGCAGCTGCAAAAGTCTCTGCGGAACAGAATGCTGGACAGACGAACACTGACAGCACCGAAACAACGCGAACGGAGCTCCATTAGCTGGGAATTGCAGGCCTGTTTGTAATTCAAAAACTACTCATTAGTGATGCAAATGCCGGTGATACGAAAACCTGGCGTGGAAGCAATACAACTTGGACTACGGACAATGGAAGAAAGATAATTGGTCGGATGAGTTTTGCTTCGCACTGTTTCCAATTTCTGACCGAGGTTGCGAACCAAGAGTGAAACATCGTGGGAGTTCGTTGATGATTTGGGCAGTCATATCGTGGTGCTTCGTGGCCGCCGTGGTTGTTCTGCAAGCTCGCATTACTGCCAAGGGTTATGTCATCATTTTAGTTGATCAGGTCAGCCCCGTGGTACAATGTTTGTTACCCAACGGTGATGATGAGTTCCAAGAGGACGGGGTCCCTGTTCAAACAGCTTCCTCCGTCCAGGACTGGTTTCATGAGCACGGGAACGAATTTCGCATCTTCCATGGCTACCACCATCACCAGATCTCAATATTATTCAGCTTTTGTGGTCTGCTTTTAAGACAAACGTCTGTCATCGCTATCCACATCCATCATCGTTAGCCGGCAGGTGTGGCCGAGCGGTTCTAGGCGCTTCAGTCTGGAACCGCGCGACCGCTATGGTCGCAGTTTCGAATCCTGCCCCGGGCATGGATGTGTGTGATGTCCGTAGGTTAGTTAGGTTTAAGTAGTTCTAAGTTCTAGGGGACTGATGACCTCAGATGTTAAGTCCCATAGTGTTCAGAGCCATTTGAACCATTTGAACCATTATCGTTACATGAGCTTGCTACTGTTTTGTGCGGACAATGGTGCAAAATTCGCTTGGAAACCATACAGGACTTGTATTTATCCGTTCCGAGATGATTAGAGGCTATTTTAAATGTAAACTGGTTTCCTACATTGTATTACGCATTGTAATGTATTTTATTTTTGGAGTTCCCATGTTTTTGTCCACCTCCTGAGCCTCCACACATAACCGTTTGAAAGGCATGTGCTAAGGGCTGATCAGGGTAGATCCAGAAAATAAAGTTGCTAGTTGCCAACTACAAGGTGGAATGAGTATAATATCTTTAGGTATGAGGATTTTTGATGGTTAAGAGAGCCGGGTGCGCGCAGTAAAGAACTCGGTACTCGCAGTTAGGTGCCCAGAGGAAGCAGACGTGTGGTGACAGCTTTAAGGTAGGATTCGCGCTACGCAGTTTTCAGCTTGTACACTGAGCAACCTTTAGCACGTTAATGATTTCAAAAATGGTTTTTGTTAGATAATGTTCAGAGTCAGGATTTGTATGTCCAAGGTTTGACGCAGTAAACGTTTTGTACAATTTTTTGTAAGAGTGATCTGTACAAAAACAGACATAATGTCTTACGGGATAACAGCAATCAGTGATTTTATAATGTTGCTTAAAATCCGTCTTGATTGCAAAAAAATTTTTTTTTTGTTATTCATATGACCGGTTTCGGTTCATTCAGAACCATCTTCAGATCTGATATTTCAGTTACAGGAGTAACCCGTCCAAATCCAGCAACTTACACATGCTACGTTACTCCTGTAACTGAAATATCAGATCTGAAGATGGTTCTGAATGAACCGAAATCGGTCATATGAATAATAAAAAAAAATTTTTTTTTGCAATCAAGACGGATTTTAAGCAACATTATAGAGTGATCTGTGCTGCAAAAATGTTGGAAATGGTAGCTTTTGTATATGACTTAAATTTTTAAATATATATATAAATATATTGAGATCAACATTGCGTTTAACAGCCTGAATCATAATCCACATCCTTTGCTTGTATTGAATATGAAAATGAGTAGTAAGGTAAAGTTACCCACCAATGAAAGAACGTAAAGAAAATGCAACATATGTGCAGTTTGAAATCGATTTTGGTATAACTAAAGTTCTCAGAGCAAAGTTATTTCAAGCAACTAATTTTATGCCATTGCACAACTGGCATTACTCAAGTTAAGATATAATATCATTAAGTAAACATCAGGGGCAAGAGAAATTTGTTAACATCGAGTATAGATTTAAGTGTCAGGCAGTCGTTTCTGAAAGTATTTGCATGGAGTGTAGCCATGTATGGAAGTGAAACATGGACGATAAATAGTTTGGACAAGAAGAGAATAGAAGTTTTTGAAATGTGGTGCTACAGAAGGATGCTAAAGATTAAATGGGTAGATCACATAACTAATGAGGAGGTACTGAATAGGATTGGGGAGAAGAGGAGTTTGTGGCACAACTTGACTAGAAGAAGGGATCGGTTGGTAGGAGATGTTCTGAGGCATCAAGGGATCACCAATTTAGTATTGGAGGGCAGCGTGGAGCGTAAAAATCGTAGAGGGAGACCAAGAGATGAATACACTAAACAGATTCAGAAGGATGTAGGCTGCAGTACGTACTGGGAGATGAAGAAGCTTGCACAGGATAGACTAGCATGGAGAGCTGCATCAAACCAGTCTGAGGACTGAAGACCACAACAACAACACAGGGCCAAAAGTTAATTTTTCAGTACCATCTTAATGCCATTGCACAAACGACATTATCCTCTTAAACTTGACTGCTGAATCAAATACATGTTTCATTACTGGCAAAATGGAGGAGGGCACGGAACAAGTTCGCAGACGCAGTCAGATGCAGATCTGTTGAATAATTATTTTGGAACAATTTTATCTATGATACTTTCACGTTCTGTGCGTATAGCTGTTACCGAAAATTGCTGTGTCGCCCTTTCGTTTTCATATAGGGAAACGTTGCACGAACAGGCACGAAAAGGGTGAGTCGTCAGTTTGGACGATCAACCGCATGAGCGTGCTCTGTCGTACCTCCACCTGAAGCACTCGCGTTCGCCCTCATGACGATGCTATAACTGAAAAAAAAATCGCAACGAGCTCACTGCTGGTGGGGGTAAGGAACTATTCCGTCGGTGGTGCCAGTATGGGATCCTGCTTGTGGGTGAAATAGCAGTGGAACTGTCGAAGCTACGTCAGGAACGTCGTCCACACGACGGGAGAAGATTTTGAATACGTTGTACAAATTACCAGCCCAAAAATCGAAAATCTGGATAGGTAGCTGAAAAAAAAGCAATAACTGTTCGAGAAAAGCTGTCTGTGACGCTGCAATTTTTTTGTAAGAAGTGATTGATGCAAAAGTTTACATTTCCTGGCTGACTGCCTAACGCGCAACAAGGAACGACGTTTACACCACACGAAATAAGTGAAGCGAATCAAAGTTTTTCGGGCCCTATAATCAACACGGGTCTGGCTTACCGTGAAACAATTTCGCGCAACATGTTTCTTGGTAGAGACGACGTTGACACAACGCGAGTCTTGTCTCGTGTAACTGTTGTGCGAGGCTGTTTCGTGTAGTGCAAACGAAGCTTAAGATTCTGAATAAAATGTTCTCGGGAACATGTTATCGCCGCAAGACTCTGCATTCGAAGCTTAAGATCCTGTTATCGGTAGTTTACTAATAATCGATATTAGCAGCTCATTCCCGATGTGTGCGATATCGCTGATATACGAGCGCTCTGGACGTTAGAGGTTCATACCAATGTTCTGTGCGCTTTAGGTCGATGGCGAGCAGCCGAGTGTGAAAGTCTGGCTGCGGCCCAGGAGAGCAAATAAAAGCTTAATTTCGAGAAAGGATTAGTTCAAAAGTAATAAGAACAAGTGTGTCGAGTCCCGGAGGTAATAGCCAATTTTAGAAAGTATTTTTGTGAAAATAATTGCGAAGAATCGTGGGTTAATATCAGTTGAAGACAGCGGAGTCATACATTATTTTTTATTTTTTCCCTTTATTGTCATTTCATTCCTCTCGTCACAATACGAGCGAGGGGTCGGCTGTCAGCGGATACAAGTCACTTCTCTTCAGCCATGTAAGAGTAAAAATTTCAAAACATTGTATAAATTTATACGCAGTGGTTGACAAAATTAATGCTTGACACAATAAAAAGACAGATTGTCAGTTGCATAATTTAAAATATAAAAGGCAGATTTGTTGAATAATTAAAATATTGATACGGATGAAATGTCAAACGTCTGTTTCACAAAATGTAAAAGAGACGCGGACATTTGCACAAGTTAAAAAGTAAAATGCCAGTGTGTTTATTGATTAAAATTGAGACATACACGAGTGAAGCGAGGAGTGGGTGTAGACTGCCAGGGAGAGGGGCATCATGGGAACGTAGCAGTTGGGGTAGTGCGTAAGAGGGTGTGTGTGGGTGGACGTTTGTAGAAGGAATTTGGGAGAGTGAAGACGGATGCCGTTGCGGACCAAGCCTTATACTGTGTTTACACTAGCAAGTCGCTTGCAGAAGTTATTGTTGCAAGTTTTGTTAGCCGACAAACTGCCTATTGGCTTCTGTCTCGGGTTCTTCGGCCAACGTTCATCTAATGATTTTTCTGACGTTTCGCCAGCACGAGTGGCTGGCATTGTCAAAGCTTCACCCTCCATTGCCGGTGGTGAACTGGAGGCGAGCTCGCGGCCGCTGACTATATGTACCTGGCGCGCCAACGTCCGAGGGCTTCTCCGCGGTTATTTCCGGTGCGGTTCTCCTCTTGCTACCTGCGACGGTCGTTCGCTGCAGTACGGGAAGCCAGGATCCGTTTACCTTAAGGCTTTCCTCTTTCTTGTTGAAACTGTTTGGATTTCTACAGCTTCTCTGAACAAGCGCGTGTGATAGTGCTTCTCTACAGCCAGAACTTCCGTGTCGGCGAATTTTATTACGTGGTCGGTCTCATTCAGAGCGTGCTCTGCCACGGCCGATTTCTCCACCTGCCCCAACCTGCAGTGTCGCTTATGCTCTTTGATCCTGGTGTTAATGGATCGTCCAGTCATTCCGACATAAACTTTTCCGCATGTGCAAGGTATACGGTATATTCCCGACATTGCAAGTGGGTCTCTTTTCTCCTTCGCCGATCTAAGACACTCTTTGATCTTTCTTGTCGGTTTGAAAATCGTCTTTACGCCGTGTTGGCGCAATATACGGCCGATTCTGTCCGTCACTCTGGGAATGTACGGCAGAAAGGCCGTACCCGACATTTCTTTTTCTGGTTCCTTACTTCGCCGAGTGTTTGGCTCTGTTACACTTCTAATGTAATTTGTGGAGTACCCATTGCTCCTCAGAACAGTTTCCAGGTGTTGCATTTGTCGTTTGAGGTGTTGAGGCTCACATATTCGTCCTGCTCTCGTTACGAGCGTACTAATCATGCCTCTTTTCTGGCTCGGGTGGTGGTTTGACAGTTTGTGCATGTATCGGTCCGTGTGTGTCGGTTTTCGATACACGCTGTGTGCCAGGTTTTCGCCGTCCCTTGTGACCAGCACATCTAGAAATGGCAGTTTCTTGTCCTTTTCTACTTCCATGGTAAATGTTATGTTGGCATGGAGGCTGTTCAAGTGTCTCAGGAATTCACCGAGCTGTTCTTCACCATGGCTCCACACCACGAAAGTATCATCGACGTACCTGTACCACACCTTAGGTTTGCAAGTCGCCGAGTCCAGTGCCTGTGCTTCGAATTGTTCCATGAAGAAGTTGGCCACCACTGGACTGAGAGGACTACCCATGGTGACGCCTTCCAGCTGTTCGTAGAAATCGCCATTCCACGTGAAATAGCTCGTGGTGAGACATGCATGGAAGAGCTTTTTGATGTCTTGTGGTAATGAAGACCGAAGATTTTGAGCAAAAGATCCGAGACCTATTAGATCCGACGACGTACCGAAAACTAAGCGCAGATCCGACGCAGCGTATCACTCGGAATACTAATCGATTAATCAAGGCGTCTTCTCTGCCGGCGGACATACAGAGAAACCTGCGCAACACAGAGGCCCTACCACCTCGGCTGTATGGATTACCCAAGATCCATAAGAACAACGTGCCACTGAGACCGCTCCTGGCTCACCAACGTATAAAATGGCGAAACACTTGGCCTCTCTGCTCCAGCCACACGTGGGAAAGACCGACACATACATTAAGGACTCAGGACATTTCATTGAGAAGCTGAAGAAACTGAAACTTTCGCCAAACGACATCCTGGTCAGTTTTGATGTTGTTTCGTTATTTACTAAAGTGCCACTCAGCGACGCTCTGGAGCACATCGGTTCCATGTTCCCACAAGACATCAGAAAGCTCTTCCATGCATGTCTCACCACGAGCTATTTCACGTGGAATGGCGATTTCTACGAACTGCTGGAAGGCGTCGCCATGGGTAGTCCTCTCAGTCCAGTGGTGGCCAACTTCTTCATGGAACAATTCGAAGCACAGGCACTGGACTCGGCGACTTGCAAACCTAAGGTGTGGTACAGGTACGTCGATGATACTTTCGTGGTGTGGAGCCATGGTGAAGAACAGCTCGGTGAATTCCTGAGACACTTGAACAGCAGACGCAGACCGGCAGCGCACAGAGATGTCGTGGGCACGCCCGGAGTTTAGAGGATCGCTGAGCAGAGCTATGGGCGTGGCGGATCGCCGTTCGACCGAGCCCGCTCGGTCGACGGCTCCATCCGTCCCCCCAAATACGACGACTGGAGAAGTTGGTGTGGCAGACCGCCGTCCGGAGGAGCGTGCTCCCCCGGCGGCCCCGTTTGATCCGCCGCCTACGACGACCCGGCCTCCGCACATGGACCCCGAGTCGGAAGAAGATGACGATGTCATCATCAACATGGCAGACTTCCTGCCCACGACGAACGAGCGAAGGACGACAGCCAGCGCACCGCTTCACCCAGAAGGCGGGCGGCGCAAACGGCCGATGTCCGCCGCTCAACTCGGCGCCAGAAAGGCGACTAAGAAGAAGAGGCAGCCTACTGTCTCTACCACTGGAGGCAGAAAACGCGCCATCTGTGACGACAGCGTGGCAGGCGCCACCTGGACGACCGTTTCGTCCCGACGGGCGGCCAGACCCAGGGCGACGCCTTCCCCGCCTCCCACATCGACTGCAAACCGTTTCGGCGTGCTTGCAGACGACGAGAGGCCGGAGCAGTCATCATCCGCGCAGAAGGCGCCCACGACCACTGCACTGGGTGATTGCTCGGACGACGTAGGAGTGACGGCCCCCACCACCGGGCGGTCTCATCGACGGCCGCCGCCGATAGCCTTTGAGGTGGCCAAGGACTATAAGGGCTTCCTGCAGCTCGTCAGGCAGTGGACGACTGCCGACTTCACACTGCGAGCTGCCTCTGGAAACCTTGTGCGGCTGCAAGTCAGTAACACGCAGGACTACATAAAGGTGACGTCGGAGGCGTCGAACCAGGGCCTGCACTGGTACACGCACGCCGCCGTCCCCGAGAGGCTACTAAAGGTAGTCGTCAAGGGCTTTCCCATGACGGCAGAACCGGACCTGCTGAAGGAGGAGCTGGCGGACCTTGACTTCCACGTCAGAAACGTGACGCGCGTCAAGTCCCACGTCAGCCATAAAGAGTCGCCTTCCCTGCTGGTGATTGCCACTGACACACCAGAGAACAGGCGGCTCTTCGAGCTGCAGAAGGTGGCCAACACATCGGTCACCGCGGAGGGCCTCAAGCAGAAGAGGGGGCTCGTCCAGTGCTTCCGCTGCCAGGGGATGGGACACGTGGCTCGCCACTGTACCTTTCCAGAGGCATGCGTGAAGTGCGCAGGCCCCCACGCAAGTGGGCTCTGCCCACATCCCAGGACGCACGCTCCGAAGTGTGCAAACTGCGGCGGCCCACATGTGGCGAGTTATCGTGGCTGTGAATTCATCAAAGCCGCGATTGCTCGCCAGCGCGGGCAGCCAGCACAGAAGTCTGCCGGGCGCTCCCTCGGCCGTCCGCGCCCAGGCGCAAAACCGGCGAGGCGGCAGGCAGCAGCGACTACACAGAGGACAGCCGCAGGCGCTGCCAACTCCTCCACCGCGGTGGGGAACAGAAGAAGGCGCATACGCGCCACCAAACGTGTCCGAGAGCGCACACCTGAAGCTGAGCGCGTTTCCCCCCACAAGGGGAAAATGCGCAAGGAAGACGCCACAACAACGGGCGGAGGCAAGAGTGGCAACACGACTGCCACCGCCCGTCAGCCTGCTGCGCCAAGGCGAGACGCTGCACCTGCAGCGAGTGAAGACATCCTGGCAGCAGCCGTCTCTGCACTGTCTGTGGCGATCGACAAGGTGGCAAGCCTTGCTGACACGCTGCAGCGTGTTGCAGAGGCCATGCTGACGGCCACACAAGCGACCGCTAAGCAGCAGCCGCAGTGAGGCGCTCCCTGCGCCGTCCGCGCCGGGAGAAGTGCAGTCGGCCCGCCATGGGCCAACACCGTTGCCCGCACACGCGAGCAACACAGAAGGCAACAAAAAGCTGAAAAGGACAATGAGAAGACATCAACAAAAAGTGAAGAACCAAGAAACAATTCGTCGACGAGATGTTATGGAGGCAATGCAGGGGTAGCCTGCAAATACTCCGACCTACCAGAGTAAGAGGGCGTACCCTGATGAAGATGCTCGCCTCCAGTTCACCACCGGCAATGGAGGGTGAAGCTTTGACAATGCCAGCCACTCGTGCTGGCGAAACGTCAGAAAAATCATTAGATGAACGTCGGCCGAAGAACCCGAGACAGAAGCCAATAGGCAGTTTGTCAACAAGTGGCCACGAAAGCCTTAACAATTTTGTTAGCCGCTTGCAGCTGTGTTTAGACAGCAGCGCAAGAATTAAGCAAGATTCTTCCGCAAGTTCTTCGGCAAGAAACTTGTGTCAACAGCTAGCTGATACCGTTTACATATGCTTACAGTACCACTACCAGTGTCAGCCGAGTTGTAAAATGACAATTAGGCGGGTGAGATATGCTGCAGCTCTTGTAATTGTAATGCAAAACGTGAAAAAGAGAATATTTGGGTTAGAGAGTAGATAATGAGAAGATCGCAAAATGGTGCCTATAATAACCTTTTGCAAGAACTTAGTCTCGAGAGCATGGATAATTTTGAAAACTTTTGCAGAATGTCCTCAAATGATCTGGAGTATTTGTTGATGTTAATAGTGTCCACCATATCAAAACGAGACACAAACTTCCGTACTCCTATTTCAGCAAAGGAACGTTTGCTAGTCATTCTATGATTTATAGCTACCGGTGAACTACGAATAAAATAGGCATTTCATTTATTTATGTGAGACCTACAACTAAAAAAAAGTTTGAATTTTGAAATCTTTTTTTTGTAGGAGACTCATAAAAGTCCCTAATGTACTTGTTTCATATTCCCGTCAGCACGATTTCTCTGATCGTACTCGATGTTGTAACACCCCACCCGTCACTTATCTCAACTAATTGACTAACAGATCAACAGAGAGTGCAAAACTGCCGCAATATCGGATAACGCAAAGAAAGTAATAAGGCCCTGTGACTCCTGATTGAACTATGGTGGCAGTGTTGGCATTAATTGATTCAGAATTGATCACTTTTAATTAAAAAGGGGTGCACATTGATGTTGTATGCAGCTATTGATCACCAGATGCAAATGTTGAACATAAAATTAATTAAGAAAGTGACTTGGGATTTCAACTACTTGATTGAAAACAGATGCAGTCGATTATCACAAATTTATTTTAACTCACGACCTTCAATCATCACATTACATGACTCTCCTACCAGGCAGTGGTAATAAATTGCGTTTGCGGGAAGTAAAGCTCCGTAACTCAAATGTAATTCCTATCGACTGACCCAGGCGTAATGCAAAGTGCGAGAAGAACTCTACAGTACACGGCCCATGAAACCCTCGTGGAAACTTTGCCGACGTGGTCCAACAAATTAATCAGTGGTCGGAGCGCGCGCAATATCACCGAATACAGCGTGGCGGAGCGGCGTCGTTGTGTGGACGTCGGCCTACCTCGTGGTGCAGCAAGGCTGTGCTCGTCTATTCACTCCTAGCTATCTTGCTCAGAAGGGAACCTCCCCATCGCACCCCCCTCAGATTTAGTTATATAAGTTGGCACAGTGGATAGGCCTTGAAAAACTGAACACAGATCAATCGAGAAAACAAGAAGAAGTTGTGTGGAACTATGAAAAAAGTAAGCAAAATATACAAACTGAGTAGTCCATGTGCAAGATATGCAACATCAAGGACAATGTGAGGGTAGGAGTGCCGTGGTCCCATGGTAAGCATGAGCCGCTGTGGAACTACCGGTCCTTGGTTCAAGTCTTCCCCCGAGTGAAAATTTTACTTTCTTTATTTTCGCAAAGTTATGATCTATCCGTTCGTTCACTGACGTCTCTGTTCACTGTAATAAGTTTAGCGCCTGTGTTTTGCAACCGCACCGCAAAACCGTGCGATTGTTATTGAAGTCGCGAGCTATATTTGCTGGATTCATATTGCCCACGGAATACATCTCACGTATTTGATGCACTCTCGTCCAAAGTATTGAACAGTCAACTGCCATCCAGGGAGCCTCGTTAGCAGGAATACTCTCTCTTCCGTGCGCTGTAGTCGACTGACGTCGTGTGTTTCGATGTTTGTTTAGGTGTGGCGTCCCCATACTACGGCGCAGTTACCTCGCATCGGACGGACGGACGGACATATAATAATTGTCTGAAAATAAAAAAATTAAACTTTTTAGTCGATGGACGACTTGAACAAAAGACCTCTCGTTCCGCAGACGCTCACGCTAACCACGGGACCACGGCGCTCTGCAGCTCAAATTGTCCTTGATGTTGCCTATGCTGCGCATTGACTACTCAGTTTGTATATTTTGCTTATTTTTTCATAGATCCACACAACTTCTTCCTGTTTTCTCGGTTGATCTGGATTCAGTTTTTCAAGGCCTATCCACTGTGCCAACTTATAACTAAATCTGAGGGGGGTGCGATGGGGAGGTTCCCTTGTCAGTACATAGCTGAACCAAAACTTTCTATCTCCAAGCTCAATCGTTCCATTTGCTAAGTCCTCAACTGCAGAGATGCTCACTCTTTCTCAGTCAAGCTGAGTAAAGAACGCCACGTCCGCACTCTAGGCAAGCTGGGAACAGAAGACCTCTACTGAGACTTCTGCCAGTCCGCTCTTCACCTCGGTTTCCCCTCCAGCAAAATCACTTACGCTAATTGCAGTGCAAGTCGTGTTAATTATGCGCAGCTTCCCAGCGCCGACCAATGCCTGCTCTGGGAAGTGAACAAATTCCCACAAAATTTCCCTTCCTCTCAACTTCTTCTATTTAGCTCCCCCCACGCCACCCACCAAGGTTACTGTCTGCTCAAACACCAAGTTTTCCGGAATTCTGACTCCCAGGAGAGTACTTCAAATTCCTTGGTCCTACGTTCCCATCGGAGGCCGGCGCATTTCATGCTGTCACTCTTCACCTGATTTACTTCAGGCTCTGCAGACCGTGAATTCAGCGTGAAGTTGCTATAGTCACGAACATGCATATTTTGACCTCTGTTGATTGCTCCACCATAGCTTTGCGCGGCTTTGTCGCATGTTTCACAGAAAACGGGATGACGGACATTTATCAACAGGCGTACAAGTTCTCCGTCTGTTTCCCGGTACACCAGCATGGAGTCGGGGTCAACCACCCACTCACTGTCACTCATCTTAAGGCGGCTGGAGGCCGTGCCGTGTTACCGCTTTCTCAGAGCTTGAGCCGCCCTAAGCTGCCTATTGTCGCTTCCCTTCGCCATTCCCCAGCCGGCCATGGTCAACTCTAAATGTTTCCCTGGGGTAAACTAGCGTCCAGTAAATCGACTCGTTTCCACAAAGTTTTCATGTCGTGTGAATTACTTTAAAACCATCACCCGACATTAGTTATTCCAATACGTCCATACTATACCCTCTACAAGATGCATTGTGCCTTGTCAGTCATTTTTTGTTCATCCCTACTGTTCGCTCAACGTGAGTTAGGTGTTCTTTAATGACTTCATGTAAGGGGCATAGTTCTTGCCATCTTACAATGTATGTAGAACCATTTTTAACGTCTTGAAAAGGGAAAATTATTTGAAGGTATGTGGAAACACAACAATGAAATTAAATTTTTATTGAAATAAACTGCATTTTACAGAATGATATGCTTATAAAAATATTTTTTTTCTAATGCTCATACAATGAAAAGTGACAAGTTAATTAAATAGAACATGTAATAATTACACATCGTCTTTTTCTAGACTCCTAAAACAACAAGCGAGTGGATGCAGGTGGCAAAGTGGTTGTGTCCTTCAAGGTATGCTACTTTCTCTGTACTTCTTTCACAGATGTGTCGAATATCGACGAGATTTCATGTAATGCGCTCATCTTCTTCACTCTATCCTTAAAGTCTCGGTTATGCACTTTCCATATTTCGGGGTAGCTCTCCACGGCTTCAATAAAATGTTCTGTATACTGCTTCATCCACTCTCGTTTCTCCCCCATTTCTGAAATCTGTTTGCATATAATATGTAAGATGGTTGCATAAAATTAAGTCACCACATTAAGTAAAATGCTGAATATGAGTGTTATGCAGACGACATACTTACTATAACTTGCGCTTCCTACTTGCAGGAAACAGAAATAAATCCTAAAAGCTGCAAGTTACTTGCAGATACTTCTTGCGTGGTGTTCACACCGGAAGCGGAAACGTGCAGCAAGTCACTTCCGCAATAAATTGCTACGGTCGCAAATCGACCTGGCGATATGTTTACACTCGTAAAATTCGCGGCAAGTTCCTCCGCGCAAGTAAATTGCTGCAATAACTTGCTAGTGTAAACCGATCATTAGGATGTGGGTGCAGAGGAGTGGAGAGGAAGGAAAGTGATACATATTTGGCAGCCACTTAAAACAGTACGGGGAAAACTAATTTATAGCAGATCGTGATTTAAATCTAGGCTGTTGGCAGAAGCACTCCGTCTTCAGGCCACGAGTGGCCTACCGGGACCATCCGACCGCCGAGTCATCCTCCGAGGAGGATGCGGATAGGAGGGGCGTGGGGTCAGCACACCGCCCTCCCGGTCGTTATGATGGTATTCTTGACCGAAGCCGCTACTATTCGGTAGCTCCTCAATTGGCATCACGAGGCTGAGTGCACCCCGAAAAATGGCAACAGCGCGTGGCGGCTGGATGGTCACCCATCCAAGTGCCGGCCACGCCCAACAGCGCTTATCTTCGGTGATCTCAGGGGAATCGGTGTATCCACTGCAGCAAGGCCGTTGCCCTGTTGGCAGAAGACCTAAATAAATTATTGTGAAGTAACGAAGTATTCAGTATTTTCCCAGCGTGTTCTTAATGAAAGTGGCTAACACCTATGTTCTACATCGATGTTCGATAATCACTCACAGATGGCAGGCGGCAGCGCCAGCAGTGGAGGCTGTATAATGAGTGTCGGGAAGGGGGGGCGCGCACAAAAGCGGAGTCGTTGTCGTAATGCGGAAACGGAGCGATTTAACTCACGTACAGAACAGCACGATCATTAGCTTGCGGAAAAAGGTGGAAGCATTTCAGAAACAGCTAAGTTTGTGAACTGCTCGCGTGTCGCTGTGGGACCGTGCATGGAAAAGTGGCGACACCGAAAGCTGGCGCGGAGCCAACTGTGGTGTACCATGGGGCTACAGATGCCAGGGGCGAGCGACGGCTTCGGTGATGTCTGCAGGCGAATAGACATGCAACTGTTGAGCAACTGACCGCCCAAATGGACCAAGCAGCTACCAACAGCGTTTCCTCATCGATCGCTCAGCTAACACTGCGACATATGGACCTCCACAGCAGGAACCTTGTTCATGCTTACTGCCGTTCACCGAGCGAGGTGGCGCAGTGGTTAGATACTGGTCTCGCATTCGAGAGGACGACGGTTCAATCCCGCGTCCGGCCGTCCTGATTTAGGTTTTCCGTGATTTCCCTAAATCACTCCAGGCAAATGCCGGGATGGTTCCTCTGAAAGGGCACGGCCTACTTCCTTCCCTAATCCGATGAGACAGATGACCTCGCTGTCTGGTATCCTTCCCCAAACAACCCAACCCTTACTGCCGTTCATCAGCGACGAAGGGGAAAATTTGCACGCCAGTACCGCTTCTGGACATTCAACGAGTGGCGACAGGTGGACTTTTCTGATGAATCACCTTTTAGTCTCCGTCCGACTGAAAACCAACACCCTTTAACAATCGTCGTAAGGGTCCAGGTTGGAAGAAAGAGCGTTACGGTCTGAGCAATGTTTTCGTGGCATTCTCTGTATGATGTCGTCATTATGGAAGGCACAATGGATCAGTACAAATATGTATCTATCCTTGGGGACCATGTCCACCCCTACATGCAGGTTGTTTCTCCTCAGCGCGATGGCAACTACCAGCAGGACAGTGCAACGTGTCCCACAGGTCTCAGCGTACACGCGTTGTCCGAAGACCACCGGGATGAGTTTATTGTACTCCCCTGGCCACCATACTCCCAGAATTTAAGCCTAGCCGAGAATCTGTGGGACCACCTCGATCGGTCTGTTCGAGCAACGGATCCTAAGCCGAGAAATCTAGCACAGCTGACCACGGTACTGGACTCATATTCCTGTCGCTACCTTCCAGAACTTCAGCGATCAGCGATTCCCTTCCTGCAAGTCTGGCAGCGGACCGCGCCGTAGAACGGATTTCGGCAGGTGTTCGCAAGAATGTGTCTGGGCAGTGTGGGGAAAAAAAAAAAAAAAAAAACGAGGTATGGCCCTCAACTACGCACCCTCAGATTCGGAGTTGAAATATTAAAGGTTTTGGCTGGTTTCGTTGTCTAGGGTTCAAAAAATGGCTCTAAGCACTATGGGTCCCCTAGACTAACCTAACTAACGTAAGGACATCACACACATCCATGCGCGAGGCAGGATTCGAACCTGCGACCATAGTAGCAGCGCGGTTCCGGACTGAAGCGCCTAGAACCGCTCGGCCACAGCGTCTGGCCGTTGTCTGGGGGCTGGGATACTGAGTTGCCCCATTACAAGCCAAACACCGCTGAGTCTACAGTATACAATATGAATATACACATGAATCGAATGGTCGAAGGTTCCTATCGCTCGGCAATTGCGAATTTTGAATGTAACATGGAAAGTTATAAATGAAAGATTGCAATTAAATAAAATCTGCAGATACTGTTTTTAACGACTTTAAATGGTGAGTACGATAGCAGAAGTACCTTTAAGAATGCCCGTTTATTACTGCAAAACACTTATTGGTGTCGATGGACCTACAATTAAGTAAAACGTAAGTTGAATAAAAGGGAAACAATAGATTCCTACTCCACGTAATTAGTCATACAACAACATAGCTCGCGATATATTCACTTCCAAACGCATATTACGTCTTCACTGCAGAAGCCACGGAAATATCACAAGTGCACAAGTCGCCACTATGAAATATTTTTATCTCCCGCGGCCACGCGCCAACTGCTCCAAAATATTTCCCGCAACCGTCCATCGCAACTCCCCGTCCAGCACTCCCCATGTCCTGTGCGACCCGATGCTCCTCCCCCACCTCCATACAGTCTCTCCATTGAATTCGGTAGTCGCCTACCGTAGTAACGAGCGCTGTGATTGGCTAGAGCGCTCCCGCCATGTCTCCAAGCTAACGCACACTCATAGCCATATTGAAACACATACAAAATACTGGATTTACATTTAAATAACTTGAAAGTAAATAAATATTCCTACGGCTGGACCATAAACACGCTCTAACACACATTATTAAATACATAAACAAATTAAATAAACATATATCAAAGGAATAGAAACAAAATCAGGCCAGGAGCCCAATGTCTCTGTGCTTTCTAAAACACAATAAATATTTGACTAATTTCTTCATGAATAGTATATATCGGATATAAACAAAGACATAGACGAATAAATATATTGATAAGCATGCTGCTACCGTTTTTTCGTGTAACTGTGGAGTACTTACGGCCTGACGCGATCAATAGTAATCGGCCACTTTGACCTCCAATAACTCATGTACTATTCAAGTTACATGGCTGTAATTCACACCAATTTAGGTTTACACTAATAGCTTTCTAAAGACACGTCGATCAACAAAACCGAGTGAACCGTTTAGATTTTGGAAATTCGTTGCTGGGTGTTACTTGTATAATTTACAGTCAGGCACTAAACTTTAACTAATAAAGATATTGAAAATCTGATTGCTCCATCAGAATCGTCGTGCAAATAATGGTAATGCACATGTTTCTTTTTAAGGTATCATGATTCCTCTGGCTATTATTAATTTCTACATGAACTGTGAAATGTGTGCCACAATGGTTTCACGAAGTCCGCCATCTTTGGCACTCGCGACATACAAATCTCCTTCATCGACACATAGCCCAGTCCTCGACATCGCGCCAACATGGAATTCCCAGCCAAGGGGTCGGCCTGGACCACGCGCTGGGGCTGCCCCTCTTGCTCCGCCTCACGCTCGGCACCACGTGCTTGCTGACGAGCCCCGGCTTGCCGTGGGGCCCGTGCGGCCACGCCAACTCCGAACTTGGAATATTTTTGAGGGCGCCACAACTCGCCCGTTACCTCACAAGGCAAACGATTTTACAGGACGGCCTCCTCTGTAGCTGATTCTGAAAAACCCCTCTACTCGCCCGGCTACCGATGCTTGAGAATATTTATCAATGGAACTTCTGTATAAAAATATATAAGGGACTACGTGGCGCGGTGAGAGGGAGCTGGACTACAAAAAAATCTGCATTTTATTATTCTTTCAGCATCTTGTCCTTCCACCGATTTCTGTGATTTCTTAAATTTACGGGGCTGTAATCCATTGTCCTCTTCTGCAACGCTTTGTTCCCCTTATATGCTCGTAAATGTTTCTCACTATATTTTGTTCAAATATTTCTCCCCCCACACTACAGCTACGCCATCTACGACAATAACTTTATAACGCTGCAGCATGTCTGCAAAACACACAGATATTTGCCCAACATTAATGGTTCCATGATGCATTTTTCGTTACTGCGAAATCTGATGAAGGACACTTGGCACTCTTGTTTTAAAAGCAACTAAGAATACACCAGTTCCAACTCATTGTGGTACCTGGATTTCTTACCTGTTTCTAACAAAATATCCCTGGCTGTAGTCTTTCCAGACTCGAGAAGTGAAAGATTCGTATCCTATTTCTTGAAACCCATGAACGAAGAGACTTTGGCCAGTATTTTGTCTTTATAAGTACGTAGCAGAAATAGTGAAACGCGTGGATGACTGTGTCGCTTCACACTCAACAAATTATCTGTCTGAAAAAGGCTGTATTACACATCTATAGCATATCTATGCACAGATTTTGTAGACATTTTGTCATTTGTAATTATTATATTTTCAGAAAGATTCAAAAATGGGGCTTCATCAGAAGTTCTTAGAAATGAATGCACTTTCCCTTCCCATAAAATATTCCATGTAACTGGTCTCTCAGACAGTTCCTAGCAATAAAGTCCTGTTCATAACAGTATGTTTGAAATGTATTTGAGATTAATCTTGTACAAGTAGACTGCATCTCCAAACATCGGGGTTTGTAAGCGATTTTTGCTATTTTATGTTACTCAGCTATTGGGACTGCCATAGACAACGGGGCTTAGTTTGATAGCGTTTCTTGTCTTCCGGAAGCCATTCTACGCAGTTCGGCGCTGCCTTTAGTGAACCTGATACGAACTAACAGACCGTCTGATCGGATTTGTGATTGGATCCAGTTCCTTACAGATAGAAATCAACTCGTCATCAGCGCTAGCGAATGTAATTTCGGAGCTGTACCAAGGGCCCTTATTGTTTACAACACACACAAAACGTGTCTAGCAGATAAGGCAACGAGCGCCATGACGATGTTCGTGAAGATGTTGTCTGTCGGAAAACTGCAGCGCCAGAAGACTGTAGTGAAATACAGCAGTATCTGTAGAGGACCGAAGACTGCTACAGGGTCTGTCAGCTGGCACTGAACGTGAATGAATGTAACGTACTGCACACGCAAATGGGCGACGAGATCGACTGCTGTACTACTACGGCACTGTTAAGATTCATAGGGAGCGACATAAGGAAATGTCATTGATCAAAGAAAATAGCGGCTTACAATACATTTAACTAGGTTTATTTATTGTCAGTCTGGAAAATTTACCAGGTTGAGTTAACAGAAGAGACAGAAATTTGAAACACTGGCCAATTGAGAGAAGGACTCACGCACTGATGATTCTGTACAAACTTAATCACGTATACAGACAGTTCATCCATCCTGGGAATCGAGAATCAGGACGTTTTTATCTAATAACGATATCGATGCTGGCAAGGTATCGATCCCAGGTATCCCAAGACAGTATCTAAAGTACAGAGGAGTACAGTTTATGTATGTGAAGAGGGAAGATTTAATAAAATACTTTTGTGTACATACTAAAACATGACTACAGCTTACATTTTATATTTGCATGCAGTAATATGTTTCTGCTATGCATTTGACAGATGATGAATGCAATGTAAGTTCTGCTGGAAGAAAGGTATTTTTATGTGATATGACTGTAGCCATGTATGGAAGTCAAACATGGACGATATACAGAACAGCGTAGAAGCTTTTGAGATGTGGTGCGGCAGAAGAATGTTGAAGATTAGATGGTAGATCACGTAACTAACGAGGACGTACTGAATAGAACTGGAGGGAAGAGAAATTTGTGGTACAACTTGGCTAGAAGAAGGGATCGTTGGTGGGACACAGTCTGAGGCATGGTGCATAAAAATCGTAGAGGGAGACGAAGAGATGAATACAGTAGCGGATTCAGAGAAACCCTTTTCTTGCCAGTGCCATACTACGTTTCATATTCTCCCTACTTCGTCCATCATCAGTTATTTTGCTTCCCAAATAGCAACACTCATCTACTACTTTAAGTGTCTCTCTGACCAATCTAATTCCCTCAGCACCACCTGATTTAATTTCGGACAACATATTACTTCCTCTCGCGAGTTGACCACAACTAGAAAATCATAATTAGAGTTGAACACCAGTAGGTGTTCCCGCCCAGCATTCGCTAATGGAACAGAGAAGTCTAGAAATCGTAGTAGTACCAAAATACCCTTCGCCGTACACCATAACGTGAGTTACGCACTGTAGCTACAGATGTAGACACAGCGACCGAGCTAGAAGGGCAGCTATTAAAACACTGTTCTCGCACTCAAGATGATGGCGGATCGAATGTCAGTCCTGCCATTCAGATGTGTTTTCCGTGGTTTCCCGAAATTCCTGAAGACAAAATCGAAGTTGGTGATCCGTCTCTAATGACTCCGTTCTTGATGGGACGCTACATTCACCATCTGTTATCTATCAGTCATCACCGTCATCTCTGACAACATTGAGTGTGGGTCCGCCTTCACGCAAAGCTCTTTTGTTTTATTTATTTCCTTCCCATACTACTTTCACCGACAATACCGCTATCATCAAAAGGTGTTTTCTTTATTCTTATACAAACATTATAACACATTATTATGTGTGCTCTGTTTGATTCCAAATATTGTATTCTGTGATCAGTGTTATAATACCTAATTTACTTTAAGTTACGGCATGTTTTTTAGGTTGGTTGCCGTTGTTTTCGGCATATTGTCTGTATTTTGTTGCCGTTTCTGCGGTATAAACCATTTCATCTGCAACTGTATGAGCAGCTGTTATTAACAGACATTAACAAATATTGGGGATTGTGATAGAGTTGTGGATACAGATTGGATATTCACTGCTTTGTCTTACTTTGTGATGTACTCAAGTTCGCTGGTCGTATTGCACCTACTTTTAAAAGTAATGTTTTAATTTGTTTGAAAGCAACTGCAAGCAGATCAACGAACGCGAGTCCATGGCAAATTACGTATGTCCTAGTGCACACCAAAACTGTATCCTCAACACTACCACAGTTCCTAATAGTATAGCTCTGGCGCATATGAGTTCAGCTTTTCAAATTTGTTAATAACAGCCACTCGTGCATCTGCAGATGACATGCTGTGTGATTGTAAAACTATTCACAGAATACAATATTTGGAACAAAACGGTACACATGTAATCATAACGATGATAATTTCACGTCTTTGAAAAAAAAACTAAAAATAAAGAACCGCTGATGATGGCGATTTTGCCTCTGAAACTAGTTTGAGAACAAAATAAATAAAATAAAAGTGTTTTACATCAAGGCGGACTCACAGTTCCCATTGTCGTTTTTATGCAAACACTGAGCAATTCAAAAGTTTCGAGATAAAATGACCAGCGCCTTTATCATCAGACAGGAATTAGAACTCGCTCCACCTTGGTATAAGTCATATTTACCCAATTACTCAATGCGGCGAGAGGGCAGTTCCGCAGGTAACATCTCAACAGCGTTAGCTCTTACAAAATGATTCAGCGTGCCTACTTGGGCTTTCTTGACTGCTTAATTTGGTTGCCTGATAGGCGCACGGGTAAATCAGAAAGTCCACACTGGAGCTCATAACATATCGCTGCACGGAATGTGGTCGTATACCAGTCCGATATCCGTAGAATAAGACTCTCCTTCTGAGTGGATGTGCGTGTAATTTTATTCTGATTATTGAAGTGCCTTCATTTTATTACTGAACTTTCCCTTTCGTATGATGTAGGCCAACAATGTGTGATGATGATGTTTGGTTTGTGGGGCGCTCAACGGCGTGGTTATCAGCGCCCGTACAATTACCCAATCTTTGCTCAGTCCAATTTCGCCACTTTCCTGGATGATGATGAAATGATGAGGACAACACAAACACCCAGTCATCTCGAGGCAGGTGAAAATCCCTGACCCCGCCGGGAATCGAACCCGGGACCCCGTGCTCGGGAAGCGAGAACGCTACCGCGAGACCACGAGCGGCGGACAGGCCAACAACAATGTGCAGGTGTTGCACGTACCCGAGTCTTGTTATAAATAATTTTACCTCTTTCTATTAGATGGGTGCAACAAGAGTAACAACACGGACCACATAACATGTTGCAGTGATAAACCGGAATGAATGGATAGGGGGGATACATTCGGAGTTGTGAGCAGGGGAGATGCAGCCGCTAATGCGCGCTCATTCCTTACCGTGTCGGCGAGAAAGGTCTCTTAGGAATGCTGGAAGGGAATTAAGGGCTGCGAGCGGCACTATAGGCCGCGGTGTCGGCGCGAGAGGCGCGCGAGCGTGGGTGGGCAATTAGCGTCTCGCCTGGCGCCACTAAATCACCGCCAGTCTGAGTAATGGCGCCAGCTGGCGCGCCGGGTAGCCTGCCCACAGGGGCTGTCCCAGGCTAATCAACAGGCAGTGGGGATTAGCGCTACACGTCGGGGGAATTGAGCGGCCCAAGAAGAGCAATCTGACGTCCTTCTCTGAACCTCTGTACGCGCAGTATTGTTGAAAAGCTTACAAGAAACCTGCGAAAGTCTACAACGAAACCGTACGTATGGAGTATTTCTGGAAAAAGCCGGTACTACTATCGTCGCTAAAAGCTAGTAGTCTTTCCTATGTCCTGTCAATTCCTGCTAAACTGAAGTCTACCTGATAGCTTTCCCGCAGTCCCAGTTAAGCGACTGGATTTCCTGTCAGAGAGGTCACAATTCGCAGTAACTCACGGAAAATCATCGAGTATATAGCGGAAGCAATTTCTGACGTTCCCCAAGACAATGTTATTGACCCTCTATTCTTCCTTATCTGTATAAACGATTTCGGAAATAATCTGAGCAGCCATGTCAGCTTGTTTGCAGATGATGCTCTCATTAAGCGTCTTGTAAAGTCATCAGATGATCAAAACAAATTGCAAAACGATTTAGAAGAGATGCTATATGGTGAGAAAACTGACAATTGAGTGGTGAAAGGAGTCCCTAAAACATCGGTTTCACTATAAATCAGTCAAATCTAAAGGCCGTTAATTCAACTAAATATCTAGGAATTACCATTACGAACAACTTAAATTGCAAAGAACACATAGAAAATGTTGAGCGGAAGGAGAACCAAAGACTACGTTTTTTGGCAGAACACTTAGGAAATGTAACAGATCTACTAAAGAGACTGCCTATATTACGCTTGTCTATCTTCTTTTGGAGTAATGCTGCGCGGTATGGGGTCCTTACCAGATAGGACGGAGTACGTCGAGAAAGTTCAAAGAAGGGCAGCACGCTTTTTAACTAGAAACAGGGGAGAGAGTGT